>NW_024499240.1:5991080-6076080 GCF_017590055.1 Onychostruthus taczanowskii | reverse complement strand
GGGAGCACCTGATGTTTCCGAGGACGCAATTAATTACTGTCCTCGAAGAGAGACTCTGATAAGTGTTTTTTGCTTGGACTCCGCTTAGGGCTCTTGACTCATTATCCATGAGTGGTCTGTGTGGGAGGAATATCAGATGCGCGGGGCTGACACTCGGCTTTTACATGCTGCGTTGTACAACAGACGCAATGGCAGGGGGAAGTACTAATTACCTTCAGGCTAGCTAATAACGCAGTTTTCCAACATTACCTCTAACGGGTTGAAGTTAGTAATCAGCCAGAAAAGGGACACACATGGATTTCGACAGGTCCGCGCTAATGGAAGAGGAGCTCACAGATCAGTGTGAGGATGATGATGACCGAGACACTGTTTCAGGAGGACCTGAAATAGCAGCTTCACGCCTGACGGAGCCATTGGGCCAGGGAGCAGCCCGACCCTTCCCCGGGCACACAGGGAATTTTAGACTTGTCGGATCCGTTTCAAAACGTTACGGCCTTCTCTGCCGCCTGCCTCTCTGCCAGCAAGGCCTTGGTGGAACAGCATTGCGAATGCAGGGTTCACCCTTAAAAATCCCCGGCCCGAGGCTGGACCTGTGCCGCCATGCCCTGGCAGTGGGCTGGGGTCCTGGGTAGCGGATGCCAGCCCGGAGGGGAGTCCCGGGAGGCGGGGACACGGGACGGATACGGCTTCTGATTCCCTGCTTTGGACATGGAGCTCAAGGGTGAATAGAAAGGGGTCTTCTCTCTCCGTCATCTGGTGAAGCCATTTCGCGTTAATTAATCCCCACCAAATGACAAAACCAGATATGACTCTCCTTTTCCATGACAAGAAAGTATATATATTTTTAATGATTTGGGTTGATTTCCGTACGAGACAGGGCAGGAAACTGCAGCTCCCCTTCATGTGCTGCCTCGCCCCGCTTCCAGGCAGGACTGCTATCCTTCCCAGCTCTCTTGATCTCCTCTGGCACCGGCTCCAGCGCCTCGGTGACCAAACCGAGCGCTGCGGCTCGGCTCGGGGAGCCGCCAAGGCCCGGCTGAGCGCCGCGCACGTCCCCAGCCCCGCTAGCCCTGGAGCACCACCGTCACCGAGGGGACGGGACCGCCGCTCTGCCCCCGGCCCTCCGACCGGGGACAGGCGACAGGGCAAGCCGGAGAGAGGCGGAGGGAGCGGGCAAGGAGCAGGGAGCGCTGCGGGATGTACCGCGGCTGCCCACGCTCCGGGGACGCGGGGAGCGCGTCGGGGAGAAACTTTGCAAAGCTTCAGTGTGAGCGGAGACCCGGGTGACACGGACCCCGCTGGTCCCGCACCTGCTGCGCACCGGCCGGGGGAGCCCAGCGGAGCAGGGCAGGGGCTCGGGCCGAGCAGAGCCCGAGGGAAGGGAGGTGGGCAGCCCCAGGGAGGCCCCGCCAGCCTCCCTGGGGGTCCCGGCTCCTTTTCGCAGGCTCAGAGCGGCTCCTCGGAGCCGGTGGGCGATTGCCGGGGGCAGCGCCCTGCCCGGTGGAAGCGCGGAGGAGCGGCTCGCTCTGGGTGTGAGTGTCCCTGCCCCGCTGCGACAGTGCGGGTGTCCGTCCGCCCCGCCTCGAGGAGGCCCCTTGAGCTGCGGCTCCCCGGCACAACACTCAATTATAAGGGCTGTGATTACAACGATATATCTCTACCGTGCTCCGCATGCTCGGGTGTCAAGGGTAGTGTTTTAGAGAGGATGCGAGGGGCAGCAATTCATAAGGGGTACTGACAGTTCTTTGATGTGAAAATGATGCCCGTTTTTTTACTCTAGGATGCACAACGGAAGAAAGATTACACCGTTTAAAAAGAGAAATTTAAACCCAGATGATAATAGTAACGAGCCAAGGAGACGCAGTAGGGAAGTCAATATTACAAGTAGAAAAGCAATCTCTGAAGGCCTTGTGTGGTCTGTTGGGTCTGAGAGAGCGAAGCTGAATTCCTGATAAATCATGAATCATGGATGATCTTTTCAGCTAAAAGATCTTTTCTCATGAGCGTCGGCTTCTGGTCCCGGGGGCCTGTGGTGCCACTCCAGGTCTCGTGCACGCGCCGGGAAGAGGGAGGCTCGGCTCTCCCACTCCCATTTCTGCTTCCACCAAGAAGGACTTTCACGACAGGGGAGAAACCAACCCAACACCATCTTAGTTATTTTCTTGATAAAATGATGCGAGTGACAGAATCTGGTTTGAAGTACTTAGGCAAAAGATGATCAATCAATCAATCAATCCATCAATCAATCAATCTCCCCCCTCCCTGGCGGGGTGTAAGGCAGCAGGCAGGACTGCCGGCCCCGTCCCCCCCGCGGCACTGTGCGGGTCCGGGGTGCCAAAGGCCGCAGCTGCCTCGTCCCGTGTCCCCCGGGAGCGCTCCTGCCCAGCCCCTCGGCGGGCAGCCTGTGCCCCGGGATGGAGCTCCTTCCGAGCGCACCAGCCGCCTCAAAGCCTTCCTTTTCTAACCAGTGGCAAGAGATTATTAGCACATTATTAAAACTCGATTCAGAGCACCTTAATGAGACTTTTACTTATTAGCGGCGGGAGAGAATTTCAGAGGAGTGCTCGGTTAAGCCGTGTCTATAGTTTCTGAACTATGCAAATGAGGCTTTTACATCCAACTTCTCGTGGCGTTATTCTCCAGTGTGAGGTGGTCGTCAGGACCAGAGCAGCTTTGTACGAGAAAACAATCAAGCTAATTCTAAGCATAAAATCGTTTCGGGGTATTTGCTATAGAGCAAATACATTTCTAGGGTGCTTGTGGAGTGTTTCTGAGAGGGCTAAAACTCCCCCACAGCACACACCAGCCCGCAGGACTCCTCCACACAGCTTTTGCAGTCTACTGCACTTGCCAGGGAAACAAAGCTTTCCCTTTCCCAAACTTCCATTCCTTTGCTAGTCCGGACTCAAAATTTCCTTTCTCAGACAGTTTCGAGAAGCCTTCACACAGCAGTAATCAGGCAAAGGAAAGAACATATCCTCAAGGTAACTATGAAAGGCTCTGAAAAACTTCAGAGTGAAGAAACACAAACAAATACATTTTCCAATGCAGATTTATTATGGCTTCCCTCTCTTTTGCTGAGTGCGAGTCAATCAAAAGGGGAAATTTCGGTTCCCTTAGACAGTGAGCAAGTCTTAAAAATTACGGATCGAATCCAAGTTTCAGGAGTATTGGAAAAGCACTCAGAAAGCCGACCCCGAGCCTTTTGGGTACCTCTTCGTGCCCGCAGCTTTGTCCCGTTCGGGAGCTGCCTGCTTTCCAGGAGCCGGGGTAGCACCCGAGGGGAGCCGCGGGGCCCGGCCAGGGCGGGGACTGGCACCGAGCCGGGCTCCGGGACACCCGGCTGCTGCTCCGGGACACCAGGCTGCTGCTCGGGGACACCAGGCTGCTGCTCCGGGACACCAGGCTGCTGCTCAGGGACACCCGGCTGCTGCTCGGGGACACCCGGCTGCTGCTCGGGGACACCCGGCTGCTGCTCCGGGACACCAGGCTGCTGCTCGGGGACACCAGGCTGCTCCTCCAAACCGCGCTCTCTCCTCTGCCCCCGATATCAGCACTTGCCCTGCTTAACAGCCGGTGACTTTGCTGGCCCCAGCATTCTGAAATTCGTTTTCCCAGGTCGGGTCTATTTAGGACCCCACGTCGTCCCTCCCTCATTTTATTTCATTTAAAACACCAGGAAGACCTTATTTGTTGTCGAACTAAATAGACCATATCACCTCTAGTTAAATTTGTAAATTACATTATGCTGCTGCTTTGGCTTTGTTTTTGTAATTTTTAAAAATCTGAACAAATCAATTATATTAGCCATATGGCTTGATCACATCAGCTAATTTCCATTTTTGTACAGTAATTGTTGTTTAAACACCGACAACTTATTAGTTAAGGTGTTTAGGAAAGATCTCTTCAGTCCTGTCTTGTTTAAAAGATGATTGAAATGACAATAAATACTTCAAGTAAAGTCATTAAACCATTCATCCCAGTATTTTTCACTTTCTATATGTTTAAAGAGTTCACAACAGCAGTAGCTGAGCTGCAGCCTGATTTACACTTCTGGAATGGAGGCCATGAGACCATCAGGCTTTCAATTCCAGTTTGTAATGATTCACTTAAAACCAGCAAGTTTTTGGTATGCAGCAGGTAAATAGTAATTTTTCTTAGTTATTTTAAAGTCGTATAGTATTGAGAATGTACAAGTGGTTCCACTCTGGCACTTGCACACTGCAAATAAAAAACTTCACCCCTCAGTGATCTTAATATTTTGTCCATTAAATGTAGTTGCTCATTTAAACGGGAGTGTATTTAACCGCTAGACAGATGGTCTACAGTGCACACAATTACAAAGCAAGGGTCTGTGTACGTTGCCATATCTTGGGCTCCAGGTTTCCTGCTTCCCCATACATTTTTGGAAGCAGTTTATTTTTCCATACAAAACACTAACACAGGTGGAGAAGCAGTCTGGAACTCATTTCTGCTATCAGAGATCCACAGCAGAGCCCTTCAGGCAATCTTCTTAATTTTCTGACAAGGGTTTTGACTACTTTGTATTTCAGATTTTTAGAGCATTTTAAAAACAATTCTGTAGTTCTCTTCAGAACACTAGGATTTTAAATATTTGACATGAGTTTCTGATAATATTTACTGTATTGAGAAAATACTGAAAAACCTTCTCAGCCCCACATCAGCAAAACTGAAGCAGTGAGCAGGCAATGAGCAGTGTATTACAAAAGAAAGGAAAATGTCACAAGAAAATGCAGAAAATTAGGAAACACCAAAATGGAGGTCTGCATTACAAAGTGACTATTTTTGCATTACAAACTGACTACATTCACTGTGGATCTGTCTCACCCCAGCACAGGGGAAGCTGGTGTTCACTCACTGATCACTAATTAAGCCTGTGCATTTATTTGACCCAGGTAGGGTTCTCAGCATTATTTCTCATGCAAGATTCTGACTGTGGGTTAAATACAGATTTGTTAATTTTCTGACCAGACTGTTTATGGTTCTTCTCACTCTTATTGCTGCTACCTCACAAATATTAACAAATTAACTCTCAGAATGAATCTATAAAGCGAGGATTCACCCCCTTCATAACTGTGATCCCAAAGATCACACTCACACAATCTGCATTCGCTTTCTGTGTGCTGTGGAGGAGGACACTGGCCTGACAGATTTAGTGTAGTAAGCAATGTTATTTGCTCATTGCTTTGCAAAAAATTTTTTTGAATGTGATTTGAGAACCATAACATGGAAAATACTTTTTGTAAGCAATTAATAAAAGTTAGATTTAAATGTTGTGCTTAGCACTGTATGGAAGTTCTGTAGCAAGGCAGAGGTTTAATTATATTAATCAAGTCAGAACTCACCTATTCTAGAATACTGTTCCTCCCTTCAGCAAAACATTTCCAGGATATTTTAAATTCTCCTGCAAATGGCTGGTGTTTTACCAAGATCACTTTTCCTATGCAGACTTAAGTCACTTTCAGAGGAACTCATGGCTGGTCTGGAGCATTTCAGCCATGCATTCAGCAACAGAAATTAGGATTTTATCTTCCATTATAGTGCAATCACAGCTGGCAGAGCAAGGAGAGATAAGTCTGCATAAATCACACTAAGCCTGCAAGTTCTCGAGTTCTGAATGCTCAACTTTTCAATCATAACTTCCTTTTGAAATAGCTCTTTCCACTCTTCCTCTCCTCCCCACCCTGTTTCCTGGATAACAGAATAAGTAAATGGCCAGTCCTTTTGGTGGAAATCTCCCACCGTGGTCCATTAGTAGCTGGAGCCACGCTGGGCAGACCTGCTAAGGTGGCAAGCAGAGGGGAGTGGCACAGGCACTGCCATCAGGGGCTGGCACACCTTCTGCCATTCAATATCTGGGAGAGGAAACATCCAAACACCAACATTCAATTGCAGATCAAGAAGCAAATCTCTTGGAAAGGACACAGATCCCTCTCTTGTTATTTGCACCACCTCTGACTCCTTTTGTTCACATCAGGTCTTTCTCATCCCCTTCCCTCAGTACAGTCACAGAATGGCACACTTACTGCTGGTTATCAAAGCTTAGACCTTTCAGTTATCCCAAATAATCTTTGTGGACCTGAACCTTACTGAGTTTCCTACGACCCATTATCTAAACATATGTACGGAAATACAGATATATTGGGAATTTGTATGAGATAAGTCTAAATAATAGGTGAGAGTGGAGGAGATAGTTTGGTTTGAAGGGATCTGGTGTCTTTGAGAGAAAATAATGTAATTTTCTATAAGGAGGAAGGGTTTGACTTTTTATTGTTCACCCTGTCCTTGCTGACCTTTGTAGTTTCCTTCTCATGGCAGGGTCCTAAACCATTGGAAGGAGACTAATCCAGTCAGAAATGTGAATGAGAAGGGAAAAAGTAGGGCAAAGAATTCCTGACCTACATTTTCAGCCACGCAACTTCATAGAGAGAAGTAACATTTGAGTAAGTTAAAGTGAATCAAAGTTGTTTTTCAGACATGCAGTAAATCATTTCTAGTGCCTTATAAAGCATTATTTGGTTGACAATGTCTCTTAAAATATCTGTTTATGAAATGTAGTGTTACTTCATGAAATCTACCATTTTGCACCATGAAAAATAACCCTTTTTCTCTGAAAACAACAACAACACAGGCTTAGCAGAAAAATCTTTAATGTCAAGAAATGGGCAAGATGTCAGTTTTATGCTGCATCAGAAAGACAGATATATGTGTTTCACCATTTCTCCCACCCTATTTATGATTGTTGCAATCACAAATAATGCAGCTGATCTCTTGTATCTGCTTGGTCTGTATCTATTGCTACATCTTGCTCCAAGGGTACCAGCACTTTGTCACCCAAATGTCTCTTCCTTGGGTTTTTATCTGGTATTTAACTCTCTGCTCTTCAGGAGCGCAGGACAATGACTCCGTGGTCCATGGTGCCTCCCTTCACAGAGCCTCAGCTGCTGTGCAAGGGCCATCCCCAAACCACCTGACATTAACCTGGGGGACATGTTTCTAAACAAAATGATGGAATCACAATTTTTGTCAGTGTGTGTTACAACTGAGATGGTACAATTCAGATGACAACACTGGACTGTGATGATTTCTATTTTGGTGAGTGGCATGCCATATGCTATAACATGTCACAGCGCCTTCTCACAGTCCCTTAAAGTGCTTTCTGTATCTTGCTTTGTAAAGAAACGTTATTTCTTTACAGAGTAAAGTATCTTTATCAAGTAAAGATAACTTCTAGCTAGTTTTCATTTACTTATTTCCAGTTCGCATTTTAATTTGCCAACTATTATTTAGATTTGAAAAGAAAAAAATGTATTTCTGTGCAGACAGGTCTTTGTAATGAATTTGTAAATGGAAAAAACAGATTTATTTTTTCAGATACATTTGTCAATTCTGGAATTATGGATGTCCTGCTTGAATACTCGATGACACATATAAGTTCCACAGCTCATTTGTTGTCAGATCATGACTTCTTAGGAACCAAATTTTAAAGAAAGTTGATTTCTGCATCCGTCTCTATCTTCCTATCTTCTATATAGTCTCCTAGTAGCTTTCTACTGAAAGACCTCTGGACAATGTCCTATTAAATTATCTTGGATTGCTTTAGCAGTTTTTCAGCAAAAACCCTTCCTGTGCTATAGGAGGCACAGTGTATGAATACTCTTTTGCTCTGCTAAGCTATTAGCCTGTTGTCAAACTACTGAAGAATAAAGCATTATTTTCTCTTGCAAAGCATTGTGCATATCTCAGCAGGGAGCTTTTCCATGTTATGACTCTTGTATTTCATCTGAGTGCTAAATGCCTGAAACTGGTTATCGATAATGATCTAGTTTGAATACTAAAACTTTTCAACATTTCCCACTCTGATAAATATCATAACATTTGTGTAGTCATTCCGGTCTTGCATAAAAGTTATTGCACATTTTGAGAAGGTTTCCCCAAGGATTTGAAATGCTATTTCGCTTTTCTAAAGACCCACTGTAAGTTACATCTTTTTTGAAATTTTCAGTCTGGAAGGCAGGTACTAGACCCAGGCAGTGAAAGAGCTTCTGTAAAATTCCTGTTTTATTACTGAACTCATCAGAGAAAGTGTTTATATCACAAGTTGAAAATAATGATCTATTAAAGCATGAGAAGATAAATTCTTGAGTTCAGCTTGGTAAATGTTCACCAGCTACCTGAAAACACAGATTTTAAAACTAGGCAGAGATAATATTGCAGAAGAATGAAATTAGCAAGAGGTAACGCGGGTAGGATTTGGCATGGGATCCTTGTGCACCAGTAAGGTGCATAACACCCTGCCTGCTGAGCTGCTGAACGGCCCACTGCCTTCACCTCTGACTCACATTTGGCATCCAAATCAAGCATGTAGCAGGCAAACACAATTTCTGAGATGCTAGAGATAACTTTTATAAGTTATATGACCCACTGGATGTGTTAGATGAAGTACCTGTGGTATTGGCAAGTGCATTTGGTCTTGAACCCAATTCTTTTTCCTGCATCCCTTGTAACATATTAACATTCTCATTGGTCACGCTAACCAGATGAATAAAACTGTTGTTTTGTGTCTTTTTTTCTTTCTTTCCCTCCTGAATCTATTACAACTGTCCTTCTACATGTAAAGAAACAAGGAAACAAGTATTCACTTAAAAAGCAGGGGACTAGTGCAGTCAACTGAGATAATACTCTAGTCCTAGCTATTCATTATAGTAAAAATATTTGGATCCATGCTTGACTTGCCAGCAGTATCACCACTTGACCTACAAAAAGACCTGTCACGGACAAAATAACCCAGGCCCATTAGCAAATCCTATAATTATAGCCCTTTACAGTCTCATTATAACTGTCCCTGAGTCAACATGTTCCAGTGTCTCTCACTGGACATTCAGAGTGACTCATTAGGGTCACAGCATGGATGAAAACACAAGCAGCATTCTCACAGCTCCTCACCCTCCTCAGAGCCAAGGCATGGAACAGTATCTGCCCTGCCTGCAGCTCATACAGTCACTCTAATGACCTTTACACAAACTCGGGGTGTAGCTCCAATAGCTCAGTGCTGGGTGTGAGTTACATGACCCACCCAAAAACCGGGTAAATACACCATCTATTGATGGAGTTGATGTGACTCCAGGCTGAGCACTCGGCTGTTCTGGCTGTGCTGCCAACATCTAAACTAATGTTTAAACCTAGCTCAAGACTGCCTCCATTTGATTGCATTTTAAACATATCCTTGTCTGTGCTTTCAGATCTTGCTTTGTGCTCCTCCATTGGGAAGTATTCTGCAGATGTTTTCATTGTTTCCATTGGAGTTACTTTAAATAATATAAGTGAGTTGCATCTTGTTTGACAAACTAGATAGATCAATTAATTCATTTTCCTAGTAAGTTAGAAAGAGTCTCAAAATCAAGACAGCTAAACCAATATTTAAATATTACTGGGAAAAGAAGTTTTTTTCAGTGGTTCAAATTGTCAAATGCTGTGGGATTCCAGTACAATTTCTTCATCAGTTGGTGTTTCTCAGCTGAATGCCATCTTGCCAGAAAGTCATCTGTGACACTGGCTGGAGAGAACCCAATGAAAGAGCACGGAAATATATCTCAGTCATCTTTCATAGAGCTTTAACAAGCAGAAGGAGAAGTTTTATCACTTAAAGAGAATTTTAATACAAACTTTCAATTGAAGTTTGCTTAAATAATAGTTAATTTTTTGGGGTTTTTTCCTCCTTACCGTTAAACCAATATTAAAGGTTGGAAAGCAGTATTCAGTTTCTTCCACCAGGTTCTCACACTGTTATTGTACATCTATAATTGCTCTGGGTCTCTTTCGTGTGTTAGAAACTTCTCCCATTTGCGGTTTGGGTGACACTGAATACTGCAGCTGACAGCTCATGGAGTTACCTGTACAGGAAAGGACAGAAACCAATGACACCCAGCAGAGACATGCAGAGAAGCCATTATAACTGCTACAAACCTCCAGAGTGTTTCTCGCTGGTGCCACACAGCTTGGTGACTCTTGCAAACACTGCAGTGTCCAGCTGGCACATCCTCCAACCTGGGGCAAGCAGAGGGAATGGCTCAGTCAGAGCAGGTTTCAAACACAGCAGTGTTGTTGGGAAGGGTAGCACAAAACCTCCAGCACCTGACATGATCACAGAATCACACAATGGTTCGGGTCAGAAGGGACCTTAAAGGTCTTTGGGCAGGGATCTTCCCCTAGGCCAGGCTGATCAGGGCCCCACCAACCTGGCCTTGAACACTGCAGGGATGGGGCAGCTCCAGCCCCTCTGGGCAACCTGTTCCTGTGCCTCTGAGGACAGAATTTCTTCCTAAAGTCTAACCTAAGTCTTTCCTTTTTTAGTTTAAAGCCATTCCTCCTTGCCTGATCACTTACCTGCCTGCATAAAGTGTTGCTCTCCCTCTGTTTTATTAAGCCTGCTTTAGGTACTGGAAGGACACAATGAGGTGTTCCTCGAGCCTCCTCTCCTCCAGGCTGAAAAACCCCAGCTCTCCCAGCCTCCCTGGGAATGCTTCACAGAAAGTGCAGCTGGCCTGGGGGGCGTTGGGCAGGTGCTCTGTGGTGTTACAAACACATCATGTTCCAACAAAAGGTTCTTTGTGCCCTGAGATGCAGATACACCAGGTGTCACTGAAAAATGATTGCATGAAAGGTATTTCATGGATTGAAATTGCATTCTGTCCTCATTGGGGAGTGTTAAACATACATTTAGCTCCAGGCTAGCAGATGAAGCAAAGTAATCTGGTTTACAGTTGCTGCAAGTGCCTTCATAATTTCTTTTTTGGTGGAAAGATCTTTTTGTCTCTGTCCTCTCACTTCTCCCAAAGATAGGGTGGCCTTTTCCCAGGAGCTGATACTCCTAGAGGGAAAATCCAACTGCCCTGACAGCTGAAGCAAGACCACAGCTCACCATGCCTTGCCTTGGCATAGTCTTGAAAAGCCTAAAGGATATAACCTGACATTTTGATTTTTTCTTGTTAGGCTGATTTTATCTTAATATTAAACTAATAATTTTTTCAGATTTTATGCATTAAGCCCTCCTTCTTTTTCTCATTAGTAGGCCCTGGAGACCTTTTCCTGTTCAGTATGTTTCAGTATAGAAATAGCAGGTGCCTGAGATTCCCTGAGATGAGTTTTCCTGGTGGAAAAGGAAGCACCAGTTGTGTTGCTAAAAGACTGCCTGGGCTGTCTTGTAAGGTTTTGAATAATTTTATCTTTTGGGCTATTATTGCTTCTTTCAGAAGAGTAATTCAGAGTATTCACCATTTGGAAAATACATTGTGCTTCATATAATGTACCTACAGTACAAAAGTAGAACAGGAAAGTCAAATCTAAGCAGAGGCCTTAAAGAATGCAAAACATTACAGGGAAATTAGGAACTCAATAATTCTGTGAAGTGAGTATGAGAATCAGCCTTCCTTTTGCTTTTTAAGTCAGTAGCTTTTCCTCACATATGCAAATAATTTTCCATGCATGTAATGTAATTGAGGAGTATTTTTTCTTTTATTATATTATTATCAAACTACTTGTCTAAAAAGATGATGTCTCTATTTCTTCCCATTTCTCTCATGGAGAGTTTAAGTTATGAAATGCATTATTTGTTGCATTCTAATTACTGTATCACTCTTCTGAAGTCCCCTAAATGCAATAATTTCAGTGAAATAAGCAGAAATGGTAGCGTTTTAAGAAAAAACTTATTATCTTCCTATTATACAATTCCTCAGTCAGTGACATAAAACTATTTCTGGAAAATTAGTGATTCTTGCAGTAATGGTTGAAAACAGATAAATTGTATTATTATTATCTGATACATGGAAAAACAGTGACCTGCCTGGGGTGACCAGCCAACAACAGAGATCTCACAGCAAAACCAGAAACAACTTTTGAATCTCAAGGGGGCTGTATTTTCTTCTACTAAACATCTTAAATCTTTTTCTGCCAAATAATCATAGCAGGGAAAAAAGTAGAAGACAAGCTGTATGTACTGCCATGAAAATGTTCAACATATTTGTAATGCTGGAATGTTTTGTAAAGTTCAAGATTTGTGAAATCTTGCTGGAGGATTCATTTGTTCATGGCATGATCTGTTTCCATCAACTACCCAGAACACAAGAAAATGTAGCATGGCAAAACTACAACTGAACATTAATATTTGTCAATTTTATTTCTCTCCCTAGAACTGAATGTTATTTTTTACTAATTTTATTTATCTCTCATTTGTGAGGCCTTTCCCTGTATATTTTCTCTGCAGCAAGTGGCTGAAGCACCCAGCTCCTCCAGAGAGCCCCGTGGTGCTGCATGAGCAGAAGTGAACCGTGAGAGAGGTGGCACCTCCTGCCGAGCTGCAGCCTGGTGAGAGCAGCAGGCATCTCAGTTACACATCCTCCTCTGCAGAATACTCACCCTAGGGTTAAGCACAACTCAAAGCACCTAAAGAAAGCTTTAACAAGTGCAAGCAAGGCACAGTCCTAGGTGAGTCCCTTGCTAAAGGAGGAAATTTCACTCCAAGGAGAATCCTCCTATACTGTAACTCTTTCCAACCCATGGGAAAAACAAAACCTGTTATTGATTCCTAAAAATTTGCATTCACACATGGGTAAAAATATAGTGAATTTGGAATGAGCCATCTGAAATTATTTTCAAGCCCACTTGGCAAGCAAAGAGTGTTTTTTTTTTTTTTTTCCAAGGCACTTTATTGAAGGAAACATTCACTGGCCTTTTATCCTTTAAAGTCTGGTATTTACAAGGGAAGCTGCTGGCTGTCTAATTGCAGCTCACAAAAACATCACACAGTCTCATCTAATCTCTCTCAGTTGTGGCTATATGTAGTTTTCTGTGGGATAATTTACATATACCTGAACTGAATTCTAACTCAGGTTAGAGGAAAGAAAGAAATGAAAAAGACTGAAAAAATCCCTAATATTATTTGAATGCAAATTTTTTCTAAGAAAAAAGGAAAAGAGAACACTTCCCTGTGGAGATACAGGGATATTCATCCCTACATTGTATAGCAACAAATTAGGTTTAGTGCCAGTGACACCTGAAATAAGTGATAACTTTCCCTCAGAATGGACACTTTGATGATACCTGGAGTGGGAACAGCTCCTAGTCACACAAAACTATCCTACATATGCAGAGGGCTTTAAGTCAGGACAGATGCATTTTGCAGACCTGCGCGGTGTCCTGATCCACGTGAGGGTTTCACTCAGCTGGCCCCCACAAACTTTCCCTGGTTTCTGCCTTGCGCCTTAGTAGCACAACACCCTGGTTTCTGTCTGGCTTTGCTCAGCAGGAACCCCAAACTTGGGTTACCCAAGTGAGAGAAAACTCACTGCTGGTAACAACTGTATAATAAAGTTGCAAGAAAAGTCCTCAGTGGGTAAATGCAGGGATCAGTTCACCTCCTCACTGGCAGTAGGGAATTACTTTTATTCAAGGTCACATCTTCAGCTCCATAAATGAAGAAAACCTTTCTGGACTTGAATCTTTCTCTGTATAGATGGAAGATGACCACTATCACTAATTAAAACACTTTTCTGTCCTAACAGTTCTCAATCTGGGAAAATACACATGGTGAGGGAGATGTCATGGCAGGGAAAGGATTGTTGTGGTATGTTCAGGGAGTACGAACCCTGTGGTGTTCAACTGTGGGGCAAATCTTTCCCCCCGTAAGAACATGGGGGGAAATGGCAAAATTAGTGGGCAAGAGAATTTAAATTTTAAATTCCACTAAACATCAAAAGATAGATGAAGAGAAACAGAAAGTGGAATCAAGAATCTGGCTTTTGCTCCATTTTGCAATAAAATACTATTTAGTGGAATCAGCAAAGACGTGGATCAGAAGTAAGAATCTAATTCTGAGTGCTTTTTGCTTCCCAAGATTCAAATACTATTCATTAGTATTAATAACCTTTTGGAACTAGTTGATTTTCCCTGGGTATCTCTTTCACAATAGGCAGTTTCATTTGCAGAGTCAACACATGTCAGTAATATATGAGGAATGAAGGATAGAAAAAGTATTTCACAAAACACTGTGACATGTGCTTGCTTTTCCTTTTTGGATATATGTTATCAGTTTGCTTCCTGGATGTCTGTGATATTTTCAGACTTTCTAACTATGCATTAAAAATCTAGACAAGCTATGTGGCCTTTTGCCTTTCAGGTGCTGATTTTTTCCTGGTAATCTTAATCTCATTATTATTTACTTACTTGTATTTCTTTTACAGTAAATTCTGATTTATTTGCTAACATAAATTAGGTGATGTAGGGTTATAAAGCATAATAAATTGGGAGATTATATGTGCTACATGAAGACCTATGACAGCACTTCTATTTCCTGTAAGTTCATCTTTGACCATTATTGTTTCTGTAAATAATACTTTAAACAATTATAGTTTATTTGCATTTGCTACTGTCATAAGGCAGCATTTAAAAGCAAGCTTTCTAGTTCTTTTTCCAAGGCAGTTGTGATGCATTGATGCCTCCCTGTGATAGCTATGAAAGTTACTGTTCAGAATTTTGTCATTGTTCCATTTCGTGACACTTCAACATCTACCTATCCTTGTTTTATTGGCCTTTAACTCTTTCCCCAATAACATACCTCCTAATTCTTTCAGCCAAAGTTTCTGACCCACCAGCTACTTAAACTTTTTTTTATAAAGACTAAACCTGAACTCTTGCGATGGTCTCTAGTGCCATACGTTGTTAAAGTTCTTTTTCTCTGACAGTACCTGAAATGGAAATACAAATTCCAAGTATGTAGACTCTTCCTGAAGTACCTCCCTCAGATAATAGTTCCCTTATAGAGCACTGTGTTTCATAACTGCATTTTGAAATGATTTGGTAAACTTTCTCAGGAAATGCAGAAGGTCTAGTGCAGCTTTATGGCATAGGAGCTCAGTCTGTTGTCCATAATAGGAGTTTCGATTTATGGGCAAAAATGCTCTTAATGACACATATGATTTCAGCATACACATTTGCTTTTGATTAAACTCTGTAACACATTGGTACACCCATGTAGAACTGACATTTGTCTTTATGAATCTCATGTAAAATGACACTTTGAGTCATGCATAAGGAATTTACAAGAAGAACATGACAAAACAATGTCCTTTTTGTGAATAGAGCCCATATTGTAAGCTTTTATTGCTTTACCAGTAATACATAATTAAATATGTCTACAAAGTCTGGCTTTGATCCTGGGGCTTTCTTCCCTGGGTTTAAGCTAGATACAGTTCCTGTATGCACAATATGACTACGTAGTAGGTAAGGTTTATGCCCAGCCTGTACTTTTAAAATCAACTCTCTTGTGAATTCATTGTTCTCTAAACATAATCCCAAAGAACAGTTTAAAGCTACAATGACATTAAGATTTCGAGTCAAAAGGTCTAAAAAGAGATTAAGAGTGGAACACGATCACAGATGGATGGCAGCAGTTGCTAAAAGACAGTATGTCCCATGGAGGATGTCCCTGCACAGCCACACCAGCTTTGCTCCAGGGCTTCCTCCACTTACACACAGATGAAACTCATCCCCAGGGTAGTTGTGGAAAAGCTGAACTGGGGTAAAATAATGCGGAATTCTGTTGAAATAGAGTGGAGGATTTATTAGAAATTGTTCATGAATCTTCATCCCTTCCACGTCTCTGTTTTGTCATGTATGTTTTAAACCAAAAAATTATTAATAGCTGACACTTATTTTTGTTTTAGCTTGTCTGGAGCAACCTTTGCTGAGAAATTATATGGGGTAAATAAGAACACTTTTGAGAGAAGGCAACTAAGTGTATTTTTTTCACAGTGAAATGTAGTTTGATTTTCAAAGGTATTCAGCATCTGGAGTTCCCTTCATAAAACCTCTGAAGGAAATAAATATCTATTATTTTATCAACAAAATTTAGTCTCCATTGCCTCTATTATATTTTGCTTCATCATATTTACTTTCTAAGGCTAACTGATTATTACTATTTGATTCAGACTTCTTGAGCAATTAATGCCTCTTTGAAAATTTTGAGGTATCTGCATATGGAACCTGATACATGTACAATGACTGCAGGTATTTTGCAATATTTGGACCAAATTTTCTGTTTTGAAAATATTTATAGTAGAACAAGATTTATATAGGCAAGAGAGCAACTGGAAGAAAGGATTCAAATGCTACCAAGGAGAATTTGTCCAAGTACGAGAACATCTGAAAAATCCTGTCCCATACTTTCAAGGCTGTACTGTCTCACTTGTGACCTTAGAGACAGCCAGACTGTGTATGACAAGGTGAGGAATAGGAAAGGTGGTGGCAGCAAAACAGAATGAGAGAGACATTTGTCTCACAATTTGCGTCACAACTGAGACATCTGCATCCAATGGAGACATTTCTGCATCACTGTAGAGTTGTTTGTCTCAGTTGGTCAGATGGATGGGAAGAACCAGAGACTGGGAAATTCAGGAGTACAATCAGAACACTGATGAGTGTTCACAGTCCTCTTTCTCTTAAGTAAGATCTCAGACTCCTCAGAGCAGTAGTCTTCTTGCAGAAAACCATTTGCCAGCATGGCCTCTTTGTACTCTTTGGCAGGAAATTCAAGGGTGTTTGATGAAGTCAAAACATTCGTTTATTTTTGTGTTCAGGGTTCAGTGTTCAGTTTTCTGATTTTCTCTAGAGAGACAAACCACGGCACCAGCTCTGTTGGTCTATGGCAAAAGATAGAGCCTAAAATGGTGCTGAAGGCTGAGATTGATGGTAGAAGAGGAAACACAAATGAACAAGTGACAATTAATACATGACTCCAGGGAAACACCTGAATATGTGCAATTACAGCCATCAAACTCTCTGCATATGAGTTTGAGTCTTCATTTTTGGTGCTGCAAATAGTACTTCATAGAGCTAATGTTTCCCACACCTCCTAGAAGATCTCACTGTCCACTGTTCCTGATACTCAGACTTGCACTGTTCACACCCAATCATCCTGTATCTGCCTTTGACCAATGTTTGAAAACTTTAACACCAAAATTTAAGCTCTTGTATTAGCAAAAAGTATGTTGTTTTCTCTAAAGTAGAAAAATAAGCCCCAATCTTTAAGCCTTTTTTCAGACAAACAACTTAAGACTAGCAGAGTTGTCCTCAAACTAGGTACGTGCTTTTTTCCAATTTGACCAATAAATATTTTTCTCTTATTTCACACCTCCTGAGTAGCAATGTGCAAGGGCTTAGTAAATAATTTCTCTAGAGATCTACCTGCAGTGAACACAGTCCACCTTCACATGGCAGACCTCTTGCTGCACTGCATTGGTAGGTTTTCAGAGGTGCTTTGAATAAACCTTCCCCTTTCACTGCAATTGCTTGTAGCTGTAACTGTGAACCATGTGGATCCAGGCCATGGGACTGAGACCTGACACACTTGAATTTCCAAGCTCCCATGTTTTGTGCAAAAGGTTCAGGACAGGAAGGATGAGGCTATAGGAATGCCTGACTTTTTGTATGAGAAGAAAAGAATGAATGTGATGCCAAGAAGATCGCCTTAAAAAGAATTTAAATATTCATGTTTTCTCTCAGATGGTGTCCTGGTAACCTGCTCAGATTATAATACTCAGTTTTTGGCCTTTACTCTTTTCTTTGCCATTTAGATCAGATCTTCCAGATATTGTCAGAGCATCACACTATGGCACATAGCGCTCCCTCCTGACTGCAATTGCAATGCTTTTTCTGTTTTATTTTCGCTTTATTTCATTGGACATGCAGTGCTTTTAACTTTTTAAAATCCTCATAACAGGGATTACCTATTTATCACTATTTTACTTGATGAACAAATATATTGCTAGTATAATGGAGTAACATCAACTTAAAATATTTTGATAAAAGAAACAGTACAAGCCATGTGACCATTCAATTTTTTTTTTAAACATAATTTATTAATTCTATAGGAAGCTGTACTTGGGGTTATCCCCTCTAACTCCCCAAGCAAGCAGATTGTATGTTGCAAGACCACCTTTTTTTTTTTTCAGTGTGTAGCTTCTTTTTCCAGTCTATTACTTCAGTTTTACTTGGCCTGCATTAAAAAATGTTCTGATTTTAGCTTCTTTTGTTTAATCATTACAGTCCCTACTGTATTGATAAACTGGTCAACTCCTATAAACACTGCAACAGCCTTCAGATCAGGCATTTCTTTTGCTAGGTGATTATTTTTTAGAGTCTAAGAGATGCTGAGCTACTTATACCCCTACTTGATTTAATTTGTGGGTATATCTCTCTCTGTCATCACATTTTTCTCTTGGAGCTTAGGTACCATTGGCACAAATGCTTTTTCTTTACTTTTTCCTGCATTAACTCTATTACAGGACTTTTCTCATTTCATAGACTTTGTAGTTTCTCATAACTCTTGGTTCTCAGGTTGAGGCAGGATGCTGAAAGTTGACAATGAATTTAGGAAAGACTTCTAATATATCTTCATATGTAGGTCTTTTGTTACTATTACTTTTAATTGAAGATATGTTTCCTTGTCTTAACATCTTACCATATTATGTACATAGAGTGGCCATGGGAAAAAAAATAATAGACTAAAATTTGCCTGGGAACAGGAAAAGAAATAGACTATACAACAGAGAGATGTAATATGTAGTGAAAAGTACAAGATTTAATACTAGTGGTTTAAAAGAAGCTGCAGATAAAGTTGTCTCCTTTCTTATAGAAATATGAGTCTACAAGCAGCCTGTGTGACATCTTAACAGTAGCAGTTGAAGCACATGTACAAAACATGCAGGCTAAAAACACTTCCAGAAAGACCATGGTTTTCCCAGAGGAAAATTTTTGTTGCACTAATGCCTGGCACTTAAAATTAAGGACAGTTTAAGAAAAATGGATAAACCTGAATTAGTTAGCTCATTTGGAATATTTGTTTTGTAAAGACTGCAAGCATACCTGTGATTTATCCTAGATAACTCACACGGAAACTAATAGCTAAGCCTTGATCTAGCGTTTTTTTTTTTTTTATCGATAAGAAATAAAGAACTTTTCAGCTTAATTTGAGTGTGGGAATTTCAAAGAGTGTAAGTATTTGCAAACTCAGAAAAAAAAAGACCTTTTCATTAATCCATCCTTTTGGAAACAGTCACACTAACCCACAACCACATACAAATACAAAAATCCTAATGGGACTATTTTCTTACTAAGCCTGTAATAGTTTACATTCACCTAATGGCCTGGGGTTATAAGCAAACTACTCAATTAGAGAATTTAGGCTGGTTGCCCACATATTTTAGAGCAAATTATCCCTTCTCAAATGCAGAACCCCCTACATAAAATGCCTAAACAGTCTTTCCTGTTAAAAAAGCAAAAATACTATTCCCTAAATTCCCACCTTGAGTCTACTAAGTATTTCTCTTTACGCTAGTGTAGCCATTTTATGGAGAAATATTTGTTTTTGCCTCACATACCTCAATCTAGACACTTGTGCTGGAATGTTTTTAATCTATCAAGCAGCTAAAAAATGCTAATGTAACTTGGTTTTTTTTCTTCTCAGATTAAAATTTTAAAGAGTAGTTTCCCACTCTCCCTATTGGTGCTACTGGAACACTGAGGTCTTCTGAAACTGGGAATTTTGAAGCTTACAGGATAAGATCTCCCTCTTCTAAGGGCACTCTGAATTTGAATTATCTTTTAGCAATTACTATTTCTTCTACTTCTTTTTTAATTTAAAAGAGAGGTTGATGCTTTTAACCTATAAACACCCATTAAAAGTTCCTCACCCTATTATGCCAACCTGCTGCTCTTAATTGTATGCAGCTGGGTGGATCACTGAATTCTCATGTCAAAGACAAAGATTTAAAAAGTACAATTAATTAGGTATCAACTCCTCATAACATACCCGTTTCTGACATGTAGATAAGTGGTTTTTCCCATGTGCTGGGAATTAAAGTCTCCCTGGTAATGTTTGACCACAGCAGGGCAAGACCAGCTCAGGCCCAAAGAGAGTGACCAGTGCCATGAGTCTGGTTTTGAGGCTGTGGATGAAGGGGTTTCAACCTCTGTGACTCCTGTTCTTCCATGTGTTCTCCTAGTTAACCAAAATGACTTTCTGGGAGATGTAACGTGAGCTGAAGGGACTGTTGGTTGGTGGACGTGTAAGGAGATGAGACACAGAGCTTTCTGGAAATTAAAATATTTTATATACGTGCCATGAGTGCTGTCACAGTTATGAGCACCAGTGAAGTGCCCTTTCTCTTGTTTGAGAGCTGGGGTGAAGAATGAGGGTGGCAGCTCTCACTCTAGGATCTCTCTGAAACTTAGAAAGGCTTGTTCTGGGATTCCTATCAAGAGAGAAGCTTTGTGCTCTACCACAGAGGTTGTAGATGTCCTTGCACAAAATTCTGCTGAAGTCAAAGAGCTCATCCGAAGACAAAATTTAGTTCAAAATGTGAAAATGTATGCAATAGGATGTAAGTTAATAACTAAAAAAACCTTTCAATAAAACAATGAGGTAGTGAGGAAAGTTCTGAATGTCCAAAGATGACTTTATAGCAGAGGATTCTTCCATGTTTGACGTGTTTAACATTTTCACTTCTAAGGGTCTCCATTTAATGCCTCAAGTAGTCTACTCCTAAAAGTCAGAATCTCTGGAATTTCTTCACTATGACACCCAACACAAGCTGTTGTTTTGGAAAGCACTGGTGTTACAAAATTAGATTGATGGGAAAATCTCCTAGACCAATGCACAGTTCAGATAATGCAGCAGCAAAGATCAAAGCATAGGCCATCCTTCAAATGTGCCAGTCTTCAAACACTGTGAGGGGCAAGAGTCAAAAGAATAGATTAAAATAATTAAGATGTGTGTCATGGAATTAGCAGGTTTCAGTCCTGTATTAGGGGTGGACCCCTACCACGTGTAGAACCCTAACAAGTTCTGGGGAAGTATGCAGGTTAAATATCCCACCACAACTGGTGAAAGATTAGGGCATAATTTCATGCAACCCTCAAAGAACAGAGAAAGCATAATTTCTAAATTGAGGAAAGAATGTGTTAAAGAACAAAAGATGATGCCAGTGTAATAAGTACAGTGTGAAAAAGCAAAGAATTATTATAGCTATATAGAAATTTTTATGTAGTGTCAATATTATAGAGATACACTAATTAATTAATTAATTAATACATATACTTTTTCTGCTAGATAAGTGTCTTCAGGAGAGTTTCAAAATCAGTAAGCTGTAGGTGGCTATTCCATGAGCAGGCTGCCCTTTTTCTAAGGGAAATCAACAACAGTTATACCAGAGGGGAATAACATACTCAAGAAAATTCTTAACATCACCAGAAAAACAATAGGTAAATATACTTCCTTTTCTCTAATGGGCTCATTAAACAGGATTTATTGTATTAAGATAGAATCTTCTTACTAAGAATATGGTAAATTATTTACAAAGCTAAGATTATTATCAAGGAATATCCAGGTATTTCAGGACTCAGGATTGGACCCTGAAATTCTGGAGCAAACTGGGTAAAACCAAAATGCCCAATCTATCCGTGTGACAGAATTTGATTAAGTTTTACTGGCTTTTTACTACAATTTCCAATTTGATTGGCCCTACTAAAGCTAAAATTGAACTTCATATACAAAGCTTATGTGGTTATGTTTGTTATTAGCATTGTCTTCCCTGGAGATATTTGGATTTTGTTTAACTGAAAAATAAACAAGTTAAATGCTGAATTGCCTGGCTAAGACAGTTATATGATGTGGTCTTTTCCTTTCATTATAAAGATTGTGAGTTTTGGGATTCATGTTTAGGAGTTTGTGGTTACTTTACTTTAAATCTAATATCACGGACATATAATGTTTTTGTTCAATGTTCTGCTTTTTTCATATAAAGTTCTGTGTCCTGGCCAATTTATGGCCAGACTTATCCAATAAACAACTCTGTAGGAATGCATTTATAGATAGTTAGAAATATGTGTGGTGCCTGCACTTTTCTCAGCAATAATGTAATGATTTATTTTGACTGTTAATTTTAAGCTATATTATAACAAAAAGGGAAAATAATTTACATACCTCTGAAGTTATTTTCCTAAAAATTAGGAAAAAATAGGAAGGTGCATAGGTCAAGATTAAAAAAATACATAAGTATGAATGAATTCCTCTGCCCTTGACATTTAAACCTTCTTGATTTTCAAAGGTTAGACAATTAGCACTTGTTCAAAATCAGATCCCTTGCAGTATCCCACCTGAAGCCTTTCTGAGTTTTCTTGGTAAATCAAAGAGTAAGCAAACAATTCAAACAGGAAAGCCTATTATTTGTCAATGCATATATCAGAGAAGTATAATTTAGTACAATATAAAACAGGAGAGGGATAATTGTGCTGTGGAAGGTCCCAGGAATCCTAGGATCTAATTTGCTAGCCATGAGTCATTTAAGCATAAATCAGAGACAGCACCAAGCTGTATACATCTTATATACAGGGAAAGAGACAAAAAGCATCCATCAAGAAGGCATCAATAAGACAATACCACTTATTTATCAATGTGCCAAATATTGTTATTTTTTACTGGTCTTCTGTAACACTATGGTGTTAGAACTCCTGTGAAAATGAAGGGAGCTTGTGATGATTTGAAGAACAAGCTGCTAAGACAGGCAGCTAACAATGAGAGTAACTAAGTTTTCATTGTACTTTAGGTTAATAGGTTTGAGATTAGCACCTATCTCTCTTAAAGTGAAGATAATTAAATGAATGTGTAAAACTACTATTCCTCATAAAGAATTTAAGTCATGGACAAACATAAAATGTATTACACCTTTTTTTTTCTGATTTTCTGGCATGAAAGAACTGATTTAGTATTGATAAATGTATATCACTTAATAAAATCACACAGATCTAACAAAAAATATATTTTGCCCAAAACCAGAAGTCCTAGACTTCACTACATGCTATTTGTATTTTCTAGTAACTCCCTTTATTCTCAATAGGACTCAAACTGATGTGCTGCTTCTGCTGGAAAATCAGCCTTTTCTAATGCATTTTGTTCTGGTTTGCTTTGCCTAAACCCCTGAAGTTTTATTCCAAATTCTTCTCTTTCCCCACGCCTCATCTGCATTTTACCTTCAACTCATTATACCTTTATCATTGGCCTTGCTTTTCATTGGTTGATTATGGGTCAGTCTGCATAGAATGTGGAGAGTACCCTGAAAATGTGCAATGAAACCCCAACACACAGTGCTCCAAAATGCCAGTTCCCAAGTGTGTTTTTAAAGCTCAAGACACATTAGTTTTATCTAAGCACCTCTATGTAACCAAAGGAGGCTTGAAATGAGTTTGAATACTATAATTTGCAGTCATTGGAGTGATTACAGTAGAAGTTCTTCTTTTTGTCCAACTTCTAAATGCTTTTAATGAAATAAACTCATTTTGAGAAAGGGAATATTTTGGACATCCTTCTAATATAATTAATTCAAGCTCTGTTTCAGACATTTATTAGTATGACATACCATGAGAAAATAATTTTGCCTGGGTGTTTTGCACATGACAGCACTCCAATTTCAGATCTTAAATTCTCTAAACTTGAAGCAGTAATAGTTGTAGCAAAGGATACTCAGTAGCTGCAATATGTTCAAAAATTCTGAACACTTGCAAATTTCACATTCTTTGAAAAGTTATTTGAAACTCACATATAAAAAGACTAGCAGAGTTTATACCATCAAACATGAACACCAAGCAACTGTTCATCGTCCTTCAGCTTGCAAGATATGTATTTTCTTTCAAGGGGAGCCCTAATATTTGTCATCTTTAACTGAATGAAATCACAGATACTCTTACATGTGGATTTTATTATAAGAATTGGTTTATAAGCCTGCAATTTAACATGATTCTATGAATTACGAACTGTGATTTTATTTCTTTTATAATCTCTGTAGAGCTTGCCATTACTTTTACATGTCTGTGTCTGGCATTATGCACCTTTGAAATTGTGCCAGAAATATTTATTGTCCTATTTCTGGCAATCTGGGACTCTTGGTTCCGTTTGGTTTCCAACCAGAACAAGGCTTATTAGCAGATCCAGTTCTTCATACTTTACTGAAAACAATTTTATATGTAAATTTAATACTTCATTAAAGTAAGCTCTTGTAACAACCAGCAGTATGTATGAAATGCATTCAATGTAGGTAATGTTCTATCTACCATTTGAGCACTTATCAAAAGCAAAATATATGTACTAATTAGAACTTTCCTTCTCATTGCCTGTCTCCTCCAGCTTGACTAATAAGAGAGCATTAAAATGCAGTCAGGTTGAGCAGAAATGGGACACCCTTCCTGCACTTGCCTGTGCTCTGCACACACAGGCAGTGCCCTGGAAGGAAGGCTTGCTGCAGTAACAGCAGCACATTCTCATTCACCCCTTGGATCACATTTGCTTGGTTCCAAATTCCATTATTCTTAATCAAGTAAAAATCTTGTTAAGGTCAACAGAAGTTTCATTCAAATTACTTCATAATTTGGCCCTCATTTTGTTGGGGTAGTTTCAACTTTGCCCAGTAGGCACAACCATATTAAAAAGGCTTTTGGAAAGTATTCTTTATTCCATTTAGCTTCAAGAAAATAGCTGTTAATAAAATTTAAGGATGTATTTACATGTTTTTTAAATAGGAGGAATCTTGTTGGATCAAAACTCTAATTTGTTTAAAGAGCAAACTCCTCCAGGAATCAAAAATGTAACTGACTTAGGTATTATACAGTTCAAATACTTTTAGTGAGAATAATCACACTTTTATTTGGAAAGTGATCTACTTTTTTTTTTTTTTTATTTACAGAGCATTGAGTTTTTTTTATACAGTAATTTTTATAACTATAAATATAAATTACTCATTATAGCCATTAAGGGTCAGGAGCTTCAAGTCATGCCTATCACAGAACGGGGCGGTAATTACATGTATATAACAACTGCTTCTAAAATTTCATACATGATCTGAAGCATGACATCTCAGAGGCAAAACCATCTTTTTGTTTCTCATGTGACAATTTCACACTAGGCTTCTTATTTTTGTTCCTGAGATCTTAAAGGCAGAACACATTCACTTCAGTATTTTATGAGAAATCACTTGCCTAATTCATTGTGCCACAAAAATAATCCACAGTTCAACCACGTTCCTAAACATATTGTCAGAGATGTGTAGTACTCAAATTAAGAAGAGCCTCTCACTTGTACTTTATGCTTGACTGCCTTCCAAGTATATAAAAGGGTATCAACCAAGAGGTTTAACACAAAATATATATTTTAATAAATTAATTAAACGTTTTTAAATGTTTACATTTGTGACAAAAAAAAAAAAAATCGGTAAAATGACCATAGAAATAATAATAGTAACAATTGTAATAATTGCTAACTGCATGGTTATTAAATGTTATGTAACAATACCAACAGTAACAGCAACAGTAACAGTTGCCATACAGTAACAAAACTAAGTAGTAGTAAAAATAGCAATATTATTAACCAAAAGCAAAGATCTTAATCATGACAAGAATACTTTATGGAGTGGAAAAGTTGATCTTGGCTTTTTCTGATGACTGTATGCAACTGCTAAGATATTTTTATATGAGCCTTTCACTTGATATTACACCTTCTGACCTGATGGCTTATATACTTCTTTTTGAGGTAATAATTTTCTGGCAAGAGTCACAAGCAAAGAACTTAATGAAAGTGATGGAGCATTCAAATGCCCTACGTGATGAAATATCAAAAGGCTCAGGGAACTGGAGGCAACTGTAAGAATACAGACATCTGAGTACTCCAAATACTACAGTTGAATCAGAACATCAAAAGAAGCATATACTGTTACATATGAGAAATTAAATCAAAACTAGGATATCTTTCCAGTGCTGTTGCTGTAGAACACATTTTTAAAGTACATCTTGTCAAAATATGTCACTGAAGTCACCCCAGCTTAGGAGTTCCACCTTTTTTGTATGCTCTGAAATTATTTGAATGTCAAAAATGAAGCACAAAGTATTTGGTTAATCCAACTTTAAGTTTTCTTGCAGCTACAAATTTGTATCAGCTTTCAGGTCTCAACTCCCTCCAGCTCAGCAATTCCTTCTACTAGGGATCTATCTGTCCCTTGTAATATAAACAATTTTCTCTTGCTCTTTTCAAACTCCCAGTCCTAACCGGAACTTGCAGTTTTGAAAAGAAAATAGTTTGGAGTTATAATCAGTCACATCAGTTAAGAGCTAAGTAGATGCTTTTTTTACTACAGATATGTCCACTCAAAATTAATGAATAGCATACATATTTCCTTGCATTGATAAAAAATAATTTCTTCCTATATTGCTGTTCCAAATATATTACAAATAAAATATACATAAACATAATTACATTTTTCCCAAAGCTGAATTCCATAGGACATTCAAAAATCTGTGTCAGTTACTATGTGTGTGTCATTTATGAAATACCAGCAAGCAGTCATTCTGCTCAAGATGCAGAGGAAACAGGCCTCAAGACACGTGGTCCATTGCTGACCAGATTAAATTTTGGTGTCCACTAACACCACTGGCTGTGGTACCTTCCACTGAGGATGGGATGCCAGGATGCTGCAGCCACCCAAACCCAGCACCACCTTTATTCCACCAGTGGTGGCAGCGTGGCTTTGCAGGTGGAGGGCAGAGCTGAGGAGACCCTGGATTGTGTCCCTAACAGTTTGGGATTGGGTCCCTAACAGTTTGGGCTTGCTTTAATCACTGAGGTGTCCACAGGGCATGTTGCACCTCAGGCATGGAGTGAAGCTGTGCCCCTTGAGGAGTCCCCTGTGGTGTACAGCAATGAGCCCAGAATGGCCAAGGCACACCAGGTAACTGGGTACCCCAGTTTCAGCCTGAGCGATGCAGTGTACAGCAGCACATAATTCCCAATAACTGGGATGTGAAAGAAATGGTGAGATGCACAGAGCACAGTCACAGTGTGGGCAGTGAAGCTCGTGATATAGGCTACATACATACCTTCATCTGCTGCAATCCACCTGCCGTGCAAACAAAGGTTCTGTTTCCCCATCTAAAACTCCCCAGCACCCACATGGCCTCACCAGCCAGAGGAGTCCAAAAGGGTCAGTTTTAAATAAAAAACCTCAAGCAAACACAATTTGTCAACACTAAATTCCTCTTAACCAGACAGCACTTTCCAAATGATGTACAGACCCATATATTTATTTAGAAAAAGAAATTGGACTACTAGACTACATACATTGATAAAATATAGGAATGCTACAAATGTTACTATGGAAGAACTCTTCTCAATAACAGTCTTAGGGCGAGAGACCAAAACATTTTAAACTAAGCTTATTGTTTGATTTTTAAAATAAGTTGATTGTTCAGTGTTCTGCATATAGAGGGACTGAAAGTGCTAAATGATGCTGGGGAAAATTCTGAAGATGTACTCTGCTGCTAAAGTGGTTATACAAAGTCAGGTTAAACACTATTCCCACTGATAATGAAGGATTTTGAAGGGAATCTATTTAAGAGTGTTAAATACTCTGTAGGGGGCAGTTTTGAACCAGATTAATGAAAATTTTAAGCTGGCTGATTCAAAATTATGTTTCTATACTCAGTTTTATTATCCTTGGCAGCTATATGGGCATAATTTCTTTTTTTTTTAGGTACATCTTGGTGCTTAAGCAAACAGGGAGCTGCATGCTATTGCATGCCAGCTGAGAGGCTTATCTGCATGTAAGGTTCAGTAATGGTAGCTAAAAATGTTTTTTTTTAAACTACCAGTTACGGAGATCCATAACTGAATAGCAATGATTAGAACTTCATGGCAGAGGCCTGCATGAAAACCAGCTCTGCAAAAGGCCCCAACTACAGAAGTAGAGTTTGGGATCTCCTTCACATTTCTGGTTCAGCCCTGAACCAGGAATCAATTTTGTTGTGACTTGAAAGTATTTATGACATTTCTGGAAAAAAAAAAAAGCAAAAGAAGAAAAAAAAAAGCAGCAGATTCTTGGAGACACTAGTATTGCCTGCAGCATCTCCAAATGTCTTTAAACAGGGTATCTTCATTATTTGCATTTATTTTAAGTGGATATGATGCTAGACTGTGGAAAAAGATGTCAGCACACTTCAATGTGTTAGCTTAAAAATTAAGATTTAAATCAGCCTCTCCCCAGCAACACAGCACTTTGAAGTATCAAAGTCAGAAGTGGACTATTGATCTGAAACGAAAAAGAAAGATATCCTCTCAGCAAAGTGACAGTCATTGTTATAAGGATTTAAGTAGAAGTGGCTCCAGAGTGCAACCTGAAGAGTAGGAGAGGCTCAGTCACTGAGTCTTTTTTCCACTGGAAAGGAAGGAACAGTCTAGGCCTCAATGAGGAAAATGAAGTGGTATATGTAGGTGAGCTCTGTAATTGATAGCGGAGTATTTCCAGTAGAGTCAGTGGCTCACCATTGATCCCCATTATTTTATTTGAATGAAGCGTCATGAAGCCAGTTCCAAACCATGACTCGCAGCTAAAGTTGTTACTTATTTGATACTGTAATCATGTGAGCAGCAAGATTCACACTGAACACTGTGAACACAGATCAACTCGCCAATGTCCAGACTAAGAATGAATGCTTGCAGATGATCAGACTCAGCAGCTCTAACACTTGAAGCCTGAAGCTCACTGTGTTGCCTGGACAAGTGGTGGGATATCTTTTGTCCTCTCCTGGTCTGAAATCTTTTCCTATTCTTTTTCAGTTCATGGACAGGGTCTGGCTGGGATGAAGTAATTTTATTCACAGCAGCCCATATTATGCTGTGTTTTGTATTCTGTGACTAGAACAGCAGAGCTGATACAGCAATGTTTTGGCCTTCACTGAAGAGGACTTGCACAGCATCGAGGCTTTACCTTTTCTCATGCTCTGCTCCCTTAGAGAGTAGGCTGAGGGTAGGCCACAATTTTGGGAGGGGAAACAGCCAGGACAGCACACCCAAACTTGCCAAGAGGATATTCCATACCACATTTTACCTTTTCTCATGCTCTGCTCCCTTAGACAGTAGGCTGAAGGTAGGCCACAATGTCATTCTCAGCAATAAAACTGTGATTGCAGAACAAGAAGGTGGGAGGGCTGTTTGTCTTCCAGAATCATTAAGTGCTGGAAGAATTGCTGGGCATCAGTCTGCTTGTGGGAGGTGGTTAGTTATTTCCCTTGCATCATTTTTTTTTCTTTCATTCACTTGCTAAACTTTCCGTTAACCCAAACCATGAGCTCTCTGACTTTTCCCAGTATCTCCCCCATCTTCCTGAGGGGGAAGGAGCAGGAGGTTATGTGGGTGTTTACTTCCTGACCAGGGTCAACCTACCACAACTGGAAAAACTCCAACACTTAGAGGCTGTATTATGATGCACTGTTACACACAACAAGTTCAACAATGCGTCAGCTGAAGATGTACACCTTTTGCACAGGAATTTTTATTACAAGGTACTTGGAAGGACTTTCTTCCACATCTGTGTATGTGCACTTGTGTTACTGCAGTGGTAAAACTTCTGAACAGGGCATTTCAGAAGCAGAGTGCAAACAGAGCTAGCATTTATTCTCTGTTCCTTCGTCCTCTCGGCATGAGGCAAGGGATGGGCGCCAGCGACGTAAGAAAGCTGATGGAAGCACAGCACCAAGGGAGAGGACACTGTTATTACAGTAATGTGATTTAAAGACAGTCTGAGTTCTGCTTCTCTCCAAAGACATTCAGCACATGCCGACTGGAAGGAAGGGGACGGTGAGAGCAGCGCTGGCTGTGCCCCTCAGGGGACTCCGCGCCCGCCTGCGGAGCACACACGCAGCACGGCGGCTCTTGGTCAGCGCAGCTTCACTGCCGGAACACCGGCGTCAGGAGGCCCGCCAGCCTCCGCATGAGTTTGACCCTCGCGTTCCTGCGTTTTTGCCTTAAAACACCGTTATTTTCTCTAACAGACCAGCGAGAGCCGCAGGAAGACAGGCTTGGCGCCCCCGGCCCCGCCGGCGGTCAGCGCCTTCCGACAGCGCCCGCTTGGATTTGGCCGGGCACAGCTGCCCGGGACACCGCTCGGGCCGGGCCGCGAAGCGCGGCGGGAGCGGCGCAACGCCATGTCACGGCACGGTCGGGTACGATCCGGTCGGTACGGCCGGGTACAGCACCGTCCGGAACGGAGTGCGGAGCGGAGTGCGGAGAGTAGCGCCCCGGCCCAGCCCCGCCGCAGCCGCCGCCCGCCCGAGAAAGCTGATGGAAGCACAGCACCAAGGGAGAGGACACTGTTATTACAGTAATGTGATTTAAAGACAGTCAGAGTTCTGCTTCTCTCCAAAGACATTCAGCACATGCCGACTGGAAGGAAGGGGACGGTGAGAGCAGCGCTGGCTGTGCCCCTCAGGGGACTCCGCGCCCGCCTGCGGAGCACACACGCAGCACGGCGGCTCTTGGTCAGCGCAGCTTCACTGCCGGAACACCGGCGTCAGGAGGCCCGCCGGCCTCCGCATGAGTTTGACCCTCGCGTTCCTGCGTTTTTGCCTTAAAACACCGTTATTTTCTCTAACACACCAGCGAGAGCCGCAGGAAGACAGGCCTGGCGCCCCCGGCCCCGCCGGCGGTCAGCGCCTTCCGACAGCGCCCGCTTGGATTTGGCCGGGCACAGCTGCCCGGGACACCGCTCGGGCCGGGCCGCGAAGCGCGGCGGGAGCGGCGCAACGCCATGTCACGGCACGGTCGGGTACGATCCGGTCGGTACGGCCGGGTACGGCATTGTCCGGAGGGGAGTGCGGAGCGGAGTGCTCCAGGTCGGTCCGCTCCGGCCCAGCCCCGCCGCAGCCGCCGCCCGCCCGCAGCGCGGCCCAGCCCGGCCCCGCCCCGCTCCATCGCGCCCCGCGGCAGCGAGGCGCTGATTGGCTGCTGCGCCCGCGCGGGGCCTGGTGGGAGCAGCGCCCGGGCGCCGCGCTCCTCCTGCGGCGGCGTTGGCGGCGGGCGGGATGCGCGGCCCGGCCCGCGGCAGGTACGCGATGGAGGGGGATGCACGGCCCGGCCCGACCCGGCCCGAGCGGCTCCGCGGTGGGAGAGGGGCGCGGGGTGGCGGGTGAGGGGCGCCCGGCGCTCCCCATAGGAGCGCGCAGGTACCGGCCCCGGGGCGCGAAGCGGAGCAGGGCGGCAGGTGCCCCCTCCCTCTCCCTCCTGGCCGCGGGCAGCGGGCCGGGGTGGGCCGTGCTGCAGCCTCGGAGGAGGAAGCCCTCGGCTGTGGGCAGAGGCGGCGGGCAGGGGCGGCGGGCGCCCTGTCCGGAAGCGGGAGCGGTGCTGTCCCGGCCGGGGAGCCGAGGAGCGGGGGGCTCCGCTGCCCTCTGGCAGCGCCCTGCCGGCCCGCCGGGCCCCGCGCTGGCTGCAGGGGTTGGGTTTCAAAAATGAGCGCCTGACCCACCCACTTCTCGCTCCGTCGCTGTGCAGTCCGTCTGGGAACTAATTTGCCTTTTTAATTAAGGCTCTGCAAAGTATAGGACTTCTGTGGGATGCTTCCAGACGGAAACGGCCGAAAATGAAGTTTAAATGGAAACAAGTGTAGCATTTTGTTGTAACTGAGGCGTCCTAGGACAGGCTAGCAGTAGGTGGTGGGTGATGCTCCTGGTTTGGTTTTGCTTGTTTCCTTGTCCGCGGCACTCAGCTGGAGAAACTTTTTCTGGTCCCAGTGGAAGTTTCTGAGCTCAGTAAGTTTTGAGCGAACTGTGAGCAGAACTACAGATTCACTTTGAAAGTTAGAATTTGTATTCTTTGTAGTGATAAATATCTAAAAATGCTTACAGCAAGTGGAATTACTAACTTTGCAAAAAAGTCCTATTTCAAAAGCATTGCCCATTCCTTAAGGGGAGAGACCTGTATGACTGTATGCAAGGCCTTGATTACAAGTTTCTAACTTCCTTTTTTTTTTTTTTTCTTATAATATGTCTTCTCTTAGTGTTATTCAGCCTTGAATTTCAGCATGTCAGTTATTAAAGTTTACTTGGGAGACTGAGTTTTGGAGAACTTTTAATCTTTAAAACATTAGCAAGTCTGAAGAAATTTGAGACTGACTTGATAAAAGTGTAATGAGATCATGGAGCTATTTTCTCCACCTGGGTGGATGGGCGTGGATGACTTAGTGGACTTATGCCTCATTCAAAGGAGAAGCTTTCTCTGCTCTGGTCTCTTAGTCTGGCACTTCTGCTTTTTAATAAATAACTTCAGTGTTTTGGAAGTAGAGGAGCTGCTATAAATGTTTTTTTTGAGAGAGTCAGGTAATAAAATTGATAGTAGTGTTTTCTTAAGCTTCTCTGTTCAGTGTTTTTAGTGCTTTTTTTTGTCTGCTTTAAGCCTAGGACATGTTGCAGCTATCTTACGTGTGTATTGCATCACTGATAATGTGTGTGGAAATAAGTCCAACTGCTCTGCTGCTTAGTCAGTGAAGTGCACAGCTCAGTGCTAGAGTGCAGTCTTCAGAAGGGAAAAGTCCTATGCAATAATTGGTTGTTTAGAGCATGGGAAGGAAGTAACTTGTGGACAGTCTCTTGCCATGAAGAGTAGGATTGATATTAGTGGTAGGTATGTGGAGTGGCAGGTGAGGAGGAAGGAGGAGAGTTTGAAGCAGTTGAAGACAATTTGTGTTGTCAAGAAGAAGAGAGGGAAGAAGGAGAACATCTGAGGCACTCCATAGTAATTGTAGAAAATTTTCCAGCTCCTCACTGAGGATTCAGTGACTGAACTGTAAATGTGAATCTAGTGGCCCTAATCCCTTAATACTTCTTTGGGGTTTTGGTAGTATTTCAGACTTGCAGAGCAACATCTGTAAAGCCTGTCATCATCACAGCTCCTGTAAAATCAGATGCATAGTGACACTTGTTGAACCTGTTTCTCTTCCAAGCATTTGCCAGATATTTAAAAAAATCTTGTGTAGCAATAGCACTGTGTATATGTGTTATTGCTATAAGTCAGTCACCAGTAGCTCTAAGTTAATTTGTTCCCAAAAAATCCTCTGACAATTCTAGTGGAGAGGTTCTCAAACTAGGGTTTGAAGGAAAATGGCACACACAAAGGCCGTGTGAGCATCTCTGTGTCTCTGTATTTCCACAGCTGAGAGCCACCATTGCTTCTAACAGCAGTGGCAATCCCAGGAAACAACCTAGGTTTAGGGGCCTTGTGCTGGCTTTACAGACTTCTCAACTGGCTATTTGACACAGTATCTTTATTGCACAACCATGTAAAAGCTGTCTCTGTCTGTAGAAATATCTGGGAAGAAAGTGTAGGCTCAGAGCTACTGCAATACCCATCGTGCGAAAGCTTGCCTGTATCCCCAAAGTCACAGTTGTGTAAAATTCTTGGTGTTGGATTGTGTGTTTAAAAAAAAAAAGACTGCTGTTTTACAGAGGTGAGTTGCTGCAGTAGTGATTATTTTGAGAATTTGTTCGAGTCCAAGGGGCAATTGCTTTTTCTATATCTCACCCCTTTGTGCTACTAATTTGGCAGCAGTGGAGATAATTTGCCCATCTGTTCTAGCTTCGTTCTCGTGGCATTTCTGATATGGATTTCCTTATCTTTAAGGATTGGTTTCTGAAACCAGTAGGGCCTATAGTTCTGAAGTCCTTGGCTTTCTTAAAAGGTGGGGAAGTTACCAGACTACAGCAGTGTTTGTGCTAGTGAGCACTGTATGTCCTACACATATTAATCACTCTAACAGCCTCAGACAATTTGAAAACAAATTTGGATTGAAATGTATCTTTCCATTTTTGGCCAAAGGAAACTTAGTAAGCAAGAAAATGATCACTTATATTTCTGTCTAGCTAGATCAGGGCTTTGTTTTAATAAGTATTAGTGTTTTATTCCAGAATGAAAAAGTTTTCAGTCCTGGTTGGGATTGAGCATTAGTTTACTGTCAGGGTTTGTTTTGGACTGATTACTTTTTTTGTTAAATAGGTAAAAAACTTGTATATTAAATGGATGGAGAGAAAGTCTGCCATCCTAAGGTTCAATTGATTCTTCTAATGGGAAGTTGCTACAATTTGTTTCAGGAGCTTAGACCCAGATTATCAAATTAGTGTTGTTCATGGGTTCCAGGTTTGTGTAGGGTGAGGTGAGCTGCTCTTGCCCCTTTGGAACTGTTTTAGACTCATTTGATGTGCTGGTGACTGGGCTGTGAATTGTGCAGGGAAGACTTGCCAATGTAGTGCTTCTGTATAGCAAATGAAATCTTTGAAACTGGTTCTTTGAACTTAAAACTGAGCACACAGCACATTCTTGTCGATGAGAGCATTTATTTGAGACATTTTCTCATTAGCAGGGTGTTAATGCTGAATGTCTAGAGTTACAGCTAAAAAGGAATACTGAGCTATGCTTAGGGGCAGCAGAGGAAATAACTAGAGATCAGTATCTTAAATAATCATGCCCAATACAAAGTTTTTGAAATTGTTTTTCTGCTGGAGTATTTTGGTGGCTCTTTTTGCAGTTCATTTGTGCCTGTGTTTTTGAGTCCCTGCTGGTTAAGTATTTCCAAAATAAAAATAACTTTGGCCACATCTGAGCTGATCAACTGAGTTACAGGATGGCCTGTGAATCAGAAAACTGAATTTAGAGATAGCACATAGGTAGATAGCTAGACAATGGCTTTATACAACATTTTGATTTCTTCAGATGTTGGAATGAATTTGACAATCTTTGATTATGTTGTTAGATTACTACTAAGTGTTTAATGCTTTATTTCTAGCAGCGAATTCTTGTAGAAGATTGATAGCTCTGCCAGCATTTGTCCACAATAGAAGATGGGTGGATTAATTTCAAGATGGAGGGTAAGTAACATTGTATAACAATGTAATAACCTTTAGTCCAGAAGATGGGGGTATCTAGGACATGTTGACTATTAATGCTGGCTGAATGATAGTGCTGAACTTTTCTAGTATGTCACTTAAAAGTCCAGTAGTGAGATATCATGACCAAAAATATTCTTTGCTAAATCACTAAGCTGTGAAACTCTGCTGTTGTCCTTAATTTCCTTTGTAGTACCAGTCTGGCACTGGCTTGTTTAACTTAAAAAAATACAGTTTTAACTTTTTCTGTAAATCTAAATACTTTTGTGGTGCATCATTGGGACAGAAACTGCAGCATCTGTGACTTGAAAGGTTGGTGACCTAGATAAAAATGGGTATGTGCAGAATACATTTCTGGTTGTTTTAACAAATGGTTTGGTAGCTACTTATTCCTGTACGAGTCTGTCTTCCTATCTGCTTTTATTGGTTGTTGAGTTGTGTACTGAGTTTATGAGGAAGAAGAGGCATGAGGTTTTTGACTTCTCTCTTGGCAGGTGTGAGTTGCTCGAGTCTAGGTTTGCCTTTGCTTATTAGCAATTGACTGCAGAGTCTTCCATACAAAACTCCATTAAAGGTGAAACTTCAGGTGGAATGTCAGTTTTGTATAATAGAAACTCACTTTCAGAGTGATGCAATGTGAATTGTGGCTTTTGAATTTGTGGTGTGAAGGCCTGGGAAAGATTATGGCTTGATAATTCTCAGAAATTAGAAAAGATTCCTAGAAGGAGGGTTTCCAGTTGCTCCTATAGGGAATTTTACTGGTGATGACAGCCCTTATTTGCAGGTGCTTAGGATTTATTTACACCATGTGTCCTTATATGGAATGAATAGTAATAAAAAGCTGGAGTACTCAGATTAGGGCTTCCTCTCTATATTTTCTGAGTTTTGCCTATTTCTGCCACTCATCAATTCTGTTCTTGTTTTGCTTTCTACCTACACATTCATTATTGCTGTAGAAGCATTATAGATTTTCATTTTTTGTGATGTAGGAGAGGAGCTTTCGGGTTAGAGTAATGCCAGCTGTAAAATCGTGATTCATTACAGTCCTTTCTATTTGTCACACTAAAGTAGGAAAATGTCTTACCTTTATGTAGAATAGATAATTTATTAATCTATTATGAGTATGTCTTTTTGTTGGGAAACTGTTAATGTACAGTAATCCACAAAATACTGGATTAATGTCTTTGTTCTTTCTCTTGTAAGCAGGCAAAGCCTTCCACTGTAGAAGTATTAGAAAAAATAGATAAGGTATGTATTTGCTTTTTGGTGTTTTGTTTGATTTTTTGTTTAGAAATATATGTCCTTTTTGCTGGCCATGTCTTTCTCTCACATTAGTAAAATAGTGTAATGAAATTTTAAATTATTTTGGTAATCATTCCAGTAGTAGAGATTTTGCATATCAGAGAAATTGTTATAATTTTTCCCCTTACTGTTTAGTAATTTAAAAATACCAATACCATATAATAGATAGTGAGAAACTACAGGGCAAGTACATATTTAGAGAGCCTGAAATGGGAATGAATATGAAGCTGCCTTGATTACACAATTCAATTATAACTAATTGTTAAGGTCCCATGTAAAGTAAAATGTCACTAATGCCAAGTTCCATTCCTCAGGTTGATTAGAAAAGCCTCAATGTATGGTTTTATGTGTAGAAGTTGTAACTAGTGGTAGTAAGTAAGGTCAGGGGCAGAATAACTGGGTAGGTTGTTCAGTAATCAATTGTGATTTTTCACCAGCATGTGTGACAGATGTCTGTATTCTGTGGGGAAATTAACTGTTTTGAAATATGCCGTTGATATTTTTGTTTTCCTTTTAATGAAACTGTGAGTACTTCTGTTGTCACTTGAATTACAGTCGCAAGGGTTAACGTAGCAGAGCATTGCTTGATCACTTATTAATATACCAGAAGCATCATACAGATGTTCGTGATTTCACTCTTAATGTGAGGAAAGTACTGAGAGGAAAACAAGTGAAGTGGTGGAGGGGTTCCAGCAATTTGACATGTTAGTAGAAAAGTGTCAGAGACATTTAACATTCCACAGGTACCTGATGAAAGCTTTAGAATGCTGAGTATGGTTAGTAGTGACTTACGTGATAGTAAAGACTGCCTTTCATAAGATACTGGTATTTTTCACTTGTGCCAAATATACTGATGCATTAAAAATGTGAAAAAGTGCTGATTTTTAACTTTTCTTAAAGACTGCCTTTCATAAGATACTGGTATTTTTCACTTTTCCCAAATATACTGATGCATTAAAATGTGAAAATGTGCTGATTTTTAACTTTTTGTACCAATTGCTACTAAGGTGCAAGTGACCCATATCATAGCCTGATTAGTGTGGAGTATTTATGCTATGAAAGTTATCTTTGGGCAAATATTGTCATTTATCAAAGAGCTGTTTGGCTTTTCTAAACAAGTATCAGACTGATAGGAGTGATTTTAGCAAACATTTAAAGGCAGCTTAGTAAAACCTCTTACTAATTGCACTAATAAGGCTGAACCCTCTTTATTTGCAGGAAATACAGACATTAGAAGAATTTAGAGAAAAAAATCAGAGGCTACAGAAACTATGGGTTGGAAGGCTTCTTCTCTACTCCTCACTTCTTTACCTTATTACTTGCTTAATTGTGTATTTGTGGTGTCTTCCTGACGAATGGACAGCAAGGCTGACAATGACACTTCCATTTTTTGCATTTCCATTGATGTAAGTAAATGTGCCTTTTTTATTTTTTAACTGCTGTCTCTTTGATAAAAGGAGATGGAAAATACATCTCAGCAGGGGTTTGGGTTTGCTTTGACAATCCTTGAGATGTCATAACTTGCTGAATTTTTTCTTCTAAAATAGATTCAAGTAGTTAGGCAGACACTTTCTTTGAGGGGAATGTCTCTTCTGGGTCTGGGTTTAGTATAGAACTAAGTCTTATCAAAAGATAATAGCATCTAAAGTTACTTGGCTTATCAAAATTATACTGGGGCTAGAGAGCTGTGTCTGAGCAGCAGTAAGATAATGTAGTATAAGCATAAGGGTTTTATTTTTACTCTATTTCTTGGGTGTTATTTTTTACTGCAGTAAAAGTAACATTACTGTACAGAAGAATGTAACATAGTAATGTTACAGAGAAATAACATTACTATACAGAAGTAACCAAAGGTATGTCATCTATGTGTAAAATGTAGAGTATAAACCTGGGAAAAATACAGGAATGAATGAAGAAACTTGCTTTATGTGTTAGGTGACTCTTAACACAGAATGGACTTCAACATGCTAATTGTGTTGAAAACTGCTTTTACATAATTAGCTGTTTTTCTGGAAAATCATTGAATGTTTTCTTCAGCAAGAAAATATACAGACTTTGTTGTATGTGAACTAGAGAAAATATTGCCTACATATTTGTTCCTCTGAGCAGATCGGCTGCTTATAGTGATGAGTGGCTTTTGTTGTCTAAGAAATCTACTTTTCTAAAAGTAACAAAATGGGCTTCCACGTCACTGAACAGTTGCTTTGCTGCCTCTCCTTCCTCCAGACTATCAGGGAGGTGAGAGCAGCCTACAGAGCATCTTTCCTACCCATGGGGAGTGCATTGCATTGACTAATTTGCTGAAATGATCAGAAGTACTTCCATTTGCACAGCACCTTTGTATGAAGGCATGGTTCGTACATGCCCTAGCTTTAGACTTGAAAGGCAGAGTCAAAGTAAATATTTGAGGGTTTGCAAGTTTGATGAGCATAATGTAGCGTGTGGAAAACCCCCAAGATGAAAATGGTGTTTGTATGTCGTACTGCATTATCCATAATATACTGATATGCTGCTGTTGTGGACTCCTGTGGAGAAGATATATGGGCAGCAGGATCTTGACTGGAAAGGATTAATATAGAAATTAGAGCTCAAATTAATCTTTGGCAGCAATATGAATTAATTTTGTTCTTAAGGACAAGCATTTCAAAGTCTTTATTGTTAATGTGTGAGGCTTGTTCATGCTGATAGGAAAGGCTTGTAAAAGAGGAAGTATTGCCATCCTCCTTTCACATAGTTGTGATAGAATTAGTGTAGAAATTAAAACTTTTATTTTTGAAGGTGATGGCTTCTTGTGTGTGGTTTGAATTTACATGTTAGACTTTTTTATTCTCTAGTTTGTCTGCCAGTTCTGCTTATTTTTCTCAAGATGGCTCTCTGTAAAATTCTAATTTAGATGCCAGTTTACTAGCACTTTGAATCAGTCTGTTGTTCTCTTATGACTTGCAACTGTTTATCAGATTTTTTTTTCCCTTAAGCTATTCCCCTTCAGCTTTTTTTGGCAGATATGAATGGCAAGCAGCTGCCAGCTTGTCTTTGTTCTCGGTCAAGAGGTGACTCCATGCTGAATGCCTGGTGCCACCCAGTAATAGCTCTAGAGATTTTTCAGACCTAATCAAACTCTGGAGTATGTCTGCCTTTTCTAGCTTGCAGTCAGTCACCAACTTATTTCTGCCTTAGGTCAGTCCCTCAGGGTCTCAGCAAGTTACTGATGTTGGTAGAGCAAGTTAAGTTTTAGGAATATAACTTCATTAATTTTAAATGTACTGAAATACCCGAGAAGTTGAAGAAATACATTAGCATTTTAAAAGGGTGCTCTTCTTTAACTGATTTTTATTTGAATTAGTTTTAACTTGCGTGTTCTTATTTTCACAGAAATATATTTTCTTTTTTGTAAAATTGGTTTAAATGATCTGCTATTAAACTTTTGTCTTGGATTTCTTACAGAGAAAATGCTTTTTTATTTCATGATGTCTGACTTACTTCATATTTAGCATACAGCTTTAGGTGGAAGACTATTAAGCATACATTTAAAAAGAAATAATGCTTTTGCCTGTGTAACAAGGTATTTAAGGCAATTTAAACCCTGTAAACATTTATTTCTTTTGGTACTTTATGAAGACACATTTTGTGTTGTGTAAGTGGATAAATCCACCTGTATTATTAGATCAGTTATTATAGCACACCTTTGAACATGGAATACTTAAATTCCTTTGTTTCTCTTACCTTGGATAGGCTGCTCTCAAATTCCAAGTGCCTCATCCAACTTGCCTATCTTGGGCTGTGTTGTTAACACTTGAAGGCATTTTTAACTGGGCAACCATTATATAAATACACAAGATGTTCTTATGAATTAAGTTATTAAGAAAACTCTTAGAGCCTTTTGCGTAGTTTCTTATGCATTGCTTTTAGCTAGATAACTATTCTAGCCTTTAAGATAATTTTTTTTTTCTTAAATGAAACATTGCTAATTTAGGCTCTATTATTTAATTAACATTAGGAAGGCTTTGGATGCTTGGAATGGCTTGGTGTATGAGGTTTGCCACTTGACTTAGACTGAATAACTTACCAGGAAAAATGTCAGCTTAATATTAGAAGCAGTTCTAAGCTTTTAAACAAATGAAGTCCTGATGATTGCAAAGAGACGACCTTTCAAATGTAAAATGGTCATAGATCAGTTTAACTTCGTCTTGACATAAACTGCTCCAGCTAAGTCAGCTGAAACCCTACAGAAACTGAGTAGACTGAGTAGACTCTGAAATCACTAGGACTCAGGTCAGTTAATTCTGAGAGCATTTGTACAATAGCTCTATCTCATGGTTTTCACTGGTATGAGAAGTCTTCCCACAAATCTCTTGGGCCTTAATTGTGGGTCTGAACTGGTAAGTTTCTTTTTTTGGATAATATGCATTATAAATCTATCAAATAAAAGTGATGACTAAGTAATTTTCAGCTGAACATTTTTTAGCAAGTGATGATATTGCTGCTGCTGCCTTAGTATTTCTGCCTTAAGTAACAATTAATTTCAATTGAAAAGATGCTTTTATTTAGGGCAATATTGATGTCTTGTTGACAAGGTGCTAATTTATTTTTTAATTTTTATATGAATAGTGTTTGAAGGTTTCTGTCTTTTGTATTTGTGAAATAAAATCTCATCTGCTAAGTGTTGTTTGCTAAATGACTTCAGAAATACTTACTGTAATATATTTTAATTAATATAATTCTTCTTTTTGTTCTAAAGAATATGGTGTATAAGAACACTGCTCATTTTTTTCTTTTCCAAACGGACAGAAAGAAATAGTAAGTACTTTTTTCCTTGTGTTTTATTTTTTTTAAATAATATGTAGCTAGTTAAGAATGATGCTTGCTATGATAATGTAAATGGTTTTGATCATTTGGCTTCCAGGAAGACAAGAGTAGCCTTTTAGCTGATACTGAAATAGGTGGTATTAGCTAAACGTTTTTTACCATATAGTTCATGAAAGAGCAGGAAGGAAACCGCTTAATCTTTCACTTAACTTATAAAATTGTGCTAACTTTCTCCTGTCTTTGCATGTGTCAAAAGTGTAATGGAATAAAATTTGATGTAGAAGTAGGAGCAAGGGGAAAGGAAATATAAACAGTAGTAGTAATTCCCTTGATACTTGCATCTCACAAGTATTCCAGCAGTCATCTGTTATTGTTACACAAAAGGGAAGAGATTTATAGCAGTTCTGTCTAATTTGTTTGTCAGAATATCTTTTCTCTCCCAAGTTCTCCAAAGCATACTTATGTGTACCTGAGTGGGAAAGGTATAAGTGGGTATTTTTCTGCTTTTTTGAGAGCTAAGGAAAATTGGAAATCGTGTAACAAAACCGAGAAGTAATGGAGGTTTTCAAATATATATAAAAAGTTGTTACATTTTGCATTAGAATGAATCTGCATGCTATTTAAAAACAGCATCTGTGGCATTTGTCTGCAGTACTTAGAATTCATTTGAGACTTTCCTTGAAAGCAGTCCAGCCTGTAACAATATCTCATGGTGATGTGAGCAATAATACAGGAAAACCTCAGTGTTGCACTGTGTTTTATGACTTGCAGAACAGTATGATGTATTTAATTTGTGACAGCTTACAAGTTAAACATCACTTTCAGAATTTTTCTTAAACCGAATGTTTGCATTTGATGTGCAAGCTCAGAACATACATTTTTATGTAGAAATAAAATTGTCCATATATTCTGTGGTGCTGTGTGATTCATTTCTAAGGTGAAATGAATGATTTGCATTTCATGGCTAAATAAGAAAAAAAGCATGTTTTTCTACTTTGTTTAAATGTCTTTATTGCTGTTTTGAGCATACAGGCAGGTCTGGTGCTTTTGTTGAACTTGTGTTTAACAGGTTTAGTAGATGATAGAACATGCCAAAAGGGATTATTTCTGTGTGGTTCCAGAGACTGGATAAAAATGAAGTGTTTTACCTCAGAGATAAAAGTCCTATATTTGAAAAAGAAAAATCGAATGTAGGGTTGAAGCAGTAAAGCAGGAGAAAGTATAGCTGAGACAGCAAACTATCAACCAAGTTGCTCAAAACCAAATTTTTATTCTGGGCTAAGTTAGTATAACATACTGAGACACTGGAGGTGGTTATTTAGTACAAAAAAGCTCTGTGCTGGATAATTGATATACACCAGATTTGGGAATGATGCTGTGAATGAAGAAAGTTTGTAGCTAGACTTCAGGGAAGGTGATGCAGAGAGATGATGGAATTTCAGTTTTTAAGACTGGTCAGGCGAACAACTGTTAATGATTTAGGCTGATCTGTCCCAAAGCTGGAGAAAATAAATGAGGTATATTGCAGGTTTTAACTTCTCTAGTATGAATTATTTTATTTCTGTAGGTTTAATTAAGATGACATATGTTGGTTTCTTGAGAGTACTTTGCAGTAATTGCCATTTGGCCATGTTTAAGGGGCTGGTGTTCTTCAGGTTCTTGTTGAGTACAGCAGGTAAAGTGATCAGAAAGAAACACCCACGCTTGAAACTTATGGCATTGCTTTGTGGAAGGCTATGCTTGAAGGAGTTCTAGGCATTTAGGTACCAAAAGCACTTGCAGTTTCTTGAGTAACCATTGATAGCTGGCTGTATTCTGCTGTTTATGTGGTTTCATGATACCACAGTGCATTGCAATACATTTTAAACTGTTAATCTGTGTGGGGCAACGTGTTCTGATATAAATGTAGCATTTGGTGAAAAGAGGTGCCTTAGTAATTTGAAGGTGCACACTTCATGGAATTGTCCATCTTCTGTGGTCTATCCTGGGATTAAATACTGTCTTTTTCCTTGTCCTATTAACAAATGTGGATGGTTGTAGTTACCCTTTTATTGTATAAATAATAACCTTTCAATTATGTGCATGTCAGTTTTAGTGTTTTGCATTTTACACTTAATAGAGGTGTATTTGATAGAAATGGATTTCTGCATTCTATAAAAGTTCAAGTAATTATTTGTTCCCTTAATTTTAAGTAACAGTTTTCCAGAAGTAACTTTGAATGGTATTGAATATGTATTTATAAATAGTAAAAATACAAAAAAAAAGTGTGTTTAGTTTGGTTGGATTTGTGTCTTGTAGTTCTATGAAGCTTTTTCTGTCTTTAAAAATGGGTAAGAATAGGTATATTTTTACAGGAAGTAATCTGCCAGTGTTCAGTAGAGATGAGAAAGGGTAAAAAGTTGTAGTTTGTTAAAATCTTCTTGCTGTGAACAGAGGTAGTAGAAATCTCATTTCTTGAGAGAGTATCTTCTGCATTAGGTGATGGTTTATTACAGTGAGTTTTCCATCGGTGTCAAGCTCCAAACATTGACTTTCAGGAGAATCCCACATGCATTTGGCCTTTCTTCTTTCTCTTCCTCTTAGAGAGAGGTGTTGTGCTTACCTTTTGCAACAGTCTCTTAACATTTAGTAGTAAAATGACTTTCTGGTAGCTGCTCTTACAAAACTGGGAGCTTTGCTGCAGTCTGAGAATATAGAAGGGGGGAAATAGATTGAACTTTGAAGCTTGGAATTGACCTGGCATTTGAAACTGGTGTGCGTTAAGAGGTTTATGTGAAATACTGAAGCCAGTAAATCTGGTTCTCAGATATGTTAATGCTTAGACCTCAGGCTTTTTTCTGTATTTTGAATCATGAAATTAAATGTATTTGGTCCATTGTTGTACCAGTTTTAATGTAGGTCAAAGCAGGGCACTGGCTAGAATTGGTTTTCTTAATGAGGAAGTGGTACATAAAATTTTTTAACAGTTATAACTGTAAAGTGATAACAGTGGGCCATAATTTATAAGCAGTTTCAGCATTTTAAGTGATTTATTTTCACATAAAAACACTAGTTATTTTATACAAAGTTTACTGATGTTTAGAGTTGGTAGTGGTCAATGCATAATTTTTCCTGATATCTCAAGGCGAAGTCAATGTTTAGAGTGTGCTGAAATTAATTTATATTTGAAAACTAATGTATATTGTCCTTCTTTTAGATGATGCCCTGGAAGATTTAAAATCCCAAAAGAAAAAAATAGTAAGTAAAACTTCAAGAAAAAATGGTTCCTATGGTTCACTACAACTGGTGTATGCCAGATATTTGCACCAAACTTGATCGACAGTTAATCCCAGTAAGAAAAATTTAGGATGGGCAAGATTCCAAGTCTTGGATAACTTGCCCTCTTTGTCAAGTTGGTGGCACTGAGAGCTGTTTCCTCTCTGTTCATTACTCCATAGGGAAGCTTGTTGAGAGAGGAAGCTGTTTTCTTACATGGTTGGCTTCACCTGCCTTGTAAGGCAAAACTTGAAAACAACCACAACCCAAACACTCTCTGCCCTCCAACCCTACCTTGCCAAAGCAACTCCCTCCAGAAATGCCAAAAATTCTATTGTGAGGCTTTGTTATTAATGAATTTCCCAAAGTGTTCACCTCATACCTTCTGGATTTTGCCATGGTAGCTAAATTAATAAAAAACCCAGAACAAAGAAACCAAAAATGGTTGGGTAAGTGTCTGGTATTATGTCATGATCTATGTTTTATCGTTTTTAAAATGTAGATGTAAAAAAGATAACCTGTAACCTAATGATGTCATTGTCATTTGGTAAAGAGGATTTGCTGATATTTAAATGGATGTGTCCTTTGCTTGCAGTGGTGATACAAAGGGGTTCAAAAGGCTTGCATTTTCTCTGGAGGAAAGACATGAGCATGACAACAATGTTAAGTTTATTTTATGAAAACTGCTTAACTGAAATCAGTTAATATTTCCAGCTAACATAGTCATTTGGTAGCATTAAAGGAAAAGTTCTTGAAGCAGAAAAGGCACAGTGGAGAACAAAAGAGTTTTTGGAATCTTAAATGTAAATTCTTCATTTCAGTTCAAGTTTAGTTTTCTGTAATCATGATGATCTTTTTTAAGAACAACTAGTAATGCTGAATTTTTGTGTGAGAAGCAATTAAGACAAAAACCATTCAATAAAAGATTAGTCAGGAAAAACCTGAATGTGTATTTTGCATATGCAAAACATCAAAACAACATACTGTAGAAGAACCAGTATGAAACAGTGCACAATACAAAAATGAAACAACTGCATAAATACTTCATAGACAAGAATGAAATGACAGTGTAAGTATGGAGAATTTAAGTCTGGAAGTATAAATTGCCATGAGTATGTATGCAAGTCAAACTTTAATCATTAAAGACAAACTTCTAAATAGGATTAGTGAAACTGAGTTCTGGGAAGTCCAATAATGTGTAAGTCAGCTATTTTTTAGAGTCTGTGATTATCACATGATCTTGTGGGTGCCTTGTTCCTAGCAAGGAGCCAGAGCAGAGGACTTACTGCAACCTCTTGAGTCAGTGCAGTGTTGGTATTTTTTACTCAGAAGATGGACTCAGGAGGTTTATCATAATTTAAGATATTCAATTAAGCATTAAAATTAGATAATTATACATGAAACAGAATATGTTGAAATGAGCTGGAAGGGGATGCAGGTAACGAGACAGAATATAATTAGTGTTTTAGATAAAAACACTGAATCAATTGCATTCCATAAAATTTCATTTTGCTAATACTCAAATTTGATTTTGTTTTGTTTGATTAACTTCCTTAGGAGTGCCTTTGACTAATTTTTAGTAAAACAAAAATCAAGTGTAATAATGGGGAGAGAGAGGATTTTTTTTTTCTTGTTGAATTCTGATTTGCTGGTCAGTTTGCAAATAGGATTAGTTACTAAGAAATTTACACTGTGGTTCTCAAAGTATTTAGGATAAGTAAATTTGTGTTTCCTGTTTATTTCTACTGGAAATTGTTGTCTAGGCACTGAGCCTGCTGCAACATCTGTGCTTTTTCACTTTGTTGCAGCTCATCTACCTAATTGTTGGATAAATCTTACATTGAGGACAATTGTCCTTTTGAAAAATGTTACAGTATACTTGTGTTTTACAGTCATGTGAGCCATCTTTTCCCTGCAGACATTACTTGTGTGCTGAAGGAACCTAAGGTGGTTTACAGGGCTTACCTGTACGTGGTGTAAGCTCCTCATCTGCTATAATAACCTGATGCATTTGCAGTGACTGCTCAACAGGAATTATTTCTGTTTAACTTCTCTTCTGGCTTTGGGGACATAGTCATGTATATACTCATGTGGGTAAAATACTTAACAAATACAGATACTTCATCTGGAAACTGCCATTAGTGTTGTCCGTCCCGTCCTTTGCCTCAAGGTTTGTGTAATACTTATTTCTCACAGAACTGACTATGCTGGTTTTTTCCTAGTGAATACTTTAAAGCTTGTTCAGTTATTAACTGGGGGTAGGGATTAAGTTAATCAGCAGTAATTAAGGCACTACTTCAAGATACAACTTTGTTTCCCTCCTTGATCATAAGGAGGAATACTGTGGGTTGTGTTCGTGACTGTTTAGCTGCAATTTTGGCCTCAGAGTTTCTCAGTTAATGAGGATGTCAGCCCTTAAGCCTGAACATGGGTAGATGAGCAAGTTCAGAGGGTTAAGCATATTAAAGCAAGGGCACAGGACAGGTATTAAGCTGATACAACTGGGAATTAGTGGAGAGTTTACCTGGAACAGCAGTCTTAAAGATGGGATAATTCTTAGCCTGAGGACAAAGTTGTGAAGCTAGTATAGCAATTACCATGCTAATTTTAGAATTAAACTTTGCTGAAGCTTGCTCAGCTACTCTGAATACTAGGCTAAGTGTAATATTAGACTTTGACAGACTTCCAAGCCATTTCAGATAAGAGCTTGGAAATTGCATCTGTTAATCTAGGAAAAAATACCCAACTATTCTGATTTCAAGGCTGTCTTGGAGTTGCGTTAGTAAGGGGAAAAAAATGCAGCATATGAGTTCTGTTACTTAAATTAATCACTCTTTAATTAACTTTGTCTTCAGCCTTCTAGGTATAGAAAACCATGATATTTTGATGACTTTTGTATGTGGTAAAAGCTCTGCTAGGAGTTGGTCTTGAATAAGCCCAGTTTTGTCTAACTGGTAAATGGTAGAGTACTGAAAATATGCAACTGGAAACTCAAAATGCAGTTTAAAATCATATTTACTGACAAAGGGTCAGTTACCTTGGTTGTTTTAATGTTGGTATGGATCTGTTCAGAGAGTACTTAATTACTGTGACTTAAATGGTGTTTTCCAATTTTAATGAAACTTTTGCTGCGTGTACTGGTATATTTTAAATGGTACACTGAAATGAGTTTCATGGCTTTGTGTGGATGTAAAGAAAGACATCTTCATAGTTGGAGGTAAGTAATTCTCAATTTATGAACTCACATAGTAGTATGGTGAAAAATGAGTGGTTTGCACCATGCCAGTACTTAAGTCTTTGGTTGCTAAATTGCCTTTATAAGAAGCTTAAAATACATTACTCATACTATTCAATTTAGGCAGCTGATGTCATTCCCAAAGGAATTCTGTTTGGTTACCTATTGAGAAGGAGTTAATCCATAAATTCTTCATAGGAAGAGAATGTGGTACCATGCTTCTTTATTAAGATCTGATTAATTCCATGAAAAAATGATGCTTAGAGATCACTCGTGATTTGGGTTCATTTTGGTTTATAATTTCATTGATAAGGATAGACTATGAGTTAGCCCTTGACAGAAAGTAGAAAATGATTTTGTAGAAGTTTAAAATCTCAGAGAAGACTTTATTATGGAAAAAGAGTAAGGTATTGAGCAATTAGTTGTGTTAGTGCTCAGTATCAAGTTAACCTTTCCAAGATTATGCTTCAGGATGGTGAATGTTCCTTCCAGAAGTCAATGTCTTGGTTTGCATTCATGAATGAGCTTCCTGTGCTGGCACAAAAGCCAGTTTCCTCTGCTATGCAAACACAGAAGTAGTATTTAAATTTTACACAGGCTCTTACTTTCTTCTGTAATTATGCTGATTTGCTCGCAGTAAGTAAACTTGGACCTTTTTGATTCTCTGTTTGGTATTGTCAGCCAAATTTCAGTTTACTTTAGAAAAGTATACTCTATAAGTGAAAGCATGAGAAATGTGGATATGCCTGTAGAAGTCCTGACAATTTCTATATATTTTCAAGAAATTTGTGGAGAGTTAGTTGTGGTACTGAATTCTTGTTCAGGTTCAGCTTTACTAGAATTTTAAAGCTATATATGAATTTCAAAATATAAAGAGTAACTCGTTGAATTATCCAAAAACTATGTAATGTGGAGGATAACTTCAACATCTGAATCTTGAGCTGAGAATCGAGTTATGTTTCAAAGTGATGTAACTGTTTTTTGCAAAACTTATGTATCCACAAATAGCTACTATACTATCTAATACTTCTGTGGCAAGAAGTGCTTTAGATAAAGAAAGTGTCAAGTGATGGTGGAGCATTCTGGTTTTTCTCTCCCCTAAAGGTCACTTTGTTCTGCAGGAAGTTTGCTCATTTTTCTTTTTGGCTATACAGACAATAGTATGCACTTTATGTTCATTGGTGTGAAGTGAATTGGGTTTTTAAATTCTGATTTGGCAGACTGACTGTTAAAACTTCCCCACTTTGCAGCTTCACCTTGCTGGCTTTACCCCTTTGTATTAAAGTCTGCCTTACAGTTTTTACTTTTATAAGCAATAAATGCTTTATTTTTCCTATTAGGTCATTAATTCTGCTCTTATTGCCCTGTGTGGCATTTGTTTTACGAAGTTAGTGGGTTAACTCCAAAGTGATGCTGAAATACAAGTCTAGGAAATTGATTTTTACTTCCTTCTTCACTCCCTTTTGTTTCAACAGTCCTTAATTAACAGCCTGGATAGTATTCCTTGCCTCAAACTTCAAGAAATGTGTGGAGGAGTGAGTGTTAAATGAATACACGGTAGCCATTAAACGGAGTGAATTTTTATTTAGCTTCTGAGGTCTATTTGGAATCCTGAGGTCTGTCTAAATGAAAACTCCTGCACAGTCTGTGTATGCAGAATGGCTGAAACTTTAGTTTCTCGCTAGCTAAATAATGGCATAAAATTCATGTTAACCTGCACCATTTGTTATTTTAGCAGTGATAAATGAGTTTGAGAGAATTTAATTTTTTGGCCACTGACCTTTTCAGTTTTGCAGTTTATGCCAACAGTAAACTTCAGAACAAACAAAGTCCCCACTTTTAGCTGAACATGGCCATTAGTCAGCATATCTAGGAAGAAAGGTCTGCTTAAGATACTGTAAAATGTGTTATAATTTCTATCCATGTTAGGTATTTGTCATACCTTCAGCTAGCTCAGTTTCAAAGTTAAGCTGCTTCTGATGTTGGCTGTTAACCACTAAAATGATACTTTACTAGTGATTACTTTTTTTAATTAAGCCCATGTATTAGCTATAAAGCCACTTGAGTGCATTGTAAATAAAACACTGTAATAATGAAGTGCTTTAATTACACTCCCTAAAGTATGCATAGTTCTCAGTAAATTTTTTATTTAAATTCTTAACGTGTTTCTTTTTTCTGAAAAGCAGTTTGAATTGCTGTAAAGATGTAGATCCAGCCTTTAAAGTCATTTGAGCAAATTCCATGACTGTTCTCTAGTTAGTGAGTTTTCACAGCATTTGCAGCAAGCTAATTGCTTCTGCTAATAAATAATCTAAAATCGATGCTGACAGCAGTTAATTGGCACAGGGACTTTATTCTGTAAAGCACTTGGCTAACGACCTTCCTTAAATTAATAGCATTAAGTGCTATGAGGAAATAAATCTAAGGAATTGCCTGTCATTTGCTTGTCATGTCTAATAACTTCCAATAATGATGGCTGATAGATTTTTGCACATTCCATTATTGAAGTTGGTGCTTGTAATTATTCTCCTCATTATATGTAAACAATTAGCAATATTTGGTGTTTCCTTGCAATAAAGCTGTTAAGTACAAGTAGTCCATTAGAGTTTGGAAACTATTTTTGAAAGCAAAATTTATTTTCCATTGAATACAGCAAATCCTCAAGTATCTGAAAATGCTACTGGTTCATGGATGAGCTTTGCCTTTTGGTAACATGGATAAGATGCTTGTAAATGAGAGGCTATGGTGGGGGGAAATACTTTGAAAAATGATCTGTTGATGTGTGGAACCTTTCTGTTTCCAGCTTGAGGAAGTAATGGAAAAGGAAACGTACAAGAATGCTAAACTAATCCTTGAAAGGTTTGATCCAGAATCAAGTGCAAAGGTGAGTCTTGTTATTGATACTGATGTAGTATGAAAGGTACTACGGAGCTGAGCATTCAGATAATATTATATATCATTAATTGGCAGGAGGCTGAACTACCATCTGCTGGAACATCTGCAACCCCAAGACCTGGACAAGGTAATAGTCCTGTAAAATGGGTGCTCTTTAGCATAGATACTCATCTTTCACAGCAATTTCTAGTCTAGAAGTCTGTCTATGATAAAATTTGTAGATCAATTGACCTTTATTTGGGGTTAATAGACTGTTCATTAGGCTATGCCCATTGCTGTTCTGTATTTTTCAGGCAAGGGATCTATTACTAAAGCCTGATGTTCTAGACAGCAGGATATTTAATGCTGCTTGATGTTAAAGCTGAGAGAAAATTAACTTCTTGTGGCATACTTGCAACTTTTCTAGAATACTAAGGTGTTTTCAAATTTTCTGTAATATTAATTGACTTGGCTTTTCAGTTGTGTTTCTATTTATGGCTAGTTAGACCTTTCCTAATGCAGCGCTTAAGCTACATCTACTTGTGCCCAGAGAGGAATAGGAAGCTGGTGCATAATTCAACTACTTTCTAGTTACAACTAATGGACAGTTCTTTACTGGTTTACATTGTGCCATTTAAAGGTGCCATTGAATAAAATAAAATAGAAGGACTTGAATGTGTTTCAAGGAAACCTTGTTTCTAGATTGCCCACACAAGTTTCAAAACTCAACAGATCCCACACACATTAGAAGGCTTACATTAAAAATGTGGTATTTTTGCAAATATTTGTGCAGACAGGCAGCTGTTAATTTTTGTTAAGGTTGAGTGTAGTATGCTGTAGTTAAACTAAAAATGCTTGTATGAGCACAGTATGAAAGCTGCCTGGTACTCAAAAACTGAGTTTTGTACTCACACTTTGAGACCAATCTTTGTCATTAACTTGCTGTTATAACCTGAAAGGGCTGATGCTCAAAATAAACTGCAGAATCTGATATGCATAGTTTTTCATAAAATACAGATTGCTTTAGAATTTAGTGTTAGAATTGTCACTTTGTATTTAACTCTTGTGGGTAGCCAAACTTTTATTTTTCCCATTTTTCACTCTTGGAGTACTTGTTTTGTTCAGTGCAGAGCACCTGGATTTGCTAACAAAGGTGTTTGTAAGCTGCATCATCAAATCCTCTGTTTTGTTCTTCTTGGTTAGCTTCAAATTGCCATGAAAATATTTTAAAACAGTCCTTACTTGTTGACATTGACAGTGAATTGACAGTGAATAGTTGCAGTGCAGTACCTCATTAGTGAAGCTTTAATCTCTTTTCTTATCTTAGGCACAACAGCTTTTTTTTCAAATTTGCTCCTAACCTGTTTTTCCCATGCTCTATTTCTGCAGCATTCATGGTTTTGTTCAGGCTGAAAGGCCATTCTGACACCCTGTTCTTTTCTCTGCCTTAATGGTGGTTGCCAAGAATTTTATGCTATGCCTGTAATGTGTAGGTAGTCTGGTTTAGGCTCTTTTTAACTCTTTATAAAATTCATCCTTCTTAAACTATGTTAAAAGTCACTCCAGTAGTCCAGTTGTAGAGTGACCGATCTGTTTGCAGAATGCAAGTAATATTGAGCAGGGGATGAAACTGCCTGGAAATGTATGTTTCTATATACAAATCTACAGAAAATTAGCTATAAATTATGCAGTGGTAAGTCTTTAGTCACTCTGGCTTTATGAAGAGAGAGCAGCACCAGTTTTGAAACTCCTTAAGAGGTACATGACTGATCTCTTCCCCTCTACCAGGCTTTGTAAGGAGCAGTGGTGCAAAGTGAGTTGGTCAGTGTCTGTTAATTAGTCTTGTGCATGTTTGCATTTCCAAAGTGTGCCCCTGCTTTTGATCCAGTCAGACAAAAGCAGATCAGTTGCATCCAGCGTATGCTGTGTTGTGTTGATTGTGTCTTGACTGTTAATAGAAGGGCTGGGAGGAAGAGGTTCTGAGAGAATTAGAATTATTTCTGAAAGCCAGTCACTGTGGGCTGTGGTCTGTGTTAAGTGGTATGAACAGATATGTGAAAGAGTTGTTGCTGAGGAGTTTGCCCACCTTATCTGTGCTTAGAACTTTTTATTTAGAGCTAGCTGTAAATTGGGCTCATGGGCTTGGTGGAAGGAATCTTTTAGTGCAGTTTCATTTGCAAAGAGTGCTCTCTGAGACTGTCATGGTGTGGACCAATAACCTCTTAAGTGGGGACACAACTGAGAAAATGTACAATTCTCTTTCAAACAGATTCAACTTTTTGGGGTGCATGGGCGTTCTTGCTTGATCCTGAATAAAAGTGTAGTTTAGCTTTGGAAAGGATTTTGGAAAATAAATTTTGTAAATTGCCATGGCTTATGGTTGGATTTTATGATCTTAAGGGTCTTTTTGAACCAAAATGATTCTATGAGTCGATGTACACTTGTTCATAAGCAGCACAATTTTATTTTCATTTGTCTGATCTGTTCTCTAGCACATTGAATTTGGAATTGGTGCAGCTTTTTGTCCCCATTTAAGTGGTTAGTCAGACTATTCTGTTTTGGAGGTGTGTTATAGTTCAAGAGGGACAAGCTGTGCTTGCCTTTGGCTTGTGAAATTATGGAGACTTAATTTCCAAATAAAGTTTACTTACCAAAAAATTCTTGTTATATGCAGTAATTATTTCAATTTTTAGCTTATCAAAAAACCTGCTAGCTTATTGCTGTTCATGCTAAATATCTGCCCAAAATGAATATTAGCTTCTGTTCTGTGCAGTATATAACTTACTGTAACTAGATAACACCTTTATGTGGTTGTGGTATAATTTGGTCCATATAGTATGTGGTAGAATTAGAGTGGTTTGGAATAATAAAATATCTGTTAGCAAGTTAACATTAAAGCTTCCCTGATTTTCTCTTTGGACACAAGCTAGCCAAGCAACAGGACTAATTTTCTTGAGCTCTGTAATGGAGTCTTTTTGAAAAGATGATAAGCAATAACTGCTACATAATCAAGTTGGACAATGTTGTGTATGAGGCAGCTGATGAAATGTTAGTTAGTTTGTATGGGGTTACTTACTGGTTGAAATGAAAGATTGCACATCATACTAATTGGTACAAAGGTTTAATTGGTATTGCATAACAGTTGGTTCTCAGAAAAACAACTGGTAGCAGCCCAATTTTCCTGTGTGTTTAGCTCTTCTTGCAGTTTTTGTGATTTTGACATGTATTGCTGAAATAAGTAATGGTAGTTTTAACGGATGATTTAGGTCAGTCTTGTGTTTGGCGTAAAAAACATGACAAAATCCAGAAGGAAAGGAATTTGAAAATTTAGTTGCAATTTTATCTGTTTAGAAATGTTTTTTGAGGGGGTACAGTTAATGAATATATACTTATTTAGTACTTTGGCCATATAGAAAAATAGGGTATATATTTGCAGTGAAATATTTATCAGCAATATCCTGTTGTTGGTACCTGCTCTTTTCATTTTGCAAATATGACTGTTAGCACGGGTGTATTGTAAATGAGATCACTCTGTGACCTGAATTAAAAATAATGCAATAAAAGATGGGTTGCAGGCTGTGGGATGGATATAGGCATGAGGAGGAGGGAAGAAAATGCTTGATTAGTCTTTGATACTAAAGCCAACAAGTTATATAAAATAAATTGACCTACAGTGTAATGTAGCTCTATGAAAATAATGTATTCTTCTCTACAAAAATCAGGGTGTTTTGAAATGAGAAAAAAATAAAATAGTTATGCTTGTAAACATGAAACGTGTCACTGCCTCACCACTGCAGTAGTGTAATAGTCTTTAAGAGCTCATACTGAATCATCAGTTGAGTAGATACCTCTTAAGTAATGTGTCTGCTTATGTCTGAAGTGTCCAATGCTGGTAACTGCAGAATTTGAGCTGTAGTGTGTTTGGAGAATAAAAGTTCTATTTTTAAGCTATTTATCTGTCTTCATACAGTTGACTTTTGGATACACAAATATTGTTACTGAAGAAAATCCTTGGAAAATGTCAAAACTTCATTAAAACTACATCAGCAGTAGCTGTAAATTGTGTTAGTGTTGAGGTCAATGGACATGTTTCTTCAAGAAGTTGTGCAACTTAGAATTATGGAAATCTAGGACTTTGCAAAAGGCTCATTTTTAACACATTGCATCTTGAGGCAATTTGAGAAGTATATAGATCATTCAGCTACTTCAGAAGAATATTAGGGCTGTTATTGTGGAAGTGCAGAGCAGGAATTAAGAGAGCTCATGTATAAAGGGTCTATTTGTGATACTAAAATGATGAGACAGGGCTGTACTCTGCTTGTCCATGACAATGCATTTATGGATCGTGAGGACGGTATCAGGAAAGTAGGCATCAGAAATTCAGGTTTGTGTGTTGTCACTGAATAACATCTACAGCCACTCTGTGAAGGGCAATACTGGAATGGATGGGCTGTTGGTTGAGCCAAGAACAGCATTTCTCACTTTCTCATAATGCCTATTCTGGTGGCTTCTCTTACTTGAGGAGCAGCAGCATGTTGGCAAGTTCTCTTAAGTATGAATCACAGAATAGAATGAAAGGCAAGTGATAGCAATGAGTCTTGCATTCTTAACTCTGTAATGAAACTAAAACTACTGAAGCATATCTCTCTAATACTTACTGTAAAGTACTGGTTCAGCATCTTTATAGGACCAAAAATATGAGGAAAGAGTCATTAAAGTAGCAGTATCTTTTTAATTGAAAGTAGTTTAAAGAAGACTTGCCAAAAATGACCCTTCATAAGGAACAGGCAAAAGGGGCAAAGCTCTTGCAGGCGGCATGGAAATTGCTTAGAAATAATATATTATGGGCTCAGAATAAATGTGAATATAGCCATGACCTATTGAAACAGACTCAGCATTCTTAAACAATTAATATGCTTAAACCTCATGATCTAGAAATACAGCCTTCAAAATGTAAAAATAACATCCATGTGTAGAATTTACAGTAATGGTCTTGGACATTTTTCTGTGTACAACAATAATAAAGAGGGTTTTGTAATGAAAAAAGAATGGACTAAGATGTCTTTACATATGTTTAAAATTATCTTGGAACAAGTGGAATTAGGCTTTAAATTTGTCACTAATTTTTTGTACATATGTGGACCTGAGAAGACTTGAGAAATCACATACCTTTTAGCTTAATTTTTGAAACCAGTACATGACTGGAAACTATAACGCAAACTTGACTATAAATCATGGGTTTTAATCAATATTTTGTATTTGGAGATGGGCCATGCCTGTTGGTCAGATGGCATAGAGGGAATGCAGTTATTCTAGTGTAGTAAAACTTGAAAGGTTACTGCTTATGGCTCTCACAAAAAGATCTTGAAGGCATGTGAATGGGGAGGTTCATCATAATTGAATTCTTACTTCATATAGAACTTAGAATACAGGAGCAGTTTGCAAACCAGAAGCAAGTCACCAAGGAAATGCTGATGGAATTTCTGCAACTACTTCACCAATTATTCCCAGTTTCCAGATTCTGAACAGCTGAAATAGTGAGGGGGCAAACATACTTGTTAAAATCAAGTTTAAATACAGAACCTTCAGACTCATTGACTGATGTAATTTGGACGATGAGGTTGTGTGAAGTAATGCAGCCATGCGCATGATGTGGCAGGGAAAAAGTAGTGATTTGTTCTGTGTTGGAGGAAACCTGACTAGGTGGATTTGTAGTAAGACTGTAGTTTTTAAACTTGTGGTTTTTAAAGTGGTGATTCCGAAGAATTTTTAATTCTTTCTTCTGTTGTGTATTAATCCTATTTATATGTACAGATAAGAAGGCAAGACCGTAACCTATGTGTGTAGCAATTTTCATGGCACTGGATTGGCTGTATTCCCACAGAACTGTTACATTTGCCCTAGTGCTTCAGTGATAGCAGCTCTGTCTTTGCTGGTGCCAGCTGATGTAGCATGCTCACCTCCTCCACCCACAGCAGCAGCTTAGCATGCTAGTGTTGTACTTTGGGGACAGGGGTCGTTCCTTGAGACTCAGCACACCCCTTTTCCAGTGGCTGGTTGGCAGTGGACCTGTAAACTGCCTGCTAAGCATTAAACTCTTCCAGCCTGACACAAAGTCAGCAGATAAAATCTGTCTAATCTTGAGACTCGTGGAAGTAATTTTAAAGTCCAAATGTAGTGTTAAATTCCATTTGTTGTGAAGGAAGACATGCAAGCTGGTTCAAAGTGACGTGGTGCTATACACTAACTGTAGGGTATTGCAGTTTAGGTGTGGGTGTTATTGGGGTGTTCCTTTAGAGACTAACCTGCTGCTTGTTAACCGTGTAAATATCTGCAGACCTCAAGCAATGGTTACATTTCAGTTTGATTTGTTGCAATAGTGTGTGAACCTCAGGCTTGCATGACTAGTACAACATTCAAACCATGGTATATTGCTCTGGTGATATTTGGCTTTGTGTAAGAACAACTGAGGAAATATATTAAGTTTTTCATGATTGTGATTTAATAGTGACTGGTAGTGGTGTGAGAAGAGGTAAAAGCAGGGAAGTGTTCTGGCAGAGCCCATTCTTGCTTTGTGAGAATCCATGCAGGTGGTTTGATAATGGAGTTACTGAAACAAGTCAGTGAAACTATATCACCTGAGTGAAGCATTTCCTTTTCTTCTGGTTTTAGAATTGTTTGATTTATCCAATCTGATTTTTTTTTTTCGTAACTGGGGCATGTAACCTGGGCATATTAGATACTGAATGAATAGGTTTGGTCCCATGGAAAGTTAAATACTTGGAAGCATTTTTAAGCCATGGAGTAAAAAGTGGTCAGTTCTATACATTGTGGTTTGAGTCTAGCTGTTTCTATGTCCAATGTTCTGCCTTAGCAGATACTTTGATTCTGTTCTCTAATTTCCTTCTAGAAGAATTTTCCCCAAACAGTTTATTTAACAGTTATGATAATTGAAATACTGTGTGGTATTTACTTCTATGACATGCTCAGCTAATAATGTTTAGTTTTAGACCTTCCTGGTTTTGTTTGATTCTGTAATTTGCTAATTGGTATAACAATATTAATGCACTTTTACTAATATCTTGCTTATGCTAGATATTAAATTCAGTATGTACATATTATTGTCAGAAATTCGTCAGAGGACTGCAGCTCAAAGAAATGCTTCTACACCTCCACCTGCAACTCCTAAACAAGGCTCTCCAAAGTCCCCTCTTCCAGCACCTCCTAACCTGCAGAGAGAAGGCCCAGCTCTGAGCGGGCTCCCAGAAAGAGCTGCTGTGCCATCCTTGCAATCCACTGTTTTACCACGGCGCCCTGGATCCCCTGCCACTTCAGTGCCTGGAATGGGTAAACATAGCACTTAATGTTATTTACAGTTTATATTGTTTTCTCTGGTTACCAATAAAAGAGGCCATTTTCAGACAGTATGGAAATGGCATTTCATTTGGAAATAGCAGAGCAGTTATCTGATTAAGCAGGAGTTCCATATTCAATTAGCCATAACTCTTTACAGCTGGCACCTTTTGATGCTGAAACCTATTGCCTGAGCTCATTTAACTGTTATGGCTTCTTTGTTTAAATGGCAATAAAACTTTGCAGTATTCTGTAGTCAACAGTATAGCATACCTTTTTATGTTCTTAGTTTAGAAGAGCTCTATGCTTATATAAATCAGGTACAGAGGAGAACACTTTCAGAATACATTCATGCTTCTCACTAAACCCTGCACATATTTTTTTTAACATGGATCTTGACATTTATTTAAATTTTTACTCTAGAAAGTATAGTCATGCAGCCTATACTCATAGATTAAAGTGTGGAATACCAAATACAACAGAAAAGTTGTCTGTGTTGTAGCTGAATACTAAAATAGCATTGTTGTTTTAGTACAAGAGTCCAAAGTTTAGCAACAGGTTGAAATCTGGTAGGAATGAGTAGTCCTTAAAATTTGGTTGCATATCCTGCAGATGTTTTTGCCTTGATTTCCTATTTGGTGTTCAGATGGGATGGACTTTTAATAAATAGAATATGAACTAAATTGCATTGGAAGGATTGCAAAATTTGAGAGTTTTGGGTGGGCAGCACCGTTCTCATTTTCCTCGTGGGTGGTAAAGCTTTGTGTAGGTTTGTGCCAGGCCTTTCAGTCTTTGTGGGATGTTTAGCAAGTTGGATCACAAGGCAAGAAAGGAGATGAAATGCTGTCTTGAAAATAGAAGGGGCACAACTTGCCAAGAATCTCATGAGCACCAGTTTAACATTGAGTAGTTCTCTGCGCTGTGTACAGGGATCAAGAATATTTTTCTCTGCCCTGTGTTCCTGATTTTTACTTGAGACTGCTTAAGTCTTACTGACTGTATGTCCTTCCTTACTAACTTCCATGATACAATCAAAAAGTAGAGCTGTAGATAATATATTGACACCTGCTGTCTAAGCTCCTGGAAGCTGAATGTTAAAGTCCTGTTGTTTAGTGTAGTGGAATAAACTTGTCATGGAAAGTTGTGATCTCCCTTCTCTATAGAGTCCATTAAGCCTTATTTAATGTTAGTAATTCTTTACCTGTGTTATAAAGCTGCTAAATTTGTTTTTATCCCTGAAGTGAACTGTAAAGGCAAGTTATTAGTAAGTCTTGATTATCTTGAAGTACCAGAAATTAGCTTGTTGCACCAGGAAATTGGTCATTTGGTTGCAAATCACATTTACTGATATCTGATTACCAAAAATTCCATAATGAGTTTAAAATTGCATGTTCCTTTTTAAGGAAGATGACTGTAGAATAAAGTATTAGTTGTATAATAGCTTTATTCTTAGGGGAAGATTCAGGCACAATGAATAAGCTGGATGAAATTCAGTCTTTACTGCATAAATGTTTTAGAGGACGAAGGAAAATAAAGTAACTGACTAGTTTGAAAGGACAGTTGCCAATATTTTTGATTTAAATTTTTTAATGTGATGTTTGTGATAATGCCTTACAGGCACTTTTTCCCCCCTAAATAACTGGAATTTTGACCCAACACGTTGCTTTGCCATAGATAACAATGGGAGCCACTGCAATTGTCAGTTAATATGGAAGCCCTCTTTTTTTCTTGAACTTCCCCAAACCTTCAAGGCATATAAAATCTCAGTCATGTAGCTGTAGTGAAAAGTTCATAAATTCAGTATCTATAAGAATAATATGGCGTCTGAGTTTATGCTTGGCCTGCAACAAATATGAATAGCCTTAATTATCTCTGTTTTACAGAAGGTTAATAATTAATTTTTGTTATACTATATTTTGTAGGGGGGAATCAATTTAACGTGTATTACCACAGAGCTCCCATATGTTTGAAAATTAATAACCAGCAGGTAGTTGAGAGTTTGCCAAGCTTTGCAAAAATGACCAGTCTTTCTACAATGATTGCTTTTGATGTTTATATTAATTACTAGTGTCCATAACAGCATGAGAACCAAGATGGTTTGAGTTATTAGTAGGCAGGTAATTGAAGTTGTTGTTGGAAAAGGTTGTGATGTTTCATTCTACTTTATTTAATTTTTGCTTTGGTTATTGACTTTTGGAAGCTTCATATATTGGTGATTTGCAAGTTATATGAAAACTTGGTCTTCTGAATAAAGGCCTAAGTTTAACATTTGAGTTTAAACCAGGTATTCACAAAATTATTCTAGGGCTTTAATTTTATTGAAGATTGTACCAGCCTTTTTTGATGGAAGTATTGGATCTTTCAGGTTTCTGTAAAGCTCTAGGAAATGAATTTTGCCTGACGTCTACTTTGGACAGCTTTAGCAGAATACAGTTTATATTGCACCGAAATTATTTTGTCTTGCTGCTGGGACAGTTTTCTTGGTCTAGGTTCCTACTTGTGACAGAATACAGGGATAACTTGGAAATGCATTCACTGATTCTTATCTCCTGAATTAATTTTTCTTGTTTGTGAAAGTAAGGCCTATTTTAAAAAACATTTGTATTGAGTATGAATTTTTTTTTTGTACTTAACTGATGGGTTGTAAATTGCAGTACTTTCTGAATGAGTTTTCTTGTTCTCCTAAAGATTAGGACGGTCCGTTTAGGTCAAATATCCAGTATTGACAAGATGTGTCTTGAAAGATGTGCTGCTAGAAATAGTACAGCCTTAATGTCAAGATTAGTCTTGTTCTATGTGTAGCACTACAAGAGGGTATTGCTGAAAGTATTTTATTCCTACAAGGTTTAACATGTGCTATAGAGGATGGAAGTTAGCTGTATGTGGCATTGAGCATGAGATTTACCACTAATTAGTGCATTCTGTCCTTAGTTACTTTTTCCTTTGTTGCTTCTGTCTGTGTAGATTAAAAGGTAAGAGGCTTGAAATGGTAATTTGCTCACAGTTACTTTTAGTGCAATGTAAACATGAAGCCCATCTTGGCTCAGGTTATTGAATAGTAAGGCTTGCTGTGCTGTCTTTGCCTCCTGGTCTGGAGTTGAAGATTTACAAGGAGTGGCTGAGATACTTGATTTGTTCAGCCTGAAGAAGAGGAGAGGGGAGACTTCACTGTGATCTTTCAACAGCCTCGTGAGGGGAGGCAGGGGGGCACTGATCTCTTCACTCTGGTGGCCAGTGACAGGGCCCAAAGAAATGGCACAAAGCTGAGGTGGGGAGGTTTAGCTTGGGTATCAGGGAAAGTTTTTTCACCCAGAGCCCTGGCACGGGCTCCCTGTGGAAATGGTCACAGCACCAAACCTGACAGAGTTCAAGAGGTGTTTGGACTGTGCTCTGAGGTAGATGGTGTAATTTTTGGGGTGTCCTGTGTAGGGTCAGGAACTGGACTCAATGATTGAGATGGGTCCCTTCCTACTCCCATATTCTGTGAGTACTCTGCTTTGGCGGTACATGTTACTTCTATGTGTATGTTTATCTAGGTGCTGGAAGCTAGGGCTGTCCTGATTCTGTCCCTGGCTAAGTTGCTGTAAGAAAATGAAATCTAAACAACCCTGAGAAGTTTGAAGTCAGTTGTTTTTAGCACAATATCTTTCAATTAAATGTCCTTCTGAATTAATTCAATATACTAACAAACTCTCTTAATTGTCCTTTGTTTGGATCTTTAAAAAATCCTATTTTGCATTTTTAGACAGTGTATTTAATCTGTTTTACTTTTGTATATTGGGATAGTGATTTTAGTTTGTGTTACCCTTTAGCTTCCTCTTTGTTTATTGGTCATTATGGGGGATTCTGTGAAACATACCTCAAGAAGAATGCTGGAAACATACAGCAAATTGAAAAAAAGAATTGTTGGCTGACTTCTGTAGCTTCTGTAGTCACAAAAGGCTTTCTTTTAAGCCGTGCTGTTTCTATATTTGTTTTACTGGACGGAGTGAGAATAGTTACAAGCCAGAACTCTTCTCACAGAAAACACTGGTCTCTTTTTGCACCTTCAGTATTTCATTTCCATGAATTACATATACTTAGTTCATACAGGGTTTCAGGTTGCCATATGCTCATCTCAGTATGAAACCTAATATGCTAATACTCGCTGATTTCTTTTTTTTTGTCTAACCTTCTTAGCTATCTTGAGCTTGCATAGGACTTTTGCATTTTTAAAAGTAATTTTGTCAATGGTTTAAACCAAGTCTTATTTGTGAGGTGTCACAATTTTGTCTTGAAGTGGCTTGAAGCTGAACCATTTTGTCCCAGTTGGAGAGTTCTGAAGGACTGGTTTATTGTCCTACTCAAACATTGTTTAGTTAGTTTTGTGGACTTTGAATGTAATTCATAAAGGTCTTATGGGAATAGGTTTTAAGTGTTCCCCTCTCTTCCCCCAGGTGCTGCATTATCTTACACTCAGGACTGTTTGTTGGAAGTACTCTAACATGATACTTCTGGTGCTTAAATGTAAAATGTTTCCTCTCCATACTTAGTTACTTGTATGGTCGCTTTGGAATGGCTCAGACTGGAGTTTCTTACATTAGGCCTAGCTTTTTCTGTTTTAAGGCTGCAAAAGAAAGTAGACATAAGAACTCAAAGCAATATAAATGGAAATTGGTAGTTTACAGTGGGCTTGTACAATGGACTAGATGTTTTAAAACTTTGTGGAAAGAGAAACTTGTGCTGGTGTTCTGGTTTAACTGCTGTATGTAAGGGTGAAAAAGAACCAACCATGGGTCTTACCTGCTCTTTAAGGAGTTCATTTTGGTAGTAGTTTGTTAAATACATGGGGGAAAGAGTATCTTTATAGTGGCCTTCTTTGATTAAGCATAAATCTGAAAGCATGCAACTTGTCCTTAAATGTGGATTACCAAAATGACAAACAGCTGGACAGGTTTAATGTATAGACTCAATGCACACTAAGGGCATGCTCATGTGGTATGGTAATTACACAGAAACCAGGGGGTGTTTCTGTGGTGACATCTTCATAAAATCATAGAATGGTTTGGATTTTAAGGGATCTTAAAGATAATCTCTTTGAAACCTCTATGCCATGGACAGGACACCTTCCAGCACAGCAGATGGCCCTGATCTCTAGTTCTTCTGCTGTTGCCATTGATTTTGGTAGATTTATTGGTGTAAACTACAAGGGTAAATCTGCAGAGTTAAGTGTATATGAAGGTAACTAAGTTAAGTTGTTCTTTCTTAAAAAGCCTCTATTTGTCAACAATCGAATACTATTGATATGTTAGTCTTTAGAAATTATAAATTTAATTACATGTCCAAGGTGTAAAAATTTAGTGATTTAATAAAATTATAAGCTAAAGGAGCAGCAGAAGAATTTTGAACTATTGTGGGTTGAAGAATCTTACAGCTTTCTTAGTGGACTAAGAAATATACCCATGTATATTAAGTAGATGTAATTATTTTGTTACACTAGCCCACACAATAAAGTAAAATGCATATTTATACAGTGAAAAATAATTTTTATGTAATTCATGTTCTAGGTCTTCATCCTCCAGGACCTCCTTTGGCAAGACCTGTTCTTCCTCGAGAAAGAGGAGTTGTGGATAGAGTGATTGAATATTTGGTTGGTGATGGTCCTCAGAACAGGTAAAATGTTCTTTAAGAAATACCTAAACACTTCGGGGAAAGGAAGCTTCTTAACCTTTTTATTTAAGCCATGTCAGGGTTAAAAGAATTGTAAATTAACTTGTCCAAAATTTTCATACTTGAGAACTGGCTGTTTCTCAATGTTTCGCTTGAAATACCTTTGCAGGGAAATTGGTAATATTTGGGCAAACCTAACCTCTGTTCTGAGTAATATTAGCTGTGTGATACAAAGAAAGATCTGTGCTCATGTTACTATATATTATTCATGTTTTCTAGGTATGCCCTTATATGTCAGCAATGTTTTTCTCACAATGGTATGGCTTTGAAGGAGGAGTTTGAATACGTAGGTAAGAGCTAAGATATTTTTTAGACTCTATTAGTTGGCTTATGTTTCATAACAAAGGCATCATACTTCATTTTGGTTGCAGCTGAGTACTTAGCAGACATTGTGAAGTCTGCTTCACGTGGGAACATTTTTTGGTAACTTATTACTCTGTTTTTTAAGATTTACTTCAAGACTTAGAGAAGGACTTTATTGCAACCTTCAGGTCATGGATTTTATGTGTAGAAAACTATTCAGTAGAAATAAGCTTCCTCCAATACATCCCTGAACATTGCTACTGGCTATGAATGGTTCTCAGAAGGGTTTTATGTTGAGAAACTATCTGACATTAAAGCGTGCCTCTTTTACCAGAATTTAAACTAAATTCCCTTTGGCAAGAAGATCTTGGGGACGTATTGGAAAAAGAGTGGGAACAAGCCCTAGGGGCCTATATGTGAATTTATGGCTGACAATAACTTAAGACAGACACAGCCCTTTATTGGACACAGATGTTGTATATTGCCTGCTTTCTACCACAAGTGTAAGCCTGATAGTTGAGAAACTAGGGATTCCTAGATAAATCTTCTATTTCATTTTGTTTTGTTTGTTTTTATGAGTAAATATAGTGCATTGTAAGAATAAGCTAAATGTTTCCTATGAAACCAAATATAAGTAGTCTATATGTTATCTTAGTTCTTATGAGTTCACAACTCAACTGTACCAGAAATTGCCACTTCACCCCTTGTCTTGGTGAGAGTGGGGAGGACAAAAAGTGTTATTTAAAGTATTAAATGGTATCCAGTACTTCTGCAAAACAAAACTACTTTTTCTTAATTAAGCACCGCTGGAGCAGAATACTCCTCAGAAAGCAGAGTGAGACATACCTTGTGGAATTCCTAACATCTCCTAACACTTCCTAACATCAGAGAGTGAGGAAGGTGGTGTCTTAAGGGTAGGGGAAAAAATAATCCGCCAGTTTAATTCTTTTGTAGGAAAGAATAGAACAACACCATGTGGCAACATCTGGTCCTGCTGAATTGCATTATTTTGTTCATTGTGGTCAAATCTTTCACAGTGTTGGGCAGTACTCAGCAGAGTTGAAAGCAAGCAGGTTTGTGAAAACCAAATGTCTGCTGAATTTAAAAAAGGACTTATATAGAACAACTTAAGTAAATTTGGTGGAGGTGCTGTCTGATACTGATAGTCAGTTAACTCTGGTTTTAGTATTTTAAACCATTAGAATGTAGTGTAGGAATAAAGGTGAAATGTGAAGTTAATTAGTGAGGCTGCTTACTGGGTGTGCTTTGTGGTGTAGCATTTAGATGTGCCTACTGCTTCTTCCTGAATCCTGCAAGAAAAACTAGACCTCAAGCTCCACGACTTCCAGACTTCAGTTTTGAAAAAAGGCAAACTACAGAATTGCGACCTGAAACTGAGCCTCTAGAACCTAGAGAGAGAAAGCCCCAGGAGACTCAACAGACAAAAGGTAAGTACTAACCTCATGAAGTCTGCTCTTTTCCAAATGTCTAATGAAATTCACTGTCATCTAGCTCTCTGTTGAGCTAAGTTTTCTCATAAGAATGAGCAGCTGAAATACTCGCACTGCTCCAGCAGGGTTCCTTGTGAGGTGATCAGTGACCAAAGTCTGTCAGTGTTAAAGGCATTTGGTCAATGCCCTTAACATGCTTTAGCTTTTGATCAGCCCCCAGTTGGGTAGGCAGTTGGTCTAGATGATTGTTGTTGGTCCATTCTAATTGAAATAGTACAGTTTATTCTGACTTCTTAACAAGTGCAGTTTATATATTTTTTTCAGTTCTTTTCTCTGCTCCTAGCTTAAGTTGTTGGTAGTAGTGTCTTCTTTCCTGTACCCTAAAATTTTTTCATATTTGTCATTATCTTGTGCAAATGATGGCATAACAAATTTTTTCACCCTAATGTTACTGACAAACGGATAGAAAAGGCACTGTAAATTACAGAAATAGTTAAGGAGGGAGTATGTCCCAAAGTAGTTAACTTTCACTGTGCTTGGCAGGTCATTTGATTGAGGTGTGTTGGAATTTCTGCCTTTGTTCCTTTTGCTCTTTTCCTCAGGGCAGGAAAATCTAGTAAAACTGCCTTGTTTAATTTCAGGTAGTTCAAAGACAAATTGTCAATTTTAATTTAACATAGTTCCTTTTGAGACATTTTATAGTCTACAGATACAGTAGGCATCTGGTGCACAGCCAACAGGAAGATGCGGTGTTTTAAAAAACTCCAGAAATCATAATTTCAGACCAGAGGATCTCCATCCAGTTAGATGTGCTGTTTAGTGCTTGTTTGGACTTTACATTAGTTTAAGAAGGGATCCTGGAGGAAAACTATTAGATAGTGTGCAGCCCTGAGGTTCAGGCTGGAAACACACCAACTGTGGGAAACTGTCAGAGTGTAATAAAGTGCTTCTGCTTGATTTTTTTTTTTTTTAATGGGGAGTACAAAATAACATTGGGCATTACTTTCTGGCATGAGAAGGCTGCACAAAACCAGTAGGGAAGTCGTGTTTAATGGTGGCAGTCTCTGGACATGGTCTCATGACGGTGCATTGTAGTGAAAACTTGCTTTCTTTTCCTGTACCATAGTGCACTTTTATCTCAGTAAAAGTGCTGTTATTGGCATGAAAGTAAGACTGAAATCAAATGGATGAAACTGAGACAATGAAAATACATCATTTGCCCTTAAATCCCAGTGTCATTTTTTTAGCAAGGGGAGGGTAGCTTCTTGGAGTTTTGAACTTAGAAGATTCTTACAGAAAAAGGCATACTTTGTTACTGGGATCTTTAAGAGTGTGCTTGTTTTCTTCTGTCTGACTCAAGTAGAGAGGTCCTACAAGAGGGATACTCAACTCTTGGAGGTATGTGCCTTGCTGATTTTTGAATATTATCCATTGCTTCAGGTTTTTAGAGAGAGGTAAGGAGATGTGCTTGCTAATGTAAATGGGATTATCATTAAAATAAATTATTATGAACCTCTGCCTGTAATGGGTCTGAGCTGCTGAGTCAGTCTATAGATGTTGTAAAAAATGTAAAATCTGAAGAATTACTGTAAGATTGCAATTAACCATTCCAGATGTAGGAATGAAAACTGTGAGATAAGTTGCTTTTCATGGAAGCAGAATTTTATCAAACATTTCAGCAGAAAAATAGGATGGATTTATTGCAGTAAAGATGATTTTACCAATTTATCTTTAACAATGAAAATTACTTTTTCTTTTCTGATGTGGTCTTGTATTAATGTACTGCTTTATTTAAAAACAGCAGGAAAAGAAACAGCTGTGAGCTTCATTGTCTTTTGTCTGATAGGAAGTATATGGTAAGACTTTTCAGAAGAAGCATAAGAGATACGTATGTGGTATACAGACGTTTGATTTTCAGTGTTAAATAACAGATCTTTTCTGAATATTTATTCTCCAAGATGATACAAACCATTCTGTTTTGATAATTACTAAGCAGCCAGAAATAGAGTATATCTTAGTACTTCACATAGCTCTGAGAAATGTCTTGTTGATTTAGAGGAGGCCAGTTCTGCCTGTGACTTGCCACAAAAGAATTTCTTCAGAATGAAAAAATATTTTCACTAAATCACTTTTTCCACTGGAACTCTAATATGAAACATAACTGCTTACATGCAGTTGGGTTTTATTAGTCCTTGATTGGAAGTTTTAAGGTATGAAGCTATCATTAAGGTAGAGCTCTAGGGAAGGTTTTTGTTCACCACAGTAAAATAGCTGCTGTCATAGCAAGAATAGAGAATATATCTTCACTTACAGATGTAGACAAACATTAACATCAGGAAACCAACTTCAGCCACAATGCTGGCAACACAGGGGAGTACAACTCTTATCTGAAATTCATTTATACCATAGCTGTATAGCTCAAGGATTGGCAAAATAATGTGATAAAGAGATGCTATATTTTTTTTTTTACCAGTCAGCTATTTTAGCTAATGGGTAGAGCATGAAGCTGAATCTCTTTTTCCAGTTGTGTGCTCATGTAGTGACAAGCATGTTACATGAAACTCCTGTGGATAAGAGATCTGAAGAATGCTTATGGGGAGTGCCATTGGCACTGAACCTTGGAATTGTGTTTTAAACCTCTGGAAAATGGAGTAATCAGCTGTCAGTCTGGTGCGGATTGCTGCCACAAACATCATGCTTCCTTATTCAGCAGATTAATTTAGGAAATTTTAGTACCAGAGTGAAGCAATAAACTTCAGCTCTTTTCTTACCTTTCCCATAAATAGCTTAATTTTGGTCCCCTCCTCCTCCCATCAAAGACTAGTTGGTTCTCTTATGTACTTATCTTAAATGTATCAGTGTTTGGATCATATTGAAAGAGCCAACAGGAAGTACTTTTAGCCTCTTGATTAATTTTGCCTTGCCTTTATTTAGTACTGTTATGCTGTATTCTTGATTCAAGTTTAGCATTTCACAGTATTTTGAAACAAATTTGAAAAAAATTAACTGCATCAGTCTTCTGTGTTGAATGTCTGGTGCTGATATTTAGAGGTGTTCATTAGATGAAGATTTGAACTTCAGACTTCTCCACAGTGGTCAGCACATCATGGACTACTTTGTGATGTCTCTAGATTTGTATGGAATTCCTTGACCATCTTGCTCAAATATTCTTATGATTATTTAGTACTGTCACTTGTAAGGATTCTTGGAATACAGCAAATGCAATACAGCATTGTTTGAAAGGGTTTCCATTATAAAGGCAGGTGCAGAAAGTTGGCTTGTGCAACTGAAGGGGTCACAGTAATGGTCTCTGCCAGAAATAATGACATTTCAAATGTGTGCTCATCGTGAGTTCTACCATAAATGGAGCTGGCCTTTGGGCAAGTGTTGCAGAAACCTTTTCTAGTAATAAAACTGATGGAAGACAAAGGACTAAATATGTCTAGAAACTCGATTTCTCAAGCAGACATAAGTCAGTTCACCTTGCCTTTAATAACTTGTAAACAAGTTCTTCTGATTTAAAAATGTATTATGTTTCCAGTCAACCATATAAGTTGCCTTTTTGGTAGCACAGCATTCCGTCTACCCTTTATGTACTGTTATCTGACTTGTTTCAAAGGCTTCACAATAGCTTTCTGTGACACCAAAGCCATTAACAGATTACTGTGAGACACATGTTCTTTAAAGACACTACAGACATGTGGTACTATGTGAAAAACTGTCTTAAAGGGGAGTTGTAGTAATGAATAAAACTTGTCCCAAAGCTGCTTGAAAGCACAAGCAGCTTTATTTTAGAGCAATTACACAATTTTTATGAATTCCCACTTAATAGATATTTTCTACTTAATTTAATAGTGATGCAGTATTATGATTTCACTGGTTACTCAGTGATATACTCTCTGCAACAAGAGCAAGGGTGGCTGAAGCATTAAGCAGGTATGTTGGGGGAGAAAGCTGCTGTAGCCAGGAGCAGGTTTTTTAAGGTTGCATTGTTGCAGCTCTTAAATGTGCAGCAAGAGTAGAACTGTGTTTGCTGTTAAGATCATGTGGGTGAAGCTGCATTCTTTGGTTAAATGATGAATTAAGTATTCCTCATCAAGAACACTTAAATTTTCTTTTGTCATCTTTTAAAGTTTATTGTCAGAACTTTCCCTTGTTGGCTGCTGCTCTTATAAAGGCTTTATTCATGCACTATTTAAATCAGGTTGACTTTAGGCAAGCTTTCCAGTAATTGCTGTGTTTAAAATGGAATTGCTATATATTTTTAATGAAGACTGATCATGTTTGTGGTTGGAGTTAGCATCACTTACTCTGAATGCCCTGGCTACTCATTTAAGGGACCTATTCTTTAGTTTCTTGTAACTTTCTCAGACTGAGTTACAAGATCAAAATTTTCCATGTAAATCTGTACTACTATATATTCTGGAGTTTCAAGAGTTTGAATTAGTTTACCCAAGAACACAGTGAAGGGAAAACTTATGAACTACCTGACAATTTTTGTTTAAATAAGCAGTGTCTCCATACCTTTTAATACAATATAAAAATGAAAGCACCATCCTGTTAATTTGGATATAGTTAGAATATGCATTTCTTCAGGTTTTCTCCTTTCCATTAGAAGCTTCTGCTGATGGCTGTGATTGTCCCTGGGTTTTACATCAAAAATGTTGTAGATGCTTGGCATCCTTCTGATCAGACTGAGCAAACAGTCTCTTTACTTTCTTTACTGCTGATCTTCAGGCTTGAGTCAAAGGAGTGTAACTCAAGTGTGGAAGGATTGGAGCGGGAAAATGCACGAACTTATTCATAGAATTCGAGGCTGAAGAAAACATGCAGAGATGAGACAGAAAGAAAACTGACAGTTGAGAGATTAAGATTGAGCACAGACAGAGATGGGATAAAAATGAAAATTAAGGAGCAGGAGGAGAGAGTGGGATGGCCTGGAAAATAACTGGGAACATTAATTTGCTTGAGCAGAAATAGGAAGGTTGAAAAATTTTGTAACTAGAAGCCAGAGCAGGTGTTGAGCAACCTGTGGTTAAGAAAGCAGGGAAAGAATCAGGAGGTGAGTCAGCTACAGACTTGCTAAAATGAAAGATCAAGTCTGAGGAAAAGATGGAGAAGCTGGGCTGCTCTAAGGAGTCCAAAATGAAGCCTGGAACTAGCTAGGTAGAGGTTTGTGTGGAAAGAGGGGTCTTCAGTTCTTGATGACAGATGGCTTTTGTACAAGGTCTGCTGAACAGGGGTGTGCAACAGCTCTTCTCAGTCATGGGCCAAGAAGCCAGAGCAATGGTTCTAAAACTTTCAGCTCTGCTTGAATTCTGTATCAGCCTGAGGCAGTCTGATTACTTTCAGACTTTTACCCAACGTATTTTGATCAACATGAACATGTGGCATTTGACTGACACTGTTTTTCTGAGAGGTTGGTATTGGGACCAGTGCTGCTTGACATGTTTGTCAGGAACATGGACAGTGGGCTTAAGCACACCTTCAGCAGGTTTGCTGATGATGCTGAGCTGTGTGGTGCAGGGCAGGGATTCCATCCAAAAGGACCTTGAGAGGTGGGACTGTGAACCTCGTGAAGTTCAGCAAGGCCATGTCTAAGGTCCTGCATCTGGATCAAGGCAATCCCAAGCACAAGTGCAGGCTGAGCAGAGAATGAATTGAGAGCAGCCCTGAGGAGAAGGATGTGAGGATATTGGTTGGCAAGAATCTCAGCATGACCTGGCAACGTGTGATTGCAGTCCAGAAAGCCAACCACGTCCTGCCATTATATTTGGCATCCAATATGTTTAATTTTTTTCCTTTCTCTTCCTTTCCCCCCGCTTTGATACAATTATTTTTGTTGTAGTCATTACTATCTTAATATGTTGAATTATTAGGCTGCTCTAATTTTAACCTAGGGGTTTAACTTTTATTGAGATTCCCCTGCCCATCGCACCAGGGTGGCAGGAGAGTGGGTGGGGAGTAAGCAAGTGTCTGGTCTGCCACCCAGTTGCAGGCTGGGTTAAACCACAACAGACCCCTGGCAGAAGAAGGACATTCTCCTTTTGGAGCAAGTCTGGAGGAGGGCCACACACACGGTCAGAGGGCTGGAGCACCTGTTCTGTGATGACAGGCTGAGAGGATTGGAGCTGTACAGCCTGGAGAAGAGGAGGCTTTGGGGGAGACCACAGAGTGCCTTCCAGGATCTAGAGGGGCCTCAAGAAAGCTGGAGAGGGACATTATACAAGGGCATATAGTGATAGGACAAGGCAGAATGGGTAGGAACTGAAGGAGTAGCTTTACATTAGGTGCTGGGAAGAAATTTTTCACTGTGAGGAGGGATGAGACACTATAACAGGCTGCCCAGAGAAGCTGTGGCTGCCCCATCCCTGGAAGTTTTCAAGGCCCAGTTGGATGGGGATTTGAGCAACTTGGTCTAGGGGAAGGTTGGAGTTAGACTGACCTTTAAGGTTGCTTCTAACCCAAACCACTCTTATAAAGTTAGAAACATTTGATAAGGCTAAGTTTTTGAGCTGTAACTTTGCATTGGTTTTGCACACTGTTCCCCTTCACAGTATACATTAGTACTGTATGTTACTGAGTAATACTAGCCAATAAATCAACCGCCATCAGCAATACCATTCTACAGTACCTTTGTGTCATTTAGTGCAACACTATGTTCAGTTTTTCAGTGCTTATGCTTACTTCAAAATATGATTCTTCTCATATGCTACTGAAGTCCTGTTGTGAAGCTAGAATATACTTTTTTAGAGGCAGTACTTAAAATGTTTTTGATCTTAAAAATATGCTGGTTATCAAAGAAACTCCCACCCTGGATAAAGAGTTAGTATACTCACTCCTGTGCAACCTTCCTACACTACGCCTGGGAAGACAGAATATGTAATAATTTTCATTGACTGGTTTGATATATTTGTTTGGGTTTTTCCCCTGCTTATCAGACTCCTTTATGTATAAAGTAGTTTCCATCAAGAAGAATGTTTTTGTTTGTGTACAGATTGAACCCTTATAAAAAAAAAAAAGTCAACATTTGGCGAAACTGACATTACCAAAGACAAAGAAACTGAATTGCCATCATGTGTTTTTAACATCTCACTTTAGTAAACAAGCTTAGAAGGCTTCTGTTGAGGATGAACATATTCAAGTAATACATAGTGTTTTCTTAGCAGGAGCTATGCTCTTTTCCATAGTATTTTTTCCCCCTTAAATTTTAATTGATTTTGCTAAGATAGTCGCAGGTAAAACAAAGTTTTTGTGCGTTGAGAAAATCATGCAGTTACCAGTCAAAACCTGTATGCAATTGCAGAATGTTTCATTTGCTTTTTAAGAATATTAGCTGCCTCTTAATTTCTGGAAATGGCTGTTTTGTAATTTTTCTTTTCACAGAATCTGAAGATGATGGGGCCCAGCTCATTGAGACAAATGACACAGATGAAGCACCAAGTTCCGAACATCTAAATGATAAGCTAGCTGAAGAAGTTGAAAAAGAAGAAGCAGAAAACATTTCAACAACTGAAGAGGCTATTTCAGAGTCTGCTTCAGCTGAACAAAGTGAAGAATCTTTAATAAAAGCAGAATAAAATACTTCAAGTGCCTTCTGTAGCTAGTTTTTAGCTTTGTTCATGCCTGTTGTTACTATTCAGGTGAGCTTTTTTTAATGGTACAACTTAAAAATCTTGCTTGGGCTTAAAGCGCCTCAACTGCCGCAGTGTGTCAAAGCTATGTTTAGAAGTGGGTATTGTAAATTAAGCATGTCTCTTTAAGTTAACACATGGAATGTGTAGTTGGTTGAAGTCTAACAGTTGTAGCCCTTGTTCAGTTTGCATATTCAAAAACTTCGAAGTACAAGCTTTTCTAGGGGTGACTTACAATTTAACATCTCTTTAGCTGTCACACATTAAGAGCAATTACTGATAGCAATTGACCTAGTAAGTTTGGTCTAGTGAACTTAAGATGCTTTTTAATGCTGCCCTGTTAAAATGGATTGAGTACATGTTTAATACACAGATGTTTACAAGCTAAAGTGTCATCTGACATTTGACTTAAGCATATAGAAGTGTCAATGCAGTGGTGTTAATATTATTAATTGTCTAACTTCTTGACAGAATTCAGTTAAGTGGCACTTGGATAAATGGCATCTCCTTTGGTGTTTGCGTTGCAGATGAACCAGAGGCACCTACATGCAAAACTGTTTTGTGTTTACATAAAATATAAGAAGTCTCTGCACTTGATTGTACTTGAATACAAAGCACTATTTATACCTGTACTATAATGACAAGATATAAGTGAATTTTGTGCCTTTGTGTATTTTGTTAAAGGAAAATAAAGACATCTAGCAGCAAGACTTGCTTTGTGATTCCTAAAACTGAAGAGAATTCATGTTCTGCTGTATGCAGCTATTCTACAGTTACTTTGTGCAAGTTCAGCAGGAATGTGCCACCTTTAAAGGAGCATGTCTATTTGTAGCTGAGGTGACTTTGATAGAATAGAAGTAGATCCCTGATGAAAAGGGGAAGCGCGTGTGCATTTGCCAAAAGGCTTTTCTAACTGTACCTAAAGCTAGTTGATGCTATTTAATGTTACAATTGCAATGAATATTTGCTGCTGGATTACTGAAAATGTAGGTTTTTTTTTTTTATTGCGTTGCTTTTTAAGCTAAGGACACTTGTCACACATTTCCTGTTGAATGTAACAGCTGGGATCCTGGATTAGAAGTTTTCTGGTGTCTGTGAGGTACCTAAGTCAATCAGATTTTTTTTTTATAAATAAATGATGAACATACGTGACTTGGTTGATTTAGTAGTATTCACGATAAAAGTTTTATTTTGTGCAGTGTTGTGTACCTCACTACAGGGAGAGGCAAATTTCAAAACCATTTTTAATCTAATGTCTTACTTCCAAAGAGAAATGGTTTTTACACTGTAAATACAATAAAACCCCTCAATCTTAGTAGTATGAGAGTCCTCTACAAGAAAAGCATGTTTCTCAATATGATCTTAGTATCCATGTCTTTATGCAAGACATAATTATTGCATAAAGAACAAGGATTAATTTTCTTTCTCAACTACATGCTTTGTTTTCTGATTCTTTGGGGATAGTTTAGAAGCTCAGCCTTGCATCAGTCAGAATCAAGTGTGTTCTGTATTTAGAATAAGAAGGAATTTTTTTTCTGTTTCACTATGTTAATTGCAATTAATATTTTAATTAGTAGTCTTAATAGAATGTGATTAAAGGAGTACTCATAGGTGTTTGTCTATATTTACATGAACAATTAGCAAATAAATAGGCATTTTATGTGTGACTGTCTCAGTTGTGAATACAAAGAAAACAGTCCCTTTTCAGGATGTGTCCCACAGTATGAGAAAAGTACAGAGTACAAAGTGGTAGTGGAATTAACTTTTTAGAGAATATATTTTAGATTACAGAATTTATTTAAAATGGAAACAATTTTGCCTGAGAAGTGGCAAAGCTTGCTTATTGTTTTGTAAGTTGCTAATCTCTACACTGCATTTTTGTGCCTCACTGATTTATCTGCTTAAAGGCTTATTTCTTTTGAGAGAAAAAAATCACAGACCATGTGAGTAATTCAGCACAGTAAATTGTTGGATGTACTTACATTATAAGTGCTAAAAAGAAGTAAAATTTGATATAATGATCCATCATATGGGAGATGAAGGTATGAATTGAGGTTACTCCAGACACAGATATTACTTCCTTTTAAAAGTGTGCATCTGAAGTGTCTGGTCTTTCCTAGAGTAATTTCAGGTCCTTTCCATCATAAGCAGTGGATGAGCTGTAATGCATGTAGTATCTATATAATTGACTGAGGAAACTGTTGATATTGTACCTACACATTAAAAATGTTTTCATTAGCCTGGGACATGTATATTTTCACATATCCTACTTTTGCCAAAGAAACTGATGTTTCTTATGATTTTGGGAATATGAACTTTTTTTTGAAAAAGGAGCCTTAGTATTTGGAGGTGTTGGGGTGGGGAATTATTTCTCCCAAGAGTCTTAAATGTGACGTGAGAAACTTTCCACAGAAGTGATTGGTACATTTTGTTTAATATATCACTGAGTATATCAAATATACCAAGTAGAGACAGTCAACCTGATGTGCAAACAAATAATTTTTAGAATGTGAAAACCTGCTTTGCGACTAAAAATACCCTACAACCTTTGAGCACAGGAGGACTTAGCTCTGTTTTAAGTGCATGATAGAATTGTCCTAAAAGACTTTCATACTTAAAAAAAGTGTGTGAGCAGTCCTTTTCATTAACTGCTTCAGAAGCCTTGAAGATTATGTAAAGGATGTCCTACAATTTTGGTAGAGGAAAAATCTACTTTTAACTTCTTAATTTTTCAGGGTTTTAGACTAGCTCTAGTGAATGAGGGCACAGGGTTAGTCTGTGGGTGAATTCAGGCTCATGATGATACATGTGACCGTTATGGACTGAGCTTTTCTCATTTTACAGTAAGCATTCACATGTTTCTCCTGCCAAGTGTGGGTGCCCGGTCCTGATATGAATATGGGAAGAGGATTCTGTTTCTGCAGCAGTTGCTCCTTGGCTTCTGGGTACTATAACTGTGGCAACAGTAAAAGGCACCTGTCCAACAGGAATTGAATCCAAAAATACCTGTAAATGAACAGTAGTAACCACACTTAGTCATGTCTTTGTAACACCAAAAAAAAACCTTGGAAGTAGGAGTATTTAGACAAAAAAAAAAAGTACAGCAATTGTCATATTTAATCCAGTTGCAGTTTGACTCTTAACAATGAGGAAATGGAAGAAAGTAGAGGGAAAAAATTAAAGAAATATATTCCACGTTTTGTTGTCTTCTGCCTTCTTGGCATGTACTCAAATCTCAATTTTTTCAGAAGTACTGAGATTTCTCACAGGACTAGGCTTCTGCAATGTCATAGGAGCACCCTTTCTTTCTGGCCAGGATGAAAAGCAAATTTAAGTGGAGTAATGAAGTAATACTTAGCAAGCTTGTTGATGTGTTTTTATTGACTCTGGAATATTGTGAATAACTGTAGAAGTGTTCTTTATTCACTTATAGTTTATAAATTGGGGAGGAGTTATCTTGGCTGTGTAAAAACTGTCACAAAAGACAAATCAGTGTTCTAGTTCAGAATAAATTGAAATGAGCCAGTCAGATTTACATTTTACTTTAGAAGCGAGTTAAAAAAGGCAATAGTATTTCAAATTCTAGTACTTCTTCTAAATGAGAACACAATTGATTTTCCTTGGACATTTTGAATTAAAACATTAAATGTAATCTTGGTATGGTGATTTCTCAAGAAATCTGTTTAGCCTCCATGCAGGAGAGAGAAGCTCCCAAGGAATGGAAAATGAAGGTAATGCAAAAGTTGATGGTTTAGGAATGGTCTAGAGATTATCAAATGCAAGTAACTAAGGGTGAGTGTGGTTGCATTGAAGTCAAGGAGATTGAACCCCATGTGCTGCATGAGTAGAAGCCAATGGAAGGACTTAACGATGGAGTGAAACAGCTGGGGGAGAGAAGGGATATTTTTTTTTTTATTTTAGAATGAAGTCTTAATCAAGAGATAAAAAAGATGAGCTTGAAGATATTTTTTTTTCAGAAAATGTAGTAGGATTTGGCTGTTAGCACATGGCAGTACCTAACTCAGGATATTACCATATTCCTATGTCAGAAATAATAAGGATGGAATTGACAAGGAATCTTACTGGAGAATTTTGTTTGCTTTTTAGTTAATTCCAGAATATGCATATGGTAATAACTTGGTTGAAAAAAGCTGTCTATCTATTATGAGAGACTTAAAAAGTTTTTTAACCTTCAAAGGCTAGGAGAAACACTTCTTTGTTGGTTCATGGTTCTGAACTTAGCAATGTTTGTGCACTTGTGGTTTTGTGGTGTTGGAGGAGTGAGTAGGCTAGAGGAGACTTTCATTGTTCAATAGCTAAGTCTGCTATTAAAAACTTAAGAAGTCTTTAATTTTTGTGAAGTCCAAACACATTCAGTACAAGAGTACTGGATGTAAAGAAAGTTTTAAATGAGTTGCTTCTTCTTATTTATTCTGCTTCTGCAGTGAGGTTTTGTTAGGTATTCTACTATGAGGAAAACTGTTAGTGGGGTAAGGGATGTCCTGTCTGTGAATGTTGCACTAGACAATAACCTTGAAGATTCATTTTGTGTCTTTGGCAAACAATCTTTTACCAGTTCCCTGAGTGTTCTCAAGCAAAATCTTTAGGCCTTCATTTCCTTCCATGTCTTACAGACTGGTTTTGGTTTAGTTTGTTTTTTTCCCCCTAATCTTTATTAAGAGATTCTTTCCTGTCCAGTCATGTGGTTGAAAGTTAATACCTCAGATGTCAGCATCTCATGTTTCAGTTCCCTTCTAGAATTGGTAAAATGCAACCCTGTTGAGATTTCTGGTGTAGTGAGCCTCTGAAGGAGACTGTACAGAAAACATATCCCTAATACAGGCTAACTAAAAAAAAGGCTGCAGATGCATGAAGTGCATAAATATTAGGAGGAGAGTAAGTTTTCCAGGAGTAAAGACTGTAAGTTTGGAAGTTCCTAATAATTTGGGCAAGCAGCCTTGCAAGAGGGATTAGATTTAAAATGAGAGGACAATAAAAGATTGCTCCATGACCAGTGTATCGTGTTTGATTGATGGCATGTGATTTCTTATAATTGCTTAAGAATGTATTTAATAACAGTATATGGGTGACAGAGATTTTTGGTGGTTGTCAGAAAGGTTTGATTCACTGACAGGAAAATGTATGTGAAATGATTACTGGTCTTTGGCAGTGCTCCTCTCTTCCATGGTGTGGTCTTTAGGTGGAATTCATATGTCTCAGGTTTGTGGAAGGTGATGAAGGCAAGGAATTACAGCTGGTGGGCTTGTAAGATTTTTGGCTCCAGGTCCTGGTGTGTAGTCATGCACCAATGTTTCTGTCAGAGGACAAACTAAACTTCCATCAGAAATGTTCCTAGTTGAGCTTGTCTGGTAATCTGAAATTCAGCATACTTCCTGCTTTGGATTCTTGGTGTTTGTAGGAAAAGAATGGCATCCTGAGTAGGTGGGAATTTTAGCCTTGGGTTTTTACTAGAGGCTTGTTTACACAACAAACAGGATAAGCTCCAGTGGTGTTTAAGAATGGGAACTGCTGCCCCCCAGCATTTAAAAAAATAAGAAATTGAGTTGTCCCTTAAGATTGTGAGTCTCAAGGAATTTGACTTCACCATTTCTTTTGATTTGTGGGCCTCTCTGGGGTCTTGTCAGGTCACATTCAATCTTTTCTCTGAAAGAATAACGATTCTGTGATTCTATGAAGAATAAGACCTAGAGAGGTATATGATAGGCAGGATAGTGAGAAGGGCTTTAAAATGAAATGTATTGATTATACAATAATTTGTTCCCAAACCATGGGGTTTTGAGATTAAAGCAAACACTTGAAAGATTCTCAATAGATTATTTAACTTTGCAACAGTGAAAAATCTAAAGCAGTGTATCATAATATAACTTTCAAGGTTGCATAAAATCAATTTGATCATGACTTAAATTTTTGGGTAGAAGGGGATGTCCTGACCAAGTCTTGTAATACTGGTTATTTCTCACAGTAGTCACTGTGGGAATAAACCTATTTCAGAACTGCCACTGTAGGTACCTAGCATTGTACTGCTAGGATTTCCAGTGAACAATTACTAATGTTTTTCAGGAGGGCTTCATAAGCCTTTGCCACTGTGAAATAATGTGTTCTCCTTTTGTTGTGTGACAAAAAATAATTTACAAAAGGGAGATTGCAACTGCCAGAGAAGAATACGTGCAGCAAAATCCCAAGATAATCAGATATAGGAGAAAACAAGGGGTGCAGATACTGGAGAACTGACAATTTTGGGTGTTACATTTGTGAATTCAAAGTCATCTCTAAATTTGTAAACTTATCTTGAAATAATCATTCTTTCTCTCTTTCTCTCTCCATTTTGCTGCCGCAATGAAAATAGAGAAGCTGGATTTGTAGAAAACTCAAGCAACAAAGACCTTCCAGCTCTTCTCAAGTGGTCTGCCCTCTAATTCCTTGCATCACTTCAAGGAGTTCTGCTCAGTTGACTCAAAAACATTTTACAAAACCACCAAGAAAATTCATTTTAAGAAAACTGTTTTCAATGGTGTTTTAAAGGAAATGTGAAAGATATTTCTTTAGGAATGTTTGTACTTGCCTTTTTTGTATATTGAGCTTTTTTTTAAACAGGAGTTCCTGAATATTTATAGATGCTGTTGTTGTAATAGCCTTGTTGCATTAGTAAAGGGTATATGTGTTTATGTACTATAAATATTATCTTTAATCAGAAATATTATCTTTAATCATTCTAATCCTAGATGTAGCCTTGACTATACATCACCTGCAGTTGAAATTCCATTAAAATCAATGGCAAAAACATTAATTAGTGTGAATTCTTAGTCTCTAATAGACTCCCTGAAATGTCTGTCTTAGCTTTTCTGCTTATAATTGCGAAAATATTTGGACTTGTGTTCCCCTTTTGAAATTGATTATTACCAAATGAAGCAAATTTTAAAGCATATGAAATTAAATTGTGTGGCTTGTTATTTGAATGTATACTCTCTTTGCTGTGTATGTAGTGTTTTGAGGAAAAAACTGATTATGAAAAAGCTATTTGTTTACCTGCACTTAATTGATGATTTAAGGTGATAATTCTGTTTAATAGTTCCTTTTGTGCTGGCTGTACTTAATCAACTTGAGTTTTGTAGTTATTTGGGTGTTTTTGAGGACTCCATGTGTTACCAAGCAAGGATGAAGGGGCCCCAGCCTCTTCAGTGCAGTCCCTGCCCCCCAGTTGGACTGGCATATGTAGGAGAAGAAAGTTGTTCAAGGTTGAGTAGTTTCTGATAAGACCCATTTGTCTGTGCTGCAGCCAATTGTGAGAACTCCTGGCTCATGGCATGAGCAGCCAGCTCTCCACCTCAGAGGTCAGCCTGGCACAGGGCTGCAAAATTTTGTGTGTGCTGAAGGAGAGGCAGGAATTCAGGATTGAAAATATGTGGTAGCTTCAGAGCGAATTGTGGAGGTGTGAAGGTGCTGACTTTGGCCCACGATTCCATAGACATTTCAGGGTGGGTATTGCAGCTTTTATTGTATCTAAATGGTGATTTATGTCCTTATTCCTCCATTATTGTCCACAAGGTACTGCCCTGTGTCACAGGCCTGTATTACCTAATTTTTTCAGACTGTTTCATTTTCATTAGCACAGCTGCTTTAGCTTGTGATCAGTGTACTGCACCTCATTGATAATCTAAGAGGGTATTAGATGCACAGAAGTGACACGTAACCCTGTCAGTCTGGCTTGATTGACCCCTCAGCTTCCGAAACATGGCTTCATTTTTTTTTTCTTTTAAATCCAAGTTAGCCTGCATCCATTTTCACACAGATTCCGGGCAGTTTAAAGGTTGGTCGGATTCGAATATTGCTCTTTCAAATTTGATAATGTATGAGTACAGAACTGTGACCTTTGATACGTAGTAATACATCAACATGACACGAGCAGTAAGTGCAGCAATTACCTTTACTACACTTCAGATTGTGTTTTAGTTCTCATCTTGCATGCAATTATTTCAGGAAAAAAGGAATGCCTTTAAGTTAAATATTTTTTGCAAATAGCATAAGTGCAGAAATTAATCTCTGGGGACTTGATGATTTACAGGTAAATGTTTTCAAATGAATCTTGGCTTTTAAATTAACATTGTTTTAGTTGTAGAAAGGAGTCTGGTGCCATTGGCTTTTACGATACTTTTTTTTTTTTCTGAAAGATTTTCTGTTGTGTTCTAATGTAATCTAAATTTCATATTCTAATTTATGGCCCAAGCCTGATCCTGCAGGCAGTTGAAGGCAGTTGACATGTCACTGTGTTCATGTAGCTCCCATGATAATACTCATGAGTTGGTTATGTGCATGGTAATAATGCAAGTTTACATGCTTTTAGGTGCCTTTCAGAACATCAGAGCATCTCAGACGTGCATCACATCCTGATTTAAGGGGCTCTTTTTAGGTGCCCCAGCAGTGTTTCATCCTTTTTCTGAGCAGATCAAGACGCATTTGGTTTATTTCCAGATGTTCTTTCTCACTTCTTGTTATAAATTATTTGGATAATGATAGTGCACAACCACTACCTGGTAGTGCTACGGAAACACAAATCAGTACTCCTTGGCAAAGAGCACAAGGCATTGAGAGGACTGATAGCAGCTGTGGTTTCTGTTCTGTGAGCTAAGAATCAGAATAAAATTACTGTGTCATTCTGAGCAAGCAATTGAGTAACCATTGGATGGTGACTCTGTCAATTTTGTCTGTCACAACCTAAACTCAAAGGGATAATTTGAATTAGAACTTCATGTAAAATACCTGCCTCCTCAGCAGCCAAGCACTGAGTGGCAGCTGAGTGGCAGAGTTAGGCACTGGGCTTCAATTCAGGGCCTGAGGAAGTGCTTATTTTGTTCTATATTGAGATCTATATTGAAATCAGCACCTTTTGTAATGGCGTTCTTTAAGCTGTCAAAAATGTAAACAAACCCCTAGTCCCCAGAACCGTTTAGCCATGCTGGGGCACAGGAGGCAGCTGAGCCCAGTGGCTGATGTGGAACAGGAGCTGAATGGAGGCACTCCCTTCCAAACCATCCATCAGCAGAGGGGTGCTTTTGCTAGGCTGGCTTTGTCTTTTAATTCCTGCCTGTGGAGGTTGCTCACTTGCTGTGCATGTGCACTTGTTATAGATGGATAAAACTGAAAGCTTTTCTAATGCAATGGAAAGGTGTCTATTTTTTGCTCACTATATTCTAGCAAGAAGCTATTGTGATGTTGTTTGTCCCCGGGGAGTAAAATCAAAACAAATTTGTTAGATCACCATATAACTTGCTTCTAAGCAAGCTCTTGACCATACAAATTGTTTTGCAAAGCCACAAGAAAGGTGCTACCTGAGGACAATGTGCAAACGCGTTTTTGCTTTGTTTCTTCTTGCTTTTGCCCTCTGCCACTTTAAGGACATTTGGGCCCTTAATTCCTTTAAAATATGCAAAAAAATAGTTTTTGGTTGGTGTGGTTTTTTTTTTTTTTTTTTTTTTTTTTTTTTTTTTTTTTTTTACTGTCATTAAATTTTAAATGTTAACAGCCAGTAGTAACTTACTTTGGAAAAAACCACCCAACCTACTTTTCTTCAGTGTTTTCAAGTAACAAAAAAAGTAAATACTGTATATATGGAAGTCTTGAGTCTATGCTGCTGACTCAGCAGGTGATGACAGCTCAGTGGGGAAGTTTGTTTTTCAGCTGGGGCTCCATGTTCTTAGAAAGTTTCTCAGGCTGCAAGGCTGCCCTTGTGCAGGTGGGTGACTCTGGGTAGGGAAGTGCATTTGCTACTTGACTAGAAGTAATAAGGGGATAACAATGGCAACTGCTCGTTGTGTGTCATTATTTGTTGATTGTTATTTGCTCGTGCTGAATTTATTATTTCTGGTAACAACTTTGGCTTCTTTAGATTTCTGTATTGTATATTATTAACCACTTTTTTAAAAGAGCTGACAACACTGGTATTCCCCAACAGTAGATCCTTTTTATAGTATCTATAAAATATTTCCTTTCTCTCATATTTTAGAGAAAGGGGTGAAGGTAATATTTTTTCCACAATTCATACTATAGCAGTATGACTAGAAGTATTTGTTTTACAGAAATGCTAGGATTTTTGTTTGTTTCAGCTATTTGCCTAGATCTATGTGATTTTGGGGCTTTTAAAAAATGGTGAATGATAGTCTGGTTGCAGAATGTATTTTCTTTTAAGGCATATCTTAAAAGAAAAGACCTAGCAGGTTGCAATGGTAAAATCCTCCTGGAAGGAATTAGTTGAATTATTGAAGAAGTGGTAGGCAGCTGAAATTATGGACACTTAATGGAAAGTACTTGGCTAAGACTGTGCACAACATCTTGTGAATACTCCTGATACATCATAATAAGGCATTATGTTTGTCTAGTCATGAAGTCTGATCTATTTGATTTTAAATCTCAGATTGTGAGATTAATCTCTGATTCTGAGTAAATGTAATGATTCTGAGAGCTGGAATATTGCTTGCCATTGTGAACAGTACTGAAGGAGCCTCAGATTGTATAACCTAATAGATGCATTTTTGTTTCATTTTTTTTTTCCCCTAGGCCAATTTAATTTTGATTTATTTGCCTCATTAACCCAAGAATTCAGAAAATTGAATGCTACCTGAATGTGGTATTATTAACACTAGTGAAATATCTTCAAATTCACTTCATGCTTATAAATTAGTCTTTTGAAAGCATTTTAAAAGCATAATGATGCTGTAGTGAAAATATACTGCATCATTTAAAAATTGCAAAATGCTTATTTGATTTCAGAAATAAGACTTGGTCACCTGACTTAAATATATACTGATCTATTATTTATGCTTTGAAAATAGAGCTGATAAAAAGCATAAGTGTTCTTGATATTATATTTTGTCATATCTAGCTAAAAAGATTGAAATCCAGAGAAACAATTTTCTGAAGAAATGAAATAGTATGCCCTCCTGAACCCCTGGGGAAAATAGCCTCTCTGTTTGCTCAGAATACGAAGCAGTAAAACAGTATAAGTAAAACAGACAGCCCATGTCACATTCCTATTTGTACAGCCTGGAATGATGTTTTAAAAACATTTTCTAGTTATTTTTGATAAATAAATGGCACAAATAACATCTGCAAACCAACCCTGCTGATGTAAGATTTTTCAGATCAGATTTGTTTGTCAGTGAAAGAAAATTTTTTGTCAGAAAATTGCCTTGCAAAACTAAAGTTGTATAACTCCCAAAAATATGCATACCAAATGCACAAGAATATATCTTGTTCTCTTTTGCTTTTCCTTGGAGCAACTAATGCTGATTCTCCATTATCTTTGCTTTTGGGCTTAGAAGGCAGCTTGATAAAAATACAGGATATCAAAAAGCTCAGCTGCTAAACACATATTTATGAAGTGTTAAGTAGCTGTAAGTTCATATTCATAGTGGAGCATCCAGCTATGTATTTGGAATAGTGTATCCAGGTTAAAGCTCTGAGATTTCCCCCTGAGCCAGTACTGCTGTACTGAAAACTTGGCTTACTGCTTGCAAGATCCTTCCACAGGTGCTGCTCCTGCCTCTGGTCAGGGTGTGTCTGGTGTGTGTTGTCTGGCTGTTGCTCTTCTCAGGTTCTGCCAAAGGCTGCCGCACCGAGGCTGAAGGGAAGTTCCTCCAGATATTGTGGCATTCAGAAATGCACTCCTCCGTTCAAGGATGCTGCTGCCACTCTAATTTCCATCACTGACATAGTAGCTGAGATGGAAAAACATTCCTTGGGCACAGGATTGAGAAACCTGATGTCATGGCTCTACAAATGCCTGGTTACCCAGGACTGCTAAGGAAGGTGTGTCTGTACGTCTTCCGGAAGATGCCTTGTTGAGGAAGTGTCCTTTCAGCTGTATTTGAGTAATAAATGTCTTATGACTGTTGTTGTGCTTTGGACTTGGTTTGCCTCTGAAGAGTTGGTTAAAACCAGCTTTAGTTTTGTTTTTGTAAGGATTCTCAGTCAATGGATTCCATCTCAGGCTGAATTCTGTGACACATCCACAGATAAAATGCATGTATTTTTTCAATATGTATGTGTTTAATAGTGATCAACCACCCCTGTCCCCCGCCTTTTTCTTTTATTTTTTCAGTCTTTAAAAAATAATGATTTAATAAACTCTTCTCTCTGAGCTTATACTAGGCTGGACTATTACCTGGTATTTTAATACCTGAACAAAAGATGGGGTTTACCAGACTAATAAAATTTAATTGAGTGATTCTGCCTTCAGTGAATGA
>NW_024499240.1:5936080-5986080 GCF_017590055.1 Onychostruthus taczanowskii | reverse complement strand
CCTCTTCACTTGAACATTGGGAACAAAAGAATGGCCATAAACTGGATCATAGCTAAGCCAGACCAAATGAGCTTTTTCATCTTGGCTAGGGCTAAAGGCTGGCAGGGGTGATGCAGTCCCTTTGCTCTGAGCTAGTTAACGCTCGGGAAGGAAATGGCACCAGCCATGGGGACATAACAGGTCACCTCTCAGATAAAGACTGATGGAAAACCCAACTGAGCCGGGCTTGGATTCCGTAAGTAGCCCTGAGAGCCGGGCGCCCCAGAGCCATAGGTTCTTGTAATAGCACAGGAGATCTCATTACCCACGCTGTCTGTGTGCACATTCTCTCTCTCCCCCAGATACAGATGTACTGTAACACGCACTCTTGTCTGTCTCGTTCAATTAGGAGAAGGTCATAATGGCTTGCTTACTATATTTAGAATGTTTAAGTCAGTAGATGTGAATATACAGTGTGGCAGAAAGGTAATGATTTCAGAAGGGCCTGATTTATAAGTGAACTCATCAACCCAAGATGTAGGAAACAGCACTATTGTTACCCATTTTTTTTCCTGGATGTAATTTGATAGAAGCTTGGATATACCCACCAGGACAATGCTTTACTTACCTGTTTCTTTTTTGAGTATAATATATCTACAATGTACTATAAAATATATTTGAAAATAAATGGATTTAAAAGTCAATTTGAACCATAACTTTTCTTGGCTATCATTTAGACAATATTTTCAAATTATATACTTTCAGATTTTTACTTATGAAAGGTGCAATTCTCTTGTGCCCAGCACATGAAGTTAGTTCTCCATCCTTATCTAAGTACTTATTTGACAATTTGGCAGCATTTTTAAGAGCTTGCTGAGACCTAGGGAAGAGTAAAAGAGGTGGTAAGGGGTTTTTTTGACACATTAATTGTAGATCTTGCTGAGGAAACGTGCTAATATGCCTAATATGCCAACAAAGAACTGCAGCCTTTATTGATGGGCATGTGCAACTTCTGCAGACTTTTAAACATCACACTATTAACTCATCTTTCCCAACAGGTTATAATGGACCATTAGGGAAATTGATAGCACCACCTGTTGGTGCTGTTAGAACCATGCAGCTCATCGTAGTATTTTGCATAATTAAAAAAAACCATGAAAAAATTGACATGCACAATCTCTGCTCTTTTGCTATTTTACTATTGAAGCAAACAATTATGCAAGTCATCTCAGTCAGTTATTCAGATAATCAGGGAATGTTACCTAGAAATATTATTCAATAAACTTTAAAGACTATTTTGGCAACTTTGTTGGGAGACAGGAATATGTGTTTGTGCAAGACCCACTCGCTCTGTGGCACATAAATAGATGGTCTGGAGGATGTGATGGTAGTGAGTCCACAGCAAAACATTGTGAAAATATAGGAAATCTAAAGGGTCCATGGGAATCTTTCCTTGCAAAAAGTACTTTGGAACTCTGCACTCCCTCTTGCACAGTGAGTGATTAAGTTGTTCCAGACCAGGCTGTGTTGTGCAGCAGGGCAAGCCCCAGCCCTGCCAGGGGCTGTGTGTGCCATGTGCTTGGGTTTGTGCAGGTCCTGCTGAAATCAATCGCTCCAGTTGCAGGTGCAGATCACATTGCAAGACCAGGGCACTGGATGTCAGATTTATAGGCCTATTTCTTTCAACCTCATTTTTGTATCCTTTCCCTGCTAGCCTCCAGCAGAACTATTTTGTTTCCCAAACCCCCTTTTCTTGCACAATACAAAAAGTCTGGTAAAAAATAACTCCTAGCAGTTCAATAATTTTTAACCCAAGTCTCGTGTAACACATGTGAATTTAACTCTTTGCTGTCTTCTGCTGTGTTCAGGATGCCATAACCGAAGTCTGGGAGTGAAAGTAGAGAAATACAGGTACTTACACAGCACATTGGCTACTTTACTTATAAAACCTTGAGGCAAAGTCCTTTGGGGAAGAATGGATCTATGCCTGGAATGAATTTCTTGAGGCTAAACCTCGGTTTGACTTAGGTGGTTTTGATCTCACAAGATGTACCCATAACACTGCTTCTGTCAGGCTCAGCTGGGGCTGGAGGGTGACAGGTGAGTTGGTGCAGGGACTGCCTATGCCCAAGATCTAGAGGAATTCTTCATCTTCTCTGCCCCATCCTAGCTGTGGTCTTGTCATGTGTGTTAGGATCTAATTCATTGCTCTGTATCTATCATTTTCTCTCACAGAATTCCTTTTGGGTGGTCTTTGCCAGTGTAGCTGTCAAGCAGTTTTTTGTGTGTGTTGTTTATTCATCATGAGGGCTCCCCAGAACACTAATTTTTACCAATAGTACCTCAAGCTAATAAAAAGTTGGTGAGAAAATCTTGTTGGGAACTGAGGCTAATGTTGCATTTTGCTTTGCAAAATTGCCATACCTGTGTCATCTGGCAGACTTTTAAATAATACATGTTTGACATTCATTTGAGATTTTCTTTGATACTCAGTCCAAAATCCATCCAGGGTTGTTCTGCGTTAATATTTTAATTTGTCTCCTGTTCTATTCTAGTATATAAAGTCTTAAAATATCTAAATTAATAGATGCAGTTTTCTCCAGCGTGTTGGGAATAATGTAGTCCTCTACAAATTCTATGCACAATTAACTTCTAGGCTCCTTGTTTCTGGAACTGTGACATCCTTGAGTCACCCTGAAAAAGGAATCCTGTTCCAGAAGAGGTTTCATTTATTCTCAAGGCTCTGCAAAATAACAAGCATATCCAAAGAGAAGTAAGTGAAAACATGTCCATGCAAAAAGCAAGATACTTGAACTGGAGAAGAGGTTTTCTTTCTCTGATCTTTTCATGTTCTGTTTTTCAGGATTCAGTTCTAGTATGAGATTATCTTTAAACTGAGATTATAATGTTTTAGCCCAACTGGCTTTGATAAGAGTGGCAGGATACCCACACTGTTTTCTTCCTTTTATGTTTTGGTGTAGGTGGTATTATTATTATTATTATTATTATTATTATTATTATTATTGTTATTGTTATTATTATTATTATTATTATTGTTTTGCTAGTCTGTCATGTGAAAGACTGGATCATGATGATATCCTGCCATCCATTGTCCAGCAACTCACTCCTGAGTGAGTTGAATAAAATTCCTGAATAAAAATATTTTGTTTTCTTGCCTAGTTCTGGGAGTGTTCATGAATACAAATAAAAAATGCAAGTGATATAGGAACAGTGGTATTAGAAATTGAAATGCCCATTGTGTATTTTGTACAAATATATTCATTATGCTAGAAATGCATGATGACTGAGTGGTGGTCCCTGTTGGTCTATGGTGGCTACAGTTGATGGATACAGATTATTAAATTTTATATTAATATCAGGTAGTGACAAAGTGTCTCAGAGCTTAACAATGCATCCTAGTATCTGCTATACAAACGCAAGCAAATCTGTAGCAGTCAATAAAATCCTATTGTGTCTCTTATGTTGCAGAAGAAGCTGATGCATGAGTCCACAGGCATGGACTCATATACCTTTTATATACCTTTTCCTTTATGTAAAGGTATATAAAATGAATAGAACTGAACAAATTTTTAAACGAGTGATCCAAACTGTGCTTCCTCACAAAGTCAAGGTGGTCAGCACACACCAGGTCTCTGCACCAAGCAGGTTAAGTGGATGAATGCAATGACTCCCTGCCTGTGCTGCATCTGGGGTTTGCCATTGCCAGGGAAGAGAGTTCTGCCTGTGCCAAGCCCAGTGCCTCAGCAGGCTTTCCCATGGCCACCAGCACTGCTGTGACCTGAGGACAGGCTGCAGGGGCTGTTTCTGGGCCAAATCCTGCCAGCACCACCTGCTCTGTGCTCTGGTGCCTCTAGACCCCTCAGCACATCTGGCCAGAGGTGTGCTGCTTAACAGCCTGAACAAGGCAAGGAATGCTCGTCAAAAATGCTTGCTAAGGGTAGCCCTTATTCTCAATGCCATAGGTCATAGGCTGCTTTCAATGAGTGGCAAATCTGTCACTGATTTTGGGTAAATGGAAACAGAAAGCAGTACTGGTGAAGGTGCTGGGCCAAGGAGAGAGACCCGTGTGAACCCTCCCTGGGATGTGTGGCCCAGTCAGTGCGTGGGGTTGGAGCTGTGCTGCTCACCAGCTTAGCCAACGGGGCTGGCAGGGGTGTAATGGAGGCTTTTGTTGTCTCTAAATCTTTCTGCAGTCTCAATTTTGAAGCCAGCAAAAGAGAATTGAAGGGCTTGTGGGGAGAGGAATTGCACAGTATGGAAACACTGTGTTGATTATTTTCCAATAAGTGTTCTTCAATTACAGCTTCTCCCACTCCTCTGACCTTCTGGCCCCAGTGCTCATTGTGAACAAGGTCTGAGCTGCTGTGAGTTTGAAGGACTGAGTTTGACTCAGTTTTTGTGCTCTGGCAAACTCCCACTGCCTTCAGGACAAGCTTGATTTAATATAAGGACTAAAATCCTTGGGGTTTGGCTTTAGGAGAGTAGTAAATGCTATCATCAGCTTCTTTGGTCTGACAGAATGAATAAAGAGAGGCTCCGGAGTGCTCAGCATCAGCAGAGATGGCAGAGATTGTGAGGGAAGGTCTGGATCATATTATGGGTTCCCAATTCATGGTAACCACTTGTGAAAGAGATGTGGGCATCACCCTGGACAGCTCTGGGAAGGGCTTCCCTCCATGTCTTGCAGTGGTTAAAAGTCAATTGAATGGTATCAATTAGGAGAATAAAATAACAGTGAGACTGTTAGAATGACATTATTATAAAAGACCTTACTTTTCCTGAGGTTCTCATTCCTCTGACTTGAAAAGGAAATAGCAGGAATTACAGAGCTTATACTGGGATGATGGAAATTTGCAGAGATGTGAAAAGACTTCTGAATGAGGAGAGAGTGAAAAGATTGGTACTATTCAATTTAGAGGAAGATAAACAAGAAGAGACATGACCAAGGTACAGCAGGTAACAGATGCTATTGAGGAGGTAAATCCAGAACCATTTTGCCTCTTCTCATGACACCTGAACAAAGCAATTGATTAAATGGATAAAATGCACATTTTAGCCAAAGAAGGAAGATATTTGAACCCATCTTAAAAGACTTAGTGCAATCAGCTGCAGTCCAAGCCAAGTAGCTGGTGAATCTTGAAAAACAGCTGCAGCATTTACAGTCTTTCCTGAGTTACCTTAGACATCATGTACATGGATTGAGGGGCAGACAAGTTCTCAGGCAGCAGGCATCATAACATAAAGAATATTCCAGAGGCTCTAGGAAATGATCACTCAATGCACATTAATTCTGTTTTCCTGCTTTAGAATTCTTGCACTGACTCTAAACACCTGAAGCTTTGGTAAGAAAACCTGTATGCATTAGACAGTCCATTATTTTGAACTGGTGTGGCAGCTGTCTTTACAGAGATTTGGTTAAGTGCTTTTACAGCACATGCCATATCTAGGTTTGACTCAGAGAAGTACCAACACAGTGTTGGTATTCCTGGATAGCTGAGATCAGTGGTGCTCTCCCAGCTCTATACCAGCCCTGGCCTACTTCACTGATGCCTACTTTTCTTCCCCAGCATTTTTCAGGAGAACAGCTAGTCTCTGAAATTTGGGTCTGCCTTGGGATTTGCACCAAAAAATGCAAATTTTTGCAAATTTTTGAGGTGGGCTGGAGGAAGGGACAGTCACTAAGCCCTTTTTGGTGTGAGAACCTTGTGTCTCAGGAGTTTATATGGCATGGCTCTGTCCCTTGGGTGAACTGGAATGAATGGTTTAAGCTCACACACTCAGTTTTGTAATTACAATGGGTTAAGAGAAGGTAGGAGTAATGCTGCTCAGCTAATGAGCAGTAACTTGTTTAGGCACAGAAATTCAGTCTCCATACACCCACATTCTGTCCTAGCAGGGCTTTCCATGTGAATAAAACTTAAAGAATTAAGTAAAGGTGTGAGCAGAAATTTTTCTCATTCTCTTTCACTATGTTGGTGCTCATCCACACTGCTTCTTCTTTCATCCAGTATGAAATAAGGCCAGTCCATAGACCTGATTTTGATCACCTGGGCATTATTGGAGTGAATAGCAAACACAGCTGGAAAGATTTTAGTCGAGATGATCAGTCTTTGAGGGATAGGTCTTTGCAAATGAACCAAAATACAAACAGCTGATTATACACCTAACTCTGAAAGCTGCATGAGGGGCTGGTCACTTGCTTCTTTGCCTTCTGCAGGAAGGAGCCAGAATTACCTGCTAAACTCATTTCAGGTGCAACTATTCAGGTCTGGGCTAGTTTAAGGGTAAGGAGCTTAAATACCTTTTTTTTTTTTTTTTTTTTCCCCCCAACACCCCCTCTCTGAACGTTACAGAACATAATATCTCTAGGTGAAGTTACTCTTTTGTGGCTTGCACAAGCACCTGGTGAGCGGAGGGTTAGAACTTTACTGCCTCAACTGCGGTAAGCACTAAAGTTTATCTTTTCACTTCTCTTTATCTGCTAGGAGGCACACTGCATATTATGTGGTTATATGGTAAATGTAAGTTTTCAAGCTATATGTGCAGAAAAGAGTGCCACAGAATGAATTCCTTAAAGAAGTTATCAGTATTAAGAGAGATTTGTCAGAACTTACTGAAAATATGATCTATTGCGTTCCAGTGGAAAAAAAAAAAAAAAGGGGCAATTTTATTAAAGTTGTATTGGTGGGGATTCAGCTCTGTTCCTGTGATGAGAAGCAGAATTTGCAGTCTCTGTGCTGGTAGGTGTGCTAGGACTCTGAAGTTTTCAAATGAACTTTGCCTTGTTTCTGCAGAAGGTTCCTGTTGGAATCCTAGATGCTGAGAATTTTAAACTTTCTGTGCTGAAAGGCACAGGCTCACAAGAGAGCACTACACTGGACCTAAGATTGTGGAGAACACTTCCAAAATTGATTAATAGCACTAAGGTTACAAGTGTATAATAAGTTAGAAGTGTGTAATATTACAAAGTAGAAAACTTAAAGTTTAAAGTTTAGAATATAGTAATAAATATGAAACAAGATGAAAGTTTTAGGACAGAAACAAGTTGTTCTTCTTCACCTTCTTCCTTCTTTTTCATTTTGGGTTTGTGTGGTGTTTTGTAATTAGACAGAAAAGACACATTCCACGTTTCAAAAGATCAGTTATTAAGTCAAAAGAGAAAATAATCTAAGTACAATTTCTTAATTAGACAGTTTAGTCTTAAAAGACCTTGTAAAAAGAAATAGTTAACCAGTTTGTACCTTACTAATGAAAAACTACAAAACTCATAGTAGTGAGGCTGTTGCACTGATAGGAAATAATAAACACCTGAGTCTGAGCATGAAATACTGTTTCAAGTACCTTCAATCCCAACATCAACAAAAGTAAAAAATACAAACAGAAAATCCACAGATTCCTTATGTGAATATGTCACTGCTTTGTGTGCGGCAGCTGAAGGGTCTTTAGCGCTGCACTGGGTTTCTCAGCACTCTCAGATGGAATTTGACTGGAATGATGCTCCAGAGAATTTTCTGAAAAAGCTCAAAACCAATTCATTTGTTTTTCTTAAGCATTTATTGGTTTCATTCGGGCCCATGCTCTTGGCAGGCTTGCAGAGAAAGACCACATTTGGAAATAGCTTGGTGCTGGCTTTTTGAAGCAGGGACCTCCTGAAAACTGGGTCCTGCAACCCACAGTATTTGTTGCTGCGACTTTCTATCTGTAGGGAACTGAGAATGAGAGGGCAGGAATAATAGTGATCAATACAGTTTGGGCTTTTATGTATGAGGATGTTGTGTTAGAGTGGCAATAGGATTGGTAGGTGTCAGCCTTAGGCCACACCTGCAACACTGCATGAAATCCTGGGAACAGCATCCTCACGATAATATTGACAAACTGTTGAGAAAGTGAGAGGAGCAACGAAGCAATCAGAGCAGAAGGGACCAAATGATGAGAGAGGATTAAAAAAAAGCTAAGTGCCATATCTATGACTTTGCTAGAGGATGATTGATGGGGAACATAGATAAGTTTGAAAGGAGACTGAATTAAAAAAAAAAAAAAAGAGTGAGAGAATAGTTAGGACACTACAAGAAGGTATAACTAAGAATGATGGGGTGAAATTAAGCAAGAGAAAATTTAAGGTGAATCTTAGGAAAAAAATCATTACTGAAATATATTAGGCTGCTGAGCGATTGTCCGTAGGGAGCAGTGCAAACTGCTGCCTCTATATTGTTTAGCCTGGGCAAAATGTTGTCAGGCATGCAGCCAAGGAAGCTGCAGGAGCAGCAAACTGAAGCATTCATACTTTTATCAGTGCTTTTATGGTTTCACGTATACCATTTACAGGTGTCATTTGGTTAATACTATTGCATCAAAGCATCTTTGACCACTCATCCCTGATGAAATTGGTGAAAGCAAGATGCATAAATACCTAACATAGACTTTGACCCGAAGGGCTTGATGCCCATTATGGGTGAGGATGACAGCAGCAATGTGTCTTGTACCTGAATGCTGGTGCAGGACCAGAGCCAGCCCTGAGCAGTGGGAGCCCTGCAGGGTGCAGTGGGATCCATCCAAGCATCTCCCCTGCTCAGCTGGCTGCGCAGCCTGGACCACTGGGGCTGGTCCTCCCCAGCCCCTGCAGGCACAGGGACAGTGCCCTGGACATGTGCTGCTTTGGCTTTGGGCACAGAGGGATTTTCCAGGAAACAGCCACAGTTTTAATTCTACCAGGCAGAAGGAAAGTCTTCCTCCTCAGCTGGTGTTCCTGTCTGGAAAAACTCAGTGTCCATCTGTGCTTACCTGGCATGTGGAATCCTGTCTCCCTGAAACCTTCCCTGGGAGAGGGGCTGAGGGTGGCATCTTGTACTTCATGAGAGTTCCTAATTGAAGGAGGGCTTTGAGTGCAGGAACTTTGCACTTTTGCTAAGAAACTCCTCAGTTTTGTGGAAAACTTAAATTTCTTGGGTTGAAGAGTGGCAAGAGTAAACCCAAATAGTCTGTGGGCTAGCCCCTGCTGGGAGCAGTGAAACCTGATTTTCTTCTCCTGCTTTGGTGATATCTTTGAGAAGTAAGGCTACTGTTTGCATTTTGTGCATGATTTGCCTCTTCTGGATCTGCTGTGACTTCAGGGTGTAAACAGAGGAAAAACTTGTTTGTGGATTAGAAAAAACAATAGGAAAGAACAGGCAGGAGGTTTGTCAAAATTGTCAGAACCTGTCTAGAAACAAACTGCTTAGGGACATGTCAAAAATCAGTGGTGAAAAATGGAAGACATCTGAGGATTTTGGGTGGCTTTGGAAATAGCTGGTAGCCTGATGGCAATATGAGAACTTCAGCTTTCATAAAGGTGAGTTAAGCAAGTATTGGTAAAAACACAAAGTCACCAGGGTCTGGGTGGCCAGAAGTCCTGCTGGTCATGAGATGACACGTTTCTTTGTCATGTGGGGCTTCTGCAGCACTCACTTGGCATTTGTGAGGGACAAAGGTAGAAAATAAGCCTTGAAGGAAGCAAACCCAGCTGTTTACCTCTCTTTGGTCCATAGTTTTTCTTACTGTTTCCAGACTTCTGGCTCTGCTTTATAACAATTTGAAATAGTTTTGAGGTATTTTTTTCCTGTATTGCTGCCCTTTGCCTTTTATTCTGTATATTCACTACTCCCTATCTAAAGAAATTCTGGTGAAATTCCTTGAGGGTCTGACCCTTCCTTTAGCTTTAGTTCATGTTCCCTTGTTCTTGTGTTTGACATAAGCTCAAACAGCCTTGTAAAATCTCATTTCTCTTCCCTTCAGGATTGTGTATTCTTCTATGAAATATTTTCCCCACCCTCCTTTATCCTGCCTCTTCCTAGAAAAGTGCTTCTATTTTGGTAACTGTTTTGTTCAGTTAGTTGTTGGAGTTCTGGATTCTTCTGTCACTCAGTCTGTTACTGTCTCCATTACATGTTATTGTTCTACACTGAGTTTTAATTATAAGCTTCATTTTTTTTTTTTTTTTTTTTTTTTTTTTTTTTTTTTTTTTAATCCAGTACTCCATATTATTACCTTCACATTCTCCTAATGTTTATCTTCAACAGTTCAGTACAGAGCTTAGCAAACTGTAGGCTGGTTGCATCACATTTTCTTTTCAGAAAGGTGTGTTCTGGTCTAGGTTGGCTGCTGCTCACCATGGAATATGTAGTATGCTTAATTCAGCACAATGATCTTACACAAAATCCTGAGTTACAAAAACCATACAGGGAAATGGGAAAGTAACTTCTGTAAAATCTATTTGGCTCTATGGTTTTATTTGTCAATAATTATAATTTTGAGCCCATACATTAAACTAGTACTGCAAACTGCCCTAATGCCTATATATAATACAATGCCAACGACAATAAAGACCTGTTTTAAAAATAAACAGTGCTAACTAGAACACTGTTGAATCCAGATGAACACACTGCTGCAGATAGCTTAAAATGAAGAAGAATTTGGCAAGAAGAAAGCTGATTAAGAAGGGAATGAAAATTCACAGTGAAATGTGTTTGCTAGTCATACAGGGGAGCTGAAGGCTCCTGCAACACATGTCTCAAACAGCTCACGCTGCTTTTTAGAACACAATTTTCCAGTTTCTTTTCCCCGGAGTGTGCCATTAGCTTTGGTCTTCCATTAACTTCCTTGGTAACTTCTTAAAAGAACTGTCTAGAGATGAACACGTCTCTGGAGGACAAATACCGGCTTGAAGAAATTGAACAAATGAGTGGTTTTAGTGTGAAGCAATTTTGCTGTTTGTCTTTTTTATTTTAACTTCAGTAAAGGAATAGAAAATCTGCTATCTTACGTTTTCTGAAATATGGAACACATATCAATCTCAAAACCTCATGATTAGTTTACATGCCGCACCGACCAGGAATTGAAAGAAACCCATTATAAGCTCTATGAGCCTTAGTATTTGAGATAGATGTTGTTTCTAAAATGGGATCTTTTATTCTACAACTCTGACTGTGAACTTTACATGCTTCTTAGCCGTTGAGCTGTCTACAGAATTTTTTCAAAATTAAATGCGAAACTCAGCACAGGTTTTTTTTTCCAGACATGGATATCTCCAGGAATATACTTTAGAAATATTGTAGGCCTTAAAAAGAATCTTAAATGATTCTTTTCCTTTATCCAAAGGAAGTACAGCTAGAGACAGAGCAAAACCACTTCATCTCTTCCAGCAATATTTCCCAAGTATTGTACAGCATTTTCTAGCAAATATAATTTTCAACACCTACATTATTTAGAAAAGAGTTTAAAAATTTGTTATAATCTGAAATGTATCACAATATTTTGTATCTTGAGCAAAGTTATGAGTTCAAGCCTGTTGGCACAGCTCAGACATAGTTTTCTGAAAAGATCATGATGCTTTAGCGTGATTTGACTTCAGGACAGCTTTGCCTGAGCCAGCTCTGTGGCAGTTCCTTCGCGCATTCCTGCGCTTGTTCCTACAGAGGCACACACTCTGTTTTAGGAGCAAAGGGCTGCAGGTCTGCTCCCTGTGGCTGGCACAGCAAGCCTTGGTCCTCCAGCTAACTGCTGGCAGCTGCTTTGTTTTATTGCTTGAAGCTAGGGCTTCCCTGTGGCATTCCACGTGGAGCCTGCTCTGGTGCAGTGCCTACCCCAGAGCCTTCACAGAGCCAGCCCCGAGCCGTGCTCCTGTCCCAGGCCGCGCTCCTGTCCCAGGCCGCGCTCCTGTCCCAGGCCGTGCTCCTGCCTCCCTGCAGCCAATAGTGCCGATGTTTCCATGCAGCCAGCGCAGCACGTGGCTGCTGTTTGGTGGGTGCTGAGGTGCTCCTGCTCCACCAGCAGCTACTGCTCAGAATCTGATGTCTCACTCCAAAATACACACACACACCCACATGTACATAGAGATGTGTTTATATACGTATATGCACATATGTATGAATACATTTAATCTCCTTGATGACATAGACACTCCAGGATGTGTGTCCTGGGCAATTCAGGACTCTTCAGGACCTGTAGGTGGTGTGCATCAGGTTGGGATCAGGACTCAGCTAAGGAAATTTCCCAACAGTGGTGCTAGATTTAGGGAGATCACAGCGAGATCGCAGGAGGTCACAGCAAAGTCCCCTTGCTCTCTCCAGATCCCACGTTATAACAGGTGAAGCCAGATGGCCAAATATTGTGAAAGCTGGTTTGCTTTCTGACTTTTGTTTTTGTGGTATGCTGTGATGAAGTGAGGATATGTCAGGGTGTCAGACAGCATAGGTCCTGCCAAAAAAATGATGGAGAACTGTTCTGGGTAGAGGGAACAAAACCTGGCACAGACTGTGTTCATATGCTCCATCAGTAAAGTCATCTCTTCTTTACCTGGGTGGTTTTACATAATAGAGCAGGAAAAAATGAACATACAATGATCAAAATTTTCCTTTAGCGAAGTCTTTGCAAATCAGTTGGTTCCCAAGTTGTTGAGCTGGAAATGGTGGTGGTTTGTGAAGCATAGGGCATTCTGAAGCATAGGTAAGAAATAGGGATCAATGTAAGAAATAGGGATCCAAGCAGACCTTACAGTTAGTAGGATTAAAGGAAAACTGATAGCATTAATAGTTGAGTATAACACGTCCTATTTCAGGTGAAAGAAGTTTGCATGGCCAAGAAACTTTTTCTTCAAATTCTGCTTCTCATATATTTTTGTTTAAAGAGAAAAGCATTTTGTTTTATTTTACAGCTAGCCAATACAGAGACAAAAAGTAGTTTGGCATTCAGTAGGAGCCATTTGGTTAAGGAAGAAAATGTAAAGAAATCTAAATGTCTCCAAGTAAAACTGTCTGCGTGGGTGACAAGAAGGTTTCTCTTCCTGAATATTTCATCCTGAATATATGTTTCATCCCGAATATCAGGATGATCATTCTTGTCTAGTTTTTCAGGAAAGACTATATTTATTATTTTTTAAGTCACATACAGAAATCAGGAACATACTTTCTAGGATCAAGCTCTGAAAACTTTCCATAAAAATAGCCACTGTGATGAACAAGGCTGAGTATGGGGGTTTTTGCTTTGTTGTTTGCAAATCATCCAGTACACAGAGATTTCCAACAAAGCTAATTACCTGGGCATTAAAAGTGTACATTGCCAGCTCCATGCTGGATAGCCTCAGCAAACATCCCCCTCTTGATGGGAGGGGATATCTCCTTGCTGCATGGTGCAAAAACTGCTGTTGGTTTTATTTTTTGATAAAGGTAAAATTTAGCTTTGGCTAAAGAGATAAAGTGATAGTTGTGACTGTGACCAGTGTGCTATAATGACTGTACAGAAAAGATTGACTCCAGCATGTTTCTTGCATCCTCTAAGCTCTTACAGCACTTCTAAGAAAACAGATGCAAATATGACGGCTTTCATATAAGGCTTTGCTTTCGTATTGCAGCTGGATTTTGTGGTTTTATATGTGGTGTGTACACCACATTAGAGTCCTCTGTGTTCCACAATAATATTTTTGTCTTTATCACTGTGCAGCTATCACATAATCTAGGAGCTTAGCTGAGCTCTTGCAATAGGTTATATTTTATCGACAATCAAAACTTAAATCTTGGCGTTGTGGCAGGAGCTGATCTTTGCCTTGCAGTTTATTGGGCAATATTCAAGTTGTTCATACAGCTCTGTAGATATTCTGGATACTTTACAGACAGATATAACACCAGGCTCTGCCCCAAGGAATTTACACTCGGAATTCAAGGTGGCACAGGAGCAGAAGAGAAAGCAGATGATGTCTGAAAGGAAGACTGTGAGTAAATCATCAGCCTGTAGAGCAACATTAATGTCAGCATTCTGAATATTGAAGTCACCAAAAAAAGCTGCTCTTTTTGTAGATTGTGTTCTTCTTTTCTCATTAAATATTCAGTTTTGCAGTGATGCTAATGTGTAAGCACTATGAGAGCATGTAGGTAGCAGTTGCTGGAGGTCTAAAGTCACAGGTCAGTGTACTAATCACAGCATGCTGCAGCAGCCAAGCAGCCACGGGGTACCAGGCACAAGGCAGCAGCACTGCCCTGAGCATGCTGCTACCACATTGCTTCCACACAGCAAAATTCATTGCAGGACACGGTGCCAAATCTTCTGGTCAAAGCTCTGTATAAAATAGTTTTCTCTTTGTCACCAAACAGTTTTAAGGACATAGTCCAGCACAGTAGGGCTGTAATCTTGTTTATTCTTTGCAGACACTATAAGGCTCTCTAAAAGCTTTAGAGATCATCACACCCTTGTTATCTTAGCAGGTATGTGCCTTGTAGTCTCGCCGTACTAATTGTTGAGAAAATGTGCTTGGTAGTCTACACCAGCAGAATCCCAATTGCCAAGGTAATTAATAGTGTTACAGGCTTCAAGGCCATAATGCTCATCAGTTATTAATTAGCAATTCATTTTGCTGAATAAATAATACTTATGATTGATGATGGAACTTGTAATTGGGCACTCGTAGTGCTCCTCAAGGGAGCAGCTTCTCTGCCAGTATTGACTATGACAGTAACAGCTCAGAAACCCAAGATCATTTAAGAAAATCTACTCTAAACAACTGTGACACAATGAAGGCATTTATATCAAGGTTGTTGGAAACACAGAACTTAAACATTGGAGACCTGCCTATGCTAACCAAATGCTGCTATTTTTGTCTATTTTTCTTATATGTTGCTTCACTTTAAGCATTGCCTACTTATAAGAAAATTTCCTATATAATTTAATGGCATGCATTACATTGTCTTTATGAGCTTTCATATGCATTCTTCACAAATTCCAAAGATAGTATAATAAAGGAAAGACTTCTCCAAGTACAATAACCAATTCAAAAGAAATTTGTTCAGATTAAATCGATTTCAGATTAATAGATTGTGGAAATCACTCTTATTTTGTATTAGTTGGCACTACCTTTTGGCATAAATGAAAGATAACTTCTAACCTCCACCCCCATGATGGAAGGAGGAGCTGGTTAATAAAGCAATAAGCTGTTAGTTTTAACTGGTTAGTCAACAAAGACAAGTACGGGAGGTCAGCTGCTGACCAGATGCTGCCTTCAATTAATATTCCAACCCTAAAAGACATTTATTGTTCAGTTTAGAAGGCAGAGCAGATGAGTCATAAAAGCAGCTCACAAAAGATATTTTAAAGCATGTATAATGACTAAATTGCTTGAAATAAATTAGCCCTGAAAATAAACATATTTTGTACAGCCAATGTAAACCAAATTTCTTCTTCCTGTAAATTGCTTGGACTGAGTGGGAATTTGTGTTTGACAAGAGCATACATTTGCTTCATTACTACATACAGGTTATTTTTTTTCCCCTTTGAAAAGGGTTAATAAACTATAAGATATCATTGCTAAGTAAATGAGTCCTGCACCCTTTTAAGGGAGGAAGATGCTGCTGAAGAGCAAGTTAAAAAGAAATGCAGAGCCTGTGTTGTAATGCTAACAGGCAATTAACAAACTCATGGGTGTTAATTATCTTCATACTGTATCATGTTCAATTAGCTCAGCCCCTGCAACAAAGGCAACCATGAGCAATTGCTTTGATAGGCGTACAGTACTTCATTTGTAGTTAATCGGTTTAAGCCTTGCAGTTGCTAGGCTACACCAGTCTCCAGAGGTAAAAAGCTGCACAGATGCACTATGTTTAAATGACTACAGAGAACTGTTTAAACTCAAACCATGTATAACTCTTTATTGATTTTTCAGAGAAGATCTCAGCTCTGATGATAAGGTTTTGATATATTTTCCTGCTACAGCCGGTTCCTTGGAGTATTGCAGAAAAAAATCTGTCAATATGCTTCTATTATGATCTCTTGATCTGTGGCTATAAAACCTTTAGCTGCAGCCCTTATTATAAAATAATGGAAGAAGCGATAGTTGATTTTTTTCCTCTTTTTTCTCATCCTCCCACTCCATAATACATGGAGATTTTTTCCCCCGTGCCTCTAGAACAAAATTAAAGTATGTTCCTTCTGTATTTCTGTATTAGAATAATACAGAAGAATTTCTATCACTAATTAATTTGATTGACTCTCAGCAGGAAAGGATCAGCTGTAGCATCATGAACTTTAACAATAACTACCAACTGATGGGCATTTCACATCAATAAGACCATCACTAGCCTCCCTCACCTGTCACCAGGCAGGGAATGAGCAATAACCACCCCCTGCAGATGCACTGCTTAGCTCTTTCTGCCCGATTAACAATTTATAATGGTGATCAAGAAACAGTCAGCGGCAAATCAAGACAACTGTCTGACTGCCTGTTTAATTGGCCTTGTTTGCTTTTTGATAAATGGCTCATGACTGCTACAGGCCTCCGTATTTTGACTTTTAATAGGCCACTGTGATTAGACTACCAACAGATACTAGGTCAAAGCTGAGGGAAGGTGCAAAAAATGTTAATTAATATCAATAATAGGCAATTATTAGTTAGACAGAAGGACCTACTAGCTGCGTGCTCTAATGACTCAGAGCTAACTTGAAGGGAAACAGTGCCAAATTAGCATAACTGTATGCAGGCTGCATTGTGGATCCTAGCAAACATCTGTTATGTAATTCAAACAGAATTCTTTCTTTTTGCATGATGCTCACAAAACTATCAATTCTTTTCGGTCATTTCAAGACACTAATGATACCATGGGGGTTACTGACCTCACAGTTGGGTTTTGTGTCTGTTCTTCATATCAAGAGCTAAATTGCACAAGTTAATATTTTAGGTGTGGTTTTCTAGATCTCTAAATTAGTAACTCCTGTATAAAGGTCACCAATACTCTAATTGGAGGAATACATGCTGAGCAATCATGTTAGTCCAAGTGTTGCTCTCACTACAAATAACTTTTCCCCCAGTTTGTCTCTCTTACAAAAACAAGCACACAAAATAGTAATGGATACTGAAATATTTGTATGTCTGCTATTATTTACCTGCTGAATAGACATGAAGCAATGCAATGGCATATGATGAGAGAGTCAAAATTCTTACATGTGGGGATGACACAAAAAAGAAAAGCAGCTCCTTTGAGTCTCTAATGGATCTACTTTTCTATGGTGTTTTTGAGGATGCTGAGTGTGTCACCTTCATTGTAAACACAAAACAGGCAAAGCACACCCATGGGCAGAGGAAGCACTTCATTTACAACAAGTGTTTTAAGTAAACTATAGAAAAGGATAATAGCCCTAGATTTTAGGAAATCCTTTATTCTTGCAAGCTTAAACTCTAAGAGAGATGAACCCCTATGATACAGAGGTTAGAGGAGACTTAGTTGAGAGTTGATTATCTAGTTTAGGGATTTTTTTTTCTCGTCACTAAAAGGGTCAGAAATCCTTTACAGTAAAGAGTTAGTGACAATCAAGCTCTGATACAGCTTTACTCTGGCTATTTCTGAGGCAACTGCAGCGCCCACTAATATGGCTGAGACACTGATGGCAATTTGGTCATGACTGAAGAAGACACACTGATGGAAACAGAATCGAGGACTCATTATCAAGCCCAGAAGAAACAATTGTGATGAAGGCTCAGGAAAGTGCTGCAGTCTCTGTAGATTCTTGTCCTGATGGAGGCAGAAAAACAATCTCATGTTAAGGGCCATAATGTCATCCATCTCTCTCTATCTCACTCTCTATCTCTCTCTCTCTCTGTCTCTGTCATCTCTATCTCTCTCATCTCTATCTCTCATTCCTTTACCATTTTGTATCTATATCTCCTTATACAGATGTAAAACCAACAAGTGTCACTAATCCCTGATTTGCCTGGTCAGTAACATGCAGCACCAAGATCAGGTTGATGGGCTGTCTGCTTTAGCCACAGAACTGTCCTAAATACGTAAAAAACTTCCTACAATATTTTAAGTAAGCAATGTTTATGTGCACACATATAACCTATAATCATAGTCATTTTCTATTGACATGCATAGTCTATATTTTTATATTCACAACAAATTGAGAATGAAAGATGTGACTTCAAAGAATTATTTTATTCACTTTAGAATTGTCTTCTGTTTTGATTTTTCATTGAGGAGAGGAAACAGTGGGAAAATGTATCAGCTAAATGTTCCAGGCAGCTGTGGCCACTGTTCATCTCCTGGGGAGGATATTTTACTGCTTATCCATCTACTCAAACTTCACTTATATGAAGAGAGAATTGCTTTGTACTTCCAGGTTTTGTAGCCAAAATGAATGTTGTGATGCTTATCAGCTTGAGGAGTCATACATGTCAGTACTTACCTTTTGAAATTCTTGTTGATGCCACATTGAACCATCATAGAGGTACACTGAATAATGATAATTTTTGGGCATTAGAAGAGTTTGTTTCCCACAGAGGAGTCTTTCTGATAAGTTTCATAAAGAAAAGGTGAATAAAGGTATAAAGTTTTTTACAGAGCATTTACAAGCTTCATTTAATTTGTGATTTTTTTTCAGCTATGACTATCATGTTATTACAAGTATTACTGTTTAAACACAAAATTACCTGAATTCAGTAAGTTTTGACTATTTCAGGATCTATTATTCCGTCTTTTATAAAGGAGAAAAGTTTCATTATTTACAGCTGAAAATCTTTTTTTTTTTATAAATTTACATGGAAAATTTGAAGGCATATGACAGAGCAAAAGTTTTTTTAAAAATTCTGACATTTTTAGACAGAATTTGTCTTGAAAGTAATTTGTTCAATATACCAGAGTTTTGGAATCTTAATTTAGCTTCAGTTCAGTTGTTGTCTGTTATCTTTCTCCTAAGCATTCTTGATATCTAGAGATTTAAACATTACTCTGGAGGAAGAAAACAAAACCTGCAACCTCCTTCTGTAGTATACATACCCTGATTGACCTTTCTGTATTTTCATTTATTTTGCATAAATTATTTTGCTAACCTCATTAGGGAAACAATTGTGAAAATGGATATTTGATACAGCATGGAAGCATTGCACTGAAAATCACGCATGATACAACACGGTTTGGTACATAAGTGCTATGGCTTGAAGAGCTGTGGGAGGTTTTATTTTCAGTAAAATAATCTGGCCCAGCTGTTAGGTGTATTCTTTTGCTTTCCAGTTCCCTCAAATTATGTGAAGTGAGTTTCAGAATGCACAGAGAAGTTTCTTTCGATGTTCAGGTCTGCTAAAAGCTGGAGCACCAGAGGCCAGTGCTGGAATATTACACCTGTTTGTTATGAGGTCTTGGTCTTTCAGGTGAATTCTGACTAATCTCTTCTGAGATGCTCTGAAAGGACGCATTGTCTTCATCACACATAACCCCAGGAAGTTATTTTTGGGTTAGCGAGGAGTCTAGAAAATATATATTCTGGAACATATATAATAATATTTTTGTTCTCACATGGTCTTCTAAACCATCTTTTATCTTCTAAACCATCTCCTGTGAGTCCCCTGGTGACAAGGTTATAGAAAAGTGCAGGGAATTTTTGTCTTATTTCAAAAAGGAATTTGAGAAATTTACTCTGGTGTGAAACAAGAAAAACTCTGCAATTCATAAAATCATTTGAAGTATGAGAAAAGTACTTGTAGTTAGCTCTACTAACTGTGCCAGAAATGGATGAGTTTACTATGTAGGTCAGATTGCTATTTTCCTATGAGCCCTAAATTACTTGCCATTAATACTTGTGACAGTGAATTTCTGTGCTAGGTGGATGCGTTTGAAAATCTTTGAGCAGGAAGTTTAATTGACTGAATGAAACAGGCTACAATAAGCTCTGAAAGAATTGTTGTTGTCAGAAGATAGTCAACATTTTCCATATTAAATATGCTTCTATTGTATAAAGTTCAATGGAAAAAATACACTACAGTGCAATCTTTCTGTTGAAGACTTGATGTTCTTGCATTATGAAGTACAAACATCTGTAAAGCTCATCCAGTGATCTCAGCACAGCGTAGAAGCTGCATGTGACACTGGAAATAATGAACTTCTGTATTGCACAACTTCCCATATCAAAACTTAGTTTAATAGTTCCTTGGTTTAGTTTTTATAAAAGCAGAATCACAGAATCATTAAGGTTGGGAAGATCTCTGGAGATCCTCCAGTCCAAACACCTCGTAATGAAATGCAGCCCTGATAATTTTTGTTTATTTGTTTGTTGTAGGAGACATATCAAACACTTAATATCCAACACAGTCAATTCAGGAAGCTTGAACTTCTTGTCCTCAGATTTTTCTTCATGTGTGGCTTTTAAACATTAAGGTCTCTGGAAAGCTGTGGGCCTTGGAAGGTTGGCTGTGCATATCCCAGTTTTACAAACAGGAATGTAAAGTGGATTTGTCTGGTTTTGTTTGAATGGTCTCTTGAATGAGATTTTGACTATTGCATACATGAAGTGAGTTTTTAACACTATTATTAAAATGCATGTCTAGCTATTTATGGATTTCATTTTTAAGATCTATGACTTTATAAGACTTTCATTTTATTAGCTTTTTTTTTAAGCAACAGAGAACACTTTATCACAAGCTGTCATTTCAAAGTACTGGGTTGAGAGTTGGTAAAAGATGTCTGTCTCTCCTGTTTTGCACAATCTGTTCGTTGACTGCTGTTATCCCACCTCCTTCATAAGATAATAGTATGGTTCTAGGTCACTATTGCTTTTGGCAAGAGAATGGATTTTAAAAAATCCCCTAGAGATTTGTAGTAGTAGTCATTTGTGCTCAAAACATGTGTTCTACAGTCTTAGAACAACAGAATCCATGAAAAATAGTTTTGATTTCCTGGAACCACAACAACCAGTTCTGCCAGTACTTTGCCTTGTGTTTAGCAGGTTTGGTACGGCGAGCTTTGCAGACGTTCTGCTGCTCTTTTTGTGCTGTGCTGATGAAAATTACTCTCTCCTTCTATGCTTGCCTGGCTCTTAAAAATTACTGTCCAGACTATAACTACCAGACATTTGTGAATGTAGGTGCGTGATGGGGGTATAGACTCTGGTGTATTAGCTGCAGAGTATTGAAACGAAAACCTGAACCCAGCTACAGAAGATGAAATTAGGGCATGGTTCTTGTTGTTAAGATTAGAGAAGGGTTGAACTAAAGCTCTCCAAATTCAGAAGAAATACAGATCTCTGCCTTTCTCAGTTGTTTCATATTGAAGTTATTGGGAGATTTAATCTTGAGTTCAATTAAAATATCTTTTAAAGCACAATGTATTTCAACAAAATTGTCTTCATTTCAAATAACATTAGAAAACCCTCAAATGAACAATTTCAAGTGCATTGCTCTTGTGTATTTTAGGTAATATGTACCTTTTGTTACAGATAAATTATCAAATACAAAAGTGTCAGAGGAGAAAGTTCTCTTTATATTAAGTAATGGTCTCAGAACTTTCTACTAGAATTTATGGCTATATGCTGTGAAGGAAGTACAAAATTTCAGGTGCTACTAACATGAAAAATACAATCCAGCAAAGATAAAAAAAAACCAAACTGAAACTGGAAGAGGAAAATAAATAGCCTAGGAAGAATTTGGAGCCAAGTAGCCCACTGTAAATTTTTTCTTCCCAAACAATGTGTTACCTTTGTATAGTGATTATATCATCTTTGTGGTTTTTTATCATTCCTGATTAAAAAAAAAAGAAAAACTGTAGGAACAAAATGAGAGTTCTTGATACTTGGGGATTTATTTTTGACTGGATTAACATAGAAACAATGGCCTTTAGGGGGTCTTTAGGGGGACTGGTGAGATTGCACTGCTGTCCTCAGACCCAATCATGTGCTGTGAACTCAGATGCACAGGATGCACCAGGGAGGAAAGTAAAAATTCTGCTCTCATCTAAGCTGAAATCCTGTAAGACTCATTCAAAACAAAATCCTTCAAGTGTATCCATTTAATCTGTGAGACCAGATACAAGATTAATTTGAATGTACTGCTAATCTATAGACCTCAGGACACTGGAGCTTCTTGCAGGGACTGCCTAATACGCTGCCTGCCATAGTGATGCTCACACAGCTCCTGGTCTGAAGAGACCTGAGCATCTGCGCTCTGCAGATCAGCCTTTCCCAGAGGCTTAAAGCTGCTTTAATTTGTTTCAGACCCAGAGTGCACAAGATTGAGTGCCTGGACATACTTTTAACATACCTCAACTTTTCCTTTGGACTGTCTGTGAGCAGATAGAGCAGGAAAGCCATTCTAGTTTCCTAGCATAGATACTCTCTCTTATGAGGTAGAAATTAAAATTGCTTGAGAAGGAAAGGTCTGTCATGCAACTTCTTGACAATTACCATCTTGTCATCCAAAACCTTTCTTAAGTAAAATTACAGCTAGTTAAGAAGTTTAGACTTCAAGGCAAGTAGAACGGGCTTCCCTGAATGTGCTGTCACGTGGGATCAGTCTTAGAAGAATGAATGTCTATCTGGATTGCCTGATACCACTTATATTCACATAAAAACTCACAAATGCTAAGAGCATTAAATTATACTGCTTTCTGGTTTTCTGGGAGAAGAATATTCTCCTCTTGGCCAGCCTACTACAAGCAGTCTACTTCTCCTATAATGTTCATGTCTTATGCTTATATTTTTGCATTCTTGCCAAAATTCAGCTATATTTTTAAAATTGAATCCTTGTTCAATGTTTTTGCAAAGTCTTTTTTTGGATGAAATTCAGATGAAGGATGCAAACAAATGCAGCATCTTGACCCAGCAGCTGGGTGAAGACTGCAGGTTTCCAAACCATACGAATGTAACAACTAATTCTACAACCTTAGGGGAGAAAAAAGCTAATGGTGCTTTGGTCTTACCCTTTATTATATTACTTATAAGATCTATTGGTCAGAATAAACCAGGCAATTTCTCCCTGACCACAGAGGACCCCAGACCTTGTGTCGAAGGGCAAGCAGGGCACCATGTAGCCCAGTCACCGCGCTGCTGGTCCCCAGGACCCATCACAAGAACGAGTCTATTCCACTTTGCTCATAGACAAGTCATCTTCTGAGATTGGCTGAAAGATTGTCGCTAAGGACAAGTGCCTCCCAGGTGTTATATGGACCTGATGCCTTGTTTATCTGCTTTTATATAGGCTCTTTCCCTTGCACATGGTTAGACACCTTTGTCTTCCCAGACTTTCAGATTGGAACGAGATCGTAACTTAGGCTTTAACACCACCTTCGTCTGTACCTTACAAGCCTTTTCCATCTCTGCACTAAATAAAAATAAACTGTATGTTAAGTATATCATAAAATCTGCTGGTACATCCATAATTTGTTCATCCAACCACGGATTGTGTTATAAATAATTGTTCATCACTAGACTCTATTTTTGGCAGTCAGGCTGCAGCTATATCTTTCCTCAGGAATTGTTCACCACATTAAAAATTACCACATGGTTAACTAATGTTCTGTTTAGCATTTTTGCAAAGAATAATTGACACAGATGCACAATCAATGCTGTCTATAAGAACCCAAATTTAGCTGTTTCAGCTCTCATTAATGCAAAAAATTGCATGAAATGCTATATTCTCATGGTGAAAAGTTTAATAAATGAAGCCTAGTTATGCTTTTCTGTCTTTTCTGTTATGCAAAGTAAGTGAGGATGTGTCTTTGGAGTAGGGAGGTGTTTTTTGACCGGGGGGAGGGGGGTTGTTAAAGAAAGTTTTGGATGGGCCAAATACATGAGGAAATTCTCAATGAATTTCCAGGATCACTTTTTATTAATACAAGTTAGGTGTCAAATTTGAATTCCATTCCTTCATTTTAATGGTTAGTATATTTTAAAACTAGAGAAGCTTAATTGTGACATAGGAAAGTCCTTATTTGGGGTAGATTTTTGATTTGATTGCTGTCTGCCCTGCTGTGTAAATAGTCTCTTGGGTATGGATTTTTAAGAGTGTGTGTTCTCCTTTACATTTCACTGTGTGACAATTCCTCTTTACCCATCCTCTCCATCCTCTGAGCAAGCCGAGAGCAGACAATAGATACATACTAATGGAGCTGTGTACTTGCCATCTGTAAGAGCAGCTGCTCTCCTGCATCTGTACAATATGTTGGAACTGAGAGCTTCACTAATCTGCATAATAAGGAGAAGGCTTATCCCACTCTAGCTAATAATCGCAAGCAATCGATGCACTTCATTCCCCCACTGTAGAACACAACAAAGTTTCAATATGTTTGCATATTCTCCAGATATACAGAGGTCAAGCAAAAGAATGGACTGCTCATTCTGCCTCCAGCAAGGAAGAAAATTCCATTCTCTGTAATTTTTGAAACTGTTATCAACAAAACCCCATTACTGTATTCTTATTTAGCAGTTCAAATAGAAAATAAAAAATTTCAAGATCCAAATTAAAATATTGGTACCTCCAATCAAGCATATTCTTTAAACTCTCTGTAGTATTGAGTGCTTTGGGTTTGTACTATGACCTCCTTCTCTAGCCTTGGCCCCTATGAAAACACTGAATTAGCTAATATAGGATTTCCCCACCCTAGGTGCTACTGAACATAATCCATGAACAGAGAAGTGATTAACTTTTTTTGGTACAAGTATATTACATACAAACACTGATGGAAGATCATACAAATGATCTTCTCCTAACTATTGTGCACATAGAAGGTAAATTTGGAATTCATGGCCATTCCAGAATGGAAATTTGGTTCATTACTCCCACAGAGGCAGAAAAGGTTATAATGCAGTATTACACTGAGGAGCAGCAGAATGAGAGAGAAAATAGGCCGAGAGCAAGTGATCAGCAGTATTTATTTTCATTTCATTTACAACACCAGCGTGAAATTTATATCTCATCTCTACCGGCATCCTACAGACAGCAAGGTTGAACATTGAAAAATGATGAGAAAACTTGCACACAGGAAATAGAAAAGTAAAATTTGAAGGTAAATATCTGAAATCCTGTTACAAGAGCATCTGAAAAAAGCTATTCTCCTGATTTCTCAGGAGCTGGTTGCAACTCTATGTTTTCTAATATTGATAACTTGCTCTAGATGAAATGATAGAGGAAATACTGAAAGAAAACTGAATGCAATACCGTTTACACTGTTGGAGTAATTTGCAATCAGTCTGGAACAAGTTTATTTTCCTGGCAGCAGCAGGTCCTGTAGCTAGCAGCCCATGGAAGGTGGCGAACAGGGCTTCCTTCCCTCTCTCCTGGAGGAGAATTGTAACAGTTCTCACAGTGACTCTCTGGCACCTTCCCAGCTATTCCAATGTATTTATAGAGATACTATGATAGAGGAAATACTGAAAGAAAACTGAATGCAATACCGTTTACACTGTTGGAGTAATTTGCAATCAGTCTGGAACAAGTTTATTTTCCTGGCAGCAGCAGGTCCTGTAGCTAGCAGCCCATGGAAGGTGGCAAACAGGGCTTCCTTCCCTCTCTCCTGGAGGAGAATTGTAACAGTTCTCACAGTGACTCTCTGGCACCTTCCCAGCTATTCCAATGTATTTATAGAGAACAGCAACTGGGGTATCAACTGGCTCAAGAAGAGTGCCTGTATTAATCTATGAACCTGTTGTGGCTAGAAAAGTTTATAGGACACAAGTTATGACTTGTGGGGTATAAAGGATTTTAAAAAGCTCAATGTCAGAATCTCTAAGAAGGGTGGCATCTGGCAAACCTCTTGGAAAATGTGAGAAACATGTGCATATGTGCTCTACTATCACACAGGTAAATTTTCAGCTCCCACAGACTTGAATGTTTATGATCAAGCCCAGCCACAGCAACATTTAGAAGCTGCTATCAGTTTGTTTTAGCCCCAACAAACCATGTTTTTGGTGGATGAAGGCCATGTGCCCTAAGAACTGCAGAGGCTGCGTGTCAGAGCATGCCTCGACAGCTTTGCTTTGTGCCTGTGCTCACCTCTCCCAGCACAGGGAAATCCTTGTGGCAGCACTTCCCACTGCAGTTCAGCAGGATGTAAAAATATTCTTTGAAGTAGAAAATGCTAGGAGATGGCAGAGATTACTTTACTTCTCATTGTAACGATGTGGTTTTTTTTTCTTTGTACGCAGGTAGAAGGAATTAGATAATTTTCTCTGAATTTTAGTTTTCAGATTACAAGACGCTAATCTTGAAAACTTAAATCAAAATATGCTCCAAATGAGCTAAAGTTTTTATGTTAAAATAAATCTATTGTGATTTTTATTGTTGTCACAAAAGTCAAATAAATATTGGATAGTACTGTGTCAGTGGTTCTGAAGACCATACTTGTGAGAAGCTGTGTATTTGTAAGACTGCAGACAGTAGATACACAGGTAAAAGGGGAGATAAGATCCAATCATTTGTGACAAAAAGGGGATTTCTTGAAGAGTATTTATTCATATTTGGCCTCTGGTTCTGGAACCCAGGCAGGCAGTTTTGGTGTTCCCCGCCTGTGTCCGTGGGCGTGTAATGGCTGATGAACCAGAGTTTAGAGGAACACATTAAATTATGTGATTTTTTTAAACCCTAACCCTCCACCCCCCAAATCCGGAGTTTTGTGGTGTCTTAGACACATAGGAGATACTTCAGTTTGTCTGTTATGTTATCATTCAATATTGCTGCTCATGCTGCAGAGGAAAACAGTGGCAGTTCTTTTTGCATTTCATGCTCTTTCGATACACTGAGCTCTGCAAAATGGAAGAAAGCTTGGGAGAAAACTCAGGTTTGGTGGATTTGGAGGCGATGTCACACTCACATATCTGCCTTTTCAATACAGTCAGCCAGGGTCTTGGTTCAAATAATTTTTAAAAAGGAAACAGTAGCACTAATGGGGGAAAATCAACAAAACCCAGTGGCATCCCCAGATGTCCACCCTCCATTCAGTGGCTGACAAATGTGGGCAGATGGTACAAATGCTCCCGGATGTATTTACAGATCAATGTAAACGTAAATAAATAACTAGCAGCAGCAAATGCAGGCACCTACCCTGCTGCTGGTGCCTTGGTGGCTCTAATGAGTCTGACCTGACTGGAAGCATGGAGCAAGAAAGAATTTGCTTGAAGTTACTTGTCCTAATGGACAGAAGGGAAATGGCAAATCTTAAAAGCTCAAGCTCCTTTTATCCCTAAGGAGATTTTCAGGGACAGGTAAATGCATTTGTGAGTGTTTTTGCCACCTCCTTCACCCTGGGTGCGGTGATCCTGCCTCGGTGTAAGGTGGGATCTCACTTTTCCCACCTTTTGTAAGTAAGAAAATATTGAGCAATGTGCAGTCTCGCCAGATGCTGTGAGCTTGACAAAAATCACTGTTTTTTCCCTGCAACAAGTTCTCCAGTTTCTAAATGTGGGAGAAGAAGGGAAAGATGTGTTTGGCTTTATTTCCCCATGCACCAGCAGCAGCAGTGGCTTCACTGCGGTGCCGGTGGCAGGGACCCTGTGGAAGGCTCTTCCAGCCCCTCTCACTGCATCTCACCAAGCTTCACTCTGGGGTTTTGCTAAAGCAATGAAGGAGCACTGACCTATTGAAGCAGAGTTTTACAGGTTTCTTCTTTTAGAGAAGGTTTGTCATCCCCTACAACTAGTCAAACAGGAGGAAAAAAACCCCTGTGAAACATTTTCCAGTGATATTATTTTAACAGCCATAATTATGGCATACTCTATAAGCTCCTGTAGGCACTGTGTGTCTGCCACTGAAAGACCTTGTTGTCGAAACAGAAGTGTTGTCTTTGAAGCTTCTAGGTGGGCAGAAACAGCCCCAGTATTTCCCAGCTAACCTTAAAAGCAAAGCAGCCTCTCTTGCTTGGTCCTTCATTCCCTACTTGAGTTTTGATGCTGTCATGTCTTCTCCAAAACCAGCAACACATAACCTTGTACTTGTGACTAATAAACCTTACTTGTGAGATGGCTCAAATACTTGAAACGCTTCAGTAAAGGCTGTTAGAAACATTATTCTCTGGAAAATCCAGGTTAAAATTTTTGCCCCGTGAAGTCTATGACAACAACCTATTACTCAGATTGAAAAAAAAAATATATCTGTGTGTAGGAATGGTCTGAGGTCTCACAGATACCAGCTGTGCACCATGACCACTTTTGAAATGATCTCCCCCAATAAAAATTTCTGAATCCAGACTTTTTGTCAGTTCAGAAATTTTTCTGTGGCTGCATAGAGCTGGAACATTGTGACTTGCCTGGTTTCTCTGAATTTGAACCTGCCCCTGTGATTCCTCAGTGCAGGATGAGATTACTGGACAACCTAATTTTAAGGTGTATATTTTAGTATGGATGTATTGATAAATTTAGCCTACTATTGTAGCACTAAGCTGAATATTTATTTGACCTGTGAACTTGCCAGAGCTATTTTCAGATTTCACCAAGGAGGTTTTTGAGCTGGAGAAACAATTACTCCATGTAGGAGTTTGATTCATTTTCCTCACTGTTTAAAATTAACACCATTTGTCTGTTTTAAAATTGTGTGCCTTGAAGTTCCAGTTCTTAATAACACCAGCCCAATAAGTTCTATATAGTTACAAAAATATTGATTTTCAACATGTTTTGAAGTAATGGATGGTCTTAAGAACACAACCACACAGAAAATGAACATCTCTCAAGGCAAATTGGCTCAGTGGAGTTTTTTCACTCAACTTCAATGGGCCCAGGATTATCCCCTTCTGCTCACAGGCATTAGGAGATTAGACCTTTGCTAGATAGTTATGATTCTTTCTCTGACGAATATTTGGTTTGGAAAACTTACTTTCTGTGAGTTTTTTGCACATTTTATTCTTTCTATTGCACAGAAAAAAAGTTTAGACCCAGACTTTGGACCTGAAATCTAAACAGAATCCAGGTGACAAAGTCAGATAATGCTAAACCTGGGAGTCTGACATGAGGACAACAATATTCAAAGCAAAAAAAGAGAGGGCAGTGGCCAAATACAAATTTCAACTGTAGGAGCAGTGACTGAAAATCTCAAATGCCTTCTTTTTACCTTGAATGGACCTGTTTTCCTTAATGTCTGTCTGAAACAATTAGCATCTACCTGGACAGTGTATACTAAATGAAGTTTCTCTTCCTGCAGCTCTGGTTTCAGAGTTTAAATATAGTGTGTCTTTTACTACTGACTCTTTCAATTTGCCTTCCTGCTAACTCATCTGTAGTGCAGTCTTGCATGCATGACTGCACTACAGATGAGTTAGCAGGAAGGCAGCTCAGGTGGCAGCTCAGGTGGTGGGCTTTTGTTTGTTTGTTTGTTTTGGTGAATGTATTTGTGGGTTTTCTTGTGTTGGCTGCTGTTATCTCTTGTATGTGTTTTAGCTGGAAAAACTGAAGGGAGATGAAGTGCAATATTTGAAAAAAGGACGCCATTTCTGGAAGAGAGAAGTCTTAATTTTTTATTTTAACTTTGTTACCATTTCTCTGTGCCTGCATTCATCCAAAGGCACAATTGGAAGCCAAGACATTATACCTAAAGTACAGCCTAAGGCAGAAACCTCTGCCCAAATTTGCAGCTTCTGTGGCACAACACTCAGTTCCTGGGAGCAGCCCTTGCTGGTACAAGCAGCAGCCCAAATGTTTAACTGCTTCACAGCTGGAGCCTTTGTGATCCTGGGTAACCAAATCTGATTCTTTTTTTCAATTTCTCCATTTGCCAAATGAGAAAATGGACACTTTCATCACAGAAATAGAATGGAATTAAAGATTCAAGTAATACAGTGCTCTGAATTGAGAAAGTACCAAACCATGCCAAGCATTGTTATTGTGAAATATGCATTTGTAAAAGAACCACAAATTCTTACAAAGATTAATTCAATTTCCTGGAAATGATACATTTCTATAAGGCTGCAGAAGGTCTCCTGTAGTAATGTGGATAGTGTTAAAACCCCTCTAGAAGTTCAGTATGAATTATTTTCAAAACCAAAAGTTAGCATGAGCTGCATGATATCTCTGAATATCCATCTATCTGGATATAAATTTTAATTTTAATTCTATTCCTGTTTAATTTTTCTTTTGTCTTCCAAAACACCCGGAAGCTATCAAGAATATCTCCTATCAGCAGTACTGATGTTATATCACCTGTAGAGTACGTGTCAGATTTGAAGAAGTTTGTCTGTGAAACATCATGAGGGTGTCCCTGGCTGAACATCCAGCCCACAGCAGAGCAGTGACCAGTACTGAATGGGGAAGAAACATTGAGTTTTAGGAGAAAGAGTGATGTGCCCACAGGACGTGGCAGCCAGGGTGAATAATTTTCCCCTGACCTTCTGGCAACCCAGTAGAGACCACAAGAGATCAAAGCCAGCTCAACCATCCTTACAGAGTAATGGAGTAAATAGGTCACCCATTACTGATCTTGTGCTGAAAAAATAGCTCCAGATGTACTTCAGATGGCCTGACACCTTTTGTACAAAAGCCTGCTTACTTGGGCTGTGTACAAGAAAACAGGATTCTATTTTCAATATAGTTCTTAAAATATAGGAAAGCAAACAAATACAACTGCATATCAAAATAAGTGCCTTTGCCAGTGTTAAATACCCAGTGAAAAGGAAACTCATGTTCTTCAGTGTAGTTTGAAAGTAGCATCTTTCAAGACACAAATGCTGCCATGAACCTTTAAAGTTATTAACTTTTCCTTAGCTCTGTGTTATAATGATTTGTTCTGTTTGAAAAACATGCAGCAAGGGAGTATATTTTCAGTTCTATGATATGCGGAGTGTGCTTACCTGAAGGAATATGAGCTCGTGGTGCTGGAGGAGGCTTGCACACACAAGACCAGAAACATTTCTTGGCTTAGAAATGTTAACAATGCTGCTAGCAGCAACAAAAATCAGACCTTCTTGCTTTTAACTTGGATCAAGGGAAAAGACATGAAAGTGAGAAAGACTCAAAGATATTGAATAATTGGTAAAGTCAAATTAGATTTTAAATGTATTGGGTCTTCTGCCTATAAATGCAATGGACCATTTTTTCCTCTCACTTGCACCATTACTAGGCTGGCTGAAATAAATGATGCTCCACTTTTTAGTCTGTGACATTGTAGTGATGCCATTTCACACATCTAATGGGAGCACATTTTGCTTGAATAAGCCTATTAAAAAAATTCCTTGTTTTTGTTGCACCAATGTACGCTGTGTGTGACAGCACAGCAGGTGGCTGCATGGAGGTGAACTCTAATTAATTCAAATCAAAAAGTGAGAGACCCAGATAACGAGCTCCACAATTAGCAAATTACATCAAGTGTATGCAACTATCCATCAGGAAGTAGCTGCCTGGACACCAGTGGTAAATCCAGCCAGTTCATGACTGTGGCAAGCACTCCCCGAGGGAGCAGCTGCCCCTCTGTCACTGCCACTGCTGTCCAGCCCGGCAGAGGGGCCCAGGCTGTGACCTGGCTTGCATTGGGTGGAGCTCCATGGGCTTGTTGTGGCCACCCATTTTATGAGGAAATAATCTAGTGAACAACAGTCAGAGATAAAATGGGTGGTCGCCTTACCTCCGTGCCATTGGAGTGTCCTGAGCTGTGCCATGTGCTCAGGAATGGTGTGGCCTTACAGTCCCTTTTAAGAGCTGTGCTGTGAGTGCTTCACTGTGCTTTTCAAAGCACCTATAAAACATAGGAAGGGCTTGGGGGAAGAATTTGCTCCCACCATAAATCAAAAGTGAGCAGACAAAGGTCAAAATACCAAAAGCCACAAGAACATTAACACTTAGGATATAAAGATTCCCTAAGAAACTAATGCCTGCTCTTTCCCCAGATAAAGCAGACACCTTATCTTGGGGAGTTTACAAAATGGAGCCAAGCTATACAAGTAACCACTTAACTAAACCAAGGCCTGGCTCTTTTAGCAGTCTGCAGTCATTAAAGCTCTAGGAAAGTCTCCCAGGAGCCAATATGCTTGCTTAAGTAGATGCTGTAAAAGGTCCCTGAGATTTACAAGGAACTGCTCCATGCTAAGCTAGGCACCATCTGATAAACAAGCAATTTTAGCTCCAGGCTAAACGATGCTCTTTGAGGCTTTGATTTACAATGTTGCAGATGATATATTTGTAGTTCTAGGATAGGTTCTGCTGTGGACCTGCTGTGATTACTCATCCATGAACTAAGTTAGGGCTCACATCTTCAACTAGGAGGTCAGAAAATTGTCAGTGGAGCAAGAAATATTTGATAAGGTTTATTTAGATGCTAACCACATTAAAAAAAAAAAACTAAATTAACCAAAGAGAGGTGAACAATTCTTAAGCTTTCTAGGGAACAAGTATGGGGTTTTTATTTTTTTTTATTTTTTTATTTTTATTTATTTTTTTTTTTTTTTTGGTAGCTTAATCTTAAATGTATTTTGAGTGAAAAAGATATGAAAGTAACTCCCAAACTGACTTTATGGACTAATTTTACTTTCATTAGGCTATTTTTTCAAAAAGAGGGATGCATTTAATATCTTAAAATAGAAAATCCTGACTTCTTTTTTATGAGATTTCTCAATCCTGTTACACTTCTCTATAACATCTGAAAAACAACTTTGAAAGAATCAGCACAAGAGAAGCCACACAAACTTCAAAAATTGAGATTAAAAACTTGGGGGAAAGAGCAAGAAGAAAAGGAAGCAGAACCTAACATTTCAGGAATGTGTGGCTTTCATAATTTTTCAGTGATCCCAGACGTGTGGGCCCAATCCTGCACACTGCTGGGTGCCTCCTTAGAAGTGGTGAGTTGTCTCAACTGGTGCTAAAGCTGGAATTCTTTAGACATTCCTTTAGCTTTGCTGTCAGGAATACAATTCATGGATTTTAAAAAATGCCATTTTAACCTTGCTGCTACTTGTATTAGGATTTTTTTCCCCCTCCAGAAAAGAGCACAGATCAAGCATTTTTTAAAAAAACAGGTTAAACACATAATTTTATTTCAGGAGAAAAACCTCTTTATTTATTGCTTTTAAATGGAATTTATGTGCTCTGAAATGATTTTTTTTTTTCTGTAATACTAACAGTTGATCTTACCTAAATAATATGTCACTGAAAAAGCCTGGAAAATGGTCTTTTTTTCATATCACAAAAGCTGTAGACAAACTTTAAAAATATACCTATTTTTGGGCTTCTTTTTCTAGGTTGTTTTCAAAAGCAAACCTTAGACTTTTGAAAACTGTGTATCTGAAGATTTTCAGAAATGCTTTGCTTTTAAAGTCTAGTTTTAAAAAATCTGTCAAACACAGAATTTTGTTTCACTTTTAAACCTATCCATCCTTGGCTCCATTTGGTACTTGGTCCATGAAACACTCTGCCTTAGAGGTGCAGCATGCCCTGAATTCACTCCACCTTGGCTTCCTGCAAAGTTCAACTGCGTTTATATAGAAGTTTATGAATCATTATGATTTCATGATGCAAAGAAGGCTTTTATCACATGAACATATGACTGAAAGCAAACAAAACCTGTTGTTGCACAAAGCCTCTGGGACTCAGCAATCGCAGGAGGGGACGTTGCCAGCTGTACTTGGGGGAAATATTTAACAAGATGTTTTCATTTTCAGCAAATACTGTGCAGAGTGTGAATGTGGCAGTCACAATACTCAGTTAATATAATCTTCTGTTGTATTATATGACATCCATTAAATTCAGAGATGTGGCACTTATTTCAATATCAAGGTTATAGGCAGCGTCCAGAAATTGTTAAGAGTTGCAATTGCAATCACATAAGCAGCAATAACTGGAATTAAGGCTCCAAAACGATTATCTATACTCATTTTTCTTATTGTAAACCACTATCTTTACTCATTTTCTGCAATGCACTTTTTTTAGATTCAAATTTAGAGTAAGATATTTTGGCTGGATCTCTTAGTACAGTTTGGCCTAGCCTGTGAACCTAAGAATCAGTGTGGTGTGGTTTGTTTGTTTTTAATGTTTGTTTTTTGAATGCCAGCTGGTTTGTGCCACCCCTTAAGTAAAATAAAATACCCTGGCTTTTTTTTCTGCTCACAATCTAGATACATGTAATTAAGTCCTGCATTTTCTGCAGATAGGCATGTGATATAAAACAAATTCTGGAGTGAGTCTGATAAAGCAAATGTCTTACAGAACTTCACAAATCTGTTAAAGTTTGAACAACTTCAAGAAAATAACTTTTAATTCCAGCTGTTGTTTCAACAACTCAAACACTTGCATTGGCCACTTTCTAGAGGGTATGCTTGCGTTATGCTTGTGTCATTCCTAGTGACATCAACAGGGCTTGTGGATCAGCAAATGAAGTCCATATCTATCTGTTAGTTATGTAATATACAAAATACAATATCAAGGTCCAATTGGCAATGTAAAAGATCACTTAAAAGGTGCTTAACTTTTTGAGTAGTATGTAGGAGGAGTACATGTTGGTTTTTTTTTTTTTTTTGATTTCAAGACTTTATATAAAATTAAATACAATAACTTCAATGACAGAAATACTAACAGAAAAACAACAACCTATAAGTCATATCTTTTACTACAGTAGGTTTTTATTTATTCTTTCATTGAGAAAGACCCTATGGGAATTTGTTTTCCTAGAGTATGATAAGTTAGAAGTGAGTTTCTACAACAAAAGTACAAGCAGTGAAACCTTGCAAAGCCACCCTGTCACCTGGAGCAGACCGGGTCCAAGCAGTTGGACAGCTGGAGGAAGGCTTTGTGAGCAACCTCCACGGCAGAGCTCAGGTTTCAGCTGCTTTATAGCCAGGTGATTCTCAGTCCCTCGAGTCAGAGAAGCAGGGATGCCAGCAGGGAGGAGCCAAATGAGGCTGACAGCAGCCTGGCTGGAGTGGAGCAGGAATGATGAGATGCATCCCTTTACATCTCAGCTGTGAGCAATCTCTATCCCAGCTGCCAAGGGTAGGTGACAGCAGGTCTTGAGTTGTCCTCTGCTGGTCAGAGGAGCTCATAATGGCTTATTCAAGCAACGAGGTGAGGCAGAAGCCCTCCACTCCTTGCCTGTCCCTGTCCAACCATGAGTTCACAGCCTGTGGGTGGGTGGGCAGCGTCTCGAGCTCCGCTGTCAGTGATCCATTGCAAGTGGTCCTGCTGCCCTCCCTGCAGACACCTGCCCTCTCCACAGCCTGCATGGACAGGGATCAGCAGAAATGCTTACTTCCCCTCTTATTTTGGACCGTAAAAGCCATCATGGCTTCTGCCAGACTATATATATTGTTTTTTCTTCCATAAGAGACTCTCTATCCAATGTCAGAATATTGTTTGGTAAACCAACAGTGTGCAGTTTCCTCTCTGCTCTGCTTCTGGGGCTTTCTGACCCATGGAGCTTGGTCTTTGAGATCCTCTGGTCTCATTTCAACTGCCAAGGTCAGATGAATGTGGAATCTGAATCTTCATGAATATCATTATGCCCCAGAATTTTCCCAAATTTTGCATGCTGGGACCTTTTCAGATCCTTTGCAAGGCTACTCATCTTGAAAAATAAAATAAATTGGTAAATCTCTATGCCAATTGCAGAAGATAGAATCTAGGCAGCTCACAAAAATGTGAAAATATGCAAAGCAAACAGATTGTTTCTGACAGTAACAACCCTGCAATTGCATAAAGCATCATCAAATTGCAACCTGCACGTATTAAGCTTTGAGAACAACTGAATTCACAGTGACACATTCTCAGCTCTTGAATTCATTATCACACCTGCTCAGCTTGGAGATTTGCAGTATTGTACCTTGTTCTAAAAGGTGGTCTCCAAAGGAGCGCTGTGTTATCAATGTAATCTCATTTGGGTTCAATGTTATGAATTTCTCTGTGAGCTGTGTGGAGAATTCTAGTGAGGGCAGGGCAAAGGGGTACTAAATATAAGTAAATATAGGCAAGCCCTTCTGTGGGTGCTGCCTTCTGCAAAGATGTTCCTAGCAGGAGTAGGAGTGCTCCTGAAAGGAGATTTGAAGGGGAATGTGCTGTGATGCCATTAAATCATGTTCTGACTCTGGCTGTAGGGAGCCCAGCTGAGCTGATCTGCATGCACCTTCCCCTCTGTGAGTTTAACAGTTTACTTTGCTCTGTGGAAGTTTCTAAGAGAAAAACAAACCCAAAACTTAAAATCTAATTCACTGGGAAAATGATAATAACTAATCATCAGAAAATAAGTTTTTTAAAACAAAGGAAATACAAACAAAAGACAAAATAAATAAATACTAGCCCCCTAATAAACATGTTTTCATCCAAATACAAAAAATACAAATTTCATGATAATGCTACAGTCTTGACCCTGGGCAATGGGCTGAGGATTGCCTAAATCAACATGTTAATGGATACTATTGCAGGGATTTTTAATAGTTTAATATACTAACATGCTGTAGAATTTTATAGCATTTTAATTGCTATGAATTCTCTCAGTTCTGCCAGATATGTTACTAAAGTATTTTCTCACTTAATCTAACAAAACGCATATATGCAGACTTCTATTTGATGCTTGTCAATAAATGTAATTAATGTGTAAATAAATAATTTTAATGGTTTTTCTCTTGCAGAAGTAGTTATTGTTGTTAGAATGTGAGAGGTCTTCTGTAATAGTATTTATTTAAAGTCATAATTAAAGTTAGGCTGTGATACAATGCATTCTTTACTAAACAAATGTGTACTTAAGCAGCCCACAATTTATTGTGTATTTATATCCATCTCCTTATTTTTATACAATTGATACTTGGAGACAGATGATGTATTTAAGAAAAATACTTTAAGCTGTTAAAGACTTTCATTTTTGTTTGTTTGGGTTCACTCTAATGTGTTTATTTACCCATTGCATGTCTTTATTTCTCACAGATGTACAACAGCACAATTTTCCAATAACAAAACAGTTTCCTTTCATGAACAGCCCCCTGCTATTACAGTAAGCAGCTGCTGAAGCCAATAGTGGCTGGGAGCTGACAGACATATTTCTCCAGCACAAGAACTTTCAAGGTCTTGCAGAAGCAGTTGGACAGATAGAAGTCACCCAGCCACCCCCTGGAGGGGACACTGGAGTGCAGTGAGTTATGAATATTTGGCTTGGGTAGAAGCTTAGACAGCTTTGCAGCTTCATACAGAGCACATTTGCAGCTTTAAGTAGATGTGTTTTAAGTAGCTACAGATCTGTCATATGCTACGATTCAACATGTTTTAGTGAGCTGTAATGCATAATCAGTCATTTCAGATGAATTGCTTGATTAAATTAGTAAAAATGCGCACATATTGCACTGTGAGTTATTTTAAAATAGCATGGTGCAGTAACGACCCAAGCTAGACTCTTGTATTACCTGCCTTATTAGAGTAATAATGTGCAGATCTTGTTTTGCACTATGGCTGCAAACCCTTCTTTACATGTAAATTTACTCATGTTCTGCACGCTTTTATTGATTTTTACAAAAGAGAATTGGTTTGTTTGACCTACCTTACTTTGATTTTCTTTCCCTTTTTCCTAAGGAAATCAATATAATAAAGTAATTCTTTCCTGCTATCCTCTTCTTCACTAAGCTCTTCTGAGAACAGTCAGAAAATGTCTCCCCTTCAATTATTTCAGACTTGTTTGCATTAAATCCTTTCAAAGGGACACATGTGGGTGTGCAGCTTTTATAAGGATGCCTTCCTGTGATATAAGCTAAACAAAATTTTACATTTAAGGTGAGTAAGAACCAGTTATGGAGAAAATTGTTCAATATAAGTTCCATCCTAATTTCATTTTCCATGCAAAGCCTGCTTCAGCTCTAAAGTAGGATAGGAGTTTGATGATATAGTATGCATAATTCATGATTTTGGCCTTCTGTCTGCCCTTCTTTTTCTGGAATACTACATATTTAGATTAGGTAAACTTATTCTTGTCTCCTATCAATACAGTTTGTTTTCAAGCAGTATAATACAACATACAGCATCGCACCCGGAGAGAGTGAGACAGGCAGCAGGAGCCTCAGTTTGCAGAGCAAGCTCTTTTCTCTCACAGAGTGCATTGGTCTCATTTGGAAGCTCACCTCTGTTTCATCCTGGATGTTATCTGTTGATGGCTTTCCAGAAAGAATGGGACCCTGACATGATTGGGCAGTATTTCAGTGGCAGCAATGAAAGTACTGCTGTATGCACAGTGTATGAAGAATTTTTTTGATGCTCATTGCATGTGGTTTGATCCAGAGTCCAGCTCTGTATTCTGAACCCTTCTTTTCTTTTTCCTGTTATGTATTATCACTACTATAAAATATTTGTATATTTTTGATTTTAAATCTCATAGACCTTCAAGGCATTAGTTTAGACTAACATGCCCCTCTCAACTATTGGAAGTTCAGCAGGTCCAATATTATTTAATAAGAGAAAACTGGCAAAATTTGATGTCGCCAGATGTTTCTGAGTGGCATTCTTGTTCTTTGTAGGCTTTGAGTGATCTGATTCATATTGAACAGAAAAACTCTCCTGTTGTTAAACTTGGTGTCAGATGTTGTTTTAACAATCAAATGTGGCCATGCAAGGTGTTACCATACTGCAGAGAAGTAGTTGAATTTGAATGTCTGAAAAGAAATGATTACTGTTAAATTACCCCTTTGAAGTGAAAGCCTAAGATTATAATTGTTTCAATAATAATAATAGGTTGTAAAGAGACCAAAGTAAACAATGGACTCTTGGTTTCAGGAATTCAAATGCTGACCTTTATTTTAGATTCCACTCTTAATAATGTTGTTCAAACCTTCCAGAAAATTTACAAATTGGATTACTTGTTGGAAAAATTAATATTATAGTTTCCATTTATAATAACATTTTTGAAATCAACTATCCTGCATTTTTCACAAAGGGAAATATTCATTAAATATTTAAAAACTTAGCAGTCTTTTTTAGTGTAATTTTCTGATATCACAATGAAGCAACTGAATGCTTTGTTTAGTCTAGGTTTTTTTAATTGGAAGGAACTTTGCAGAATCCCCAAACTGATCCCTCATAGCTTTGAAATAGCAGAATTGAATGGTATTCAGAAGTAATATTGCCAGTCTGACACCTAAACATAATGTTCTCCCAGTCAAGAAATTAAAACATATTTAATTTTATTTAAGATGGTCTTTTGAGCCTTTCAGCTACTTATTGGTTAGTATTTTTACCCTTCAATAAAATAATAAAATTTTAAATTTTGAATAACTGCAATAACAATGAATTACCACTTTCCCATGCTGAATCTTTAGGGAAAAAAAAAAAACCGCTCAGGCAATTGAATGTTTGAAGCCCTGCTTTGGAGGGAATAGCTCAGATTCCTCCACTTGTTTGCAGTGGGGTGGGAGGTACTGGCTGTGCTGCCTGCCTGCAGTGTCTGATTAGAGCACTGGGGCTGAGCTTCAGAGCTTGGAATGAGTTTGTGCAGATGCACCTGCAAGGCAGAATGTGTTCTTCCAAGTGCTTTTCCAAATGTCTCATAATTTGCCTCCTGCTCAAATTTAACCCTATAGAAAGAAAATTAAAATCAATGAGTATTCCTGAAGTTATAAAATAAATAAATAAACACACACCTTTCTCCTATGCCTAGATGCTGTAGTTTCTCTGAGCCTTGGATGCTGCAGTTGGGGGCAGGAAAATTTCTATTCTCTAATGTGGAATTTCCTTTATCCTTCTGAAAATACTTGCTGAAAGACAGGAATTGGTCCCTGAAGGTTAATTCGCTGTCACAGACAATACAAGCCCATCCTTCCTAAACAGATTTTATTTACCCATACTATTCCTTGGAAAGAATAATACTGTGGATACCACTTCTGTCAAAGGTCCTCTGCTTCAGTATAGATCCAAAGTCTGTGAATTTGTGTTGGAAGTTCCTATGTGTGAGTGCTGTTTTTTGTCTTGTCTGCAGTCTCTCCAGTGTCCCAGAAAGTGCAATAATTGTTTAGCCCTGCAACTGCGTAAAGTGCTTTGATGTGTTATAAGTCGCAGTTATTTATTTTAGATCTCCAGTTCCAAAATTTTGGTGTTATCTGCTATGTGACCCTCTCCTGCTGAGGTCAGGACTGTGGCTGCAGACTTGTCATGGACTCTGAATTCCAAGAACAAGGTTGTGGCTGTGCTTCTTTCTACCTAGTGTGTTTTAACTAAAGAATTATTTTCATGCTCCATAATAGAAATCCAGCAGGCAGGGAGAAGCTTAAGGATATAAAATATACTGTTTAAACAACCCTTCTCAAAGATCCTGCCTTCATCATAGGTGTCTACAATAAATATTCCAAAGTACCTCTGAGAAGAGTCAAAAGTGATGGGTGACTAAATCATAGTGAGTATGCACTGCAAGCTGCTAAGAAATAGAGTTCCTAGCTGCCATCATAGTGTAACTATTAAAATCTAGATTTTTTCCTTGAATTTGTGTTTTGAAAAACATCCTCGTGCTTATTTCAATCTCTCCCCTTCAGCATTATACCTCTAATCAGAAAGCAAAATAGACACATCAGGCAAGGTTTAAAAAGGGAAGAGAAACATTTGATTTCATGTGGGAACAATTAGAGGCTGTAAATGGAGTAAGAATTTGCCTCATCCATCAAAGATGAGTGTGTTGGAGAAGTTTGTTCTGTGCAGCAGGAGAGGAAAAGATCTGGGGCAGAGTCTGCAGGTGTGCCTCTGCAATACAAGTTAACATTTACAGTTATGATTGCCACTGCGTGGGAAAACCTTTCGTTTTCCCATCCCAATCTGCACATTTGAGTGCACCACATCAACGCAAAAAGAATAATAAAATAAAAATAAATGTATGTTTATTTAAGAAAAATGGTAGAAAGGTGAATTCCTTGCTCTGTAGTAGCTAGAGCTTTTAATATGTCACTCAGCAGTGACACTGGGATGTGCCTTTATCTCTGGGAGTCCCAGTTAGGGGGTTTGCACGGGGTGCCCTGAGCTCTCACCATGATGAGGAGCTAAGAGTGGAGGGAGGAGTGCATCCAGCTGCTGGAGCTGCCCTAGATGGGGTGAGCAGGAGCCTGGCTGCCTCTGGTGCTAGCCTGGAATAGAAACTGTGCTCAGTTGGTAGGCTTTGAAGATGACTCTGTACTGTACTTGTTGTGCAGCTTGCAAGGGTTTTTGTTTCCTTTAGAGTATTTTTTTCTGCAGTCCTTGAGTTCAGCAGCAAGTCTCCTTGCTTAGAAATCACTGCCATAATCTGAGACAGGCACTCGCTGAATTTAGTACTTTGCAAAGGCAATAATCCTAAGTATCAAAAAAATTTCAGCATTCTAGGAAGTAATAGAGGCAGTTCTTATATTCTTAATATATTGTAACATTTTTTAAAGGTTAAAAAAATTTCAGTATGTCTCAAAGTAGCTTCTGAATGATAGTAGTCTCCAGCTGATTGCTTCTTTGACATCCAAATGACATCCTGTGTTGCACATTCATAATTTAAAATATGAAATATGTTGCAAAGCAGAGAATGGAAACTGGAAAGAATAGAAATAGGAATTAGAGTTTATATATAGCTTTTCAGAAAAAATTAGCAAGGAATAATGTATACATTCCTAGTATTTCTGTTTACTTAGTACATACACAACTAGAATGAATGTATTAGTTCCTGTTGTATATATTCTTGTACATAAAATGGAAACCATAAATATTTGTCAATCATTTCATATGTAGAGTGCCTATTTTAAGCCAGTGGGCTTAAAATGTTTTACATTTTTTACTAATAAAATTTTTACTAGCTAATGTTAAAAAAAAAAGTATCCAATTTATGTTTAAAGGCCTAGCCTGTTTTTTATTTAACTGCAAGCAGTGGAGATGGCCTTTGATGACGTGTAGAACAAGTTCTTCCTGCCATATCTATTTATGTAGAATTCCTTTTGCAAATTCTAGATTACAATTTTTCCCTAGTTTAATGATATTGGCTAGTGATATTTACGTTTTGGACATATTTTATTTATGCTAGAACTTATTTTGCTATAGGTGGAATTAAAGGAGTGCATACCTCAGTTTATAATGTGGAACAATAGAAATTTCTGCAGAGACTGAGTGGATAATATCTTGTATTATCCTACATTATACCCCTTAGATGGAGACCCAGCTTTTGGAAATGGTAGCTGGGGCATTTGGTAGCATCTAAAGAACTGCTTCAAGTATTTATTTCTTACTTCCTTCTGTCCATCCCTATGCCAATTACCTACTTATGAAAAATGGTTACAAAACTTGTACATTCAAGCAAAATTTGGCTTTGCACATGTTTATATAGTTATACCAGTGTATGATTTTAATGCTTCTACTTGGAAGAACTTGGTTTCATATTCTTGATATCCATTTTATCTGCACTGTATTACTGTATTACACTGTTCAGTCTTTTTTGTCCAATTGGTTCTTCTCTATTCCTGCATATAAAAGTTCAAAAGTGGCTGTGGTTTAACAGCCATTTCTCTTTTTCTCCATGGTTTTACTCTAAGTAGTTCAGCCATAGGTTCTGTTACAACAATCTGTGAGCTCCTGGAGCAATAAAGAGAGCAAAAATCTATTCTTGGAGATGTTTGCTTTTCTTGATTTACCTTGTCTTTTTCCTATAGTCTTCTGTCTGTAGTTATTAATTATAGTCAGGGAAACATTTTCGATGATTAATTGACTGCTTCGTAAAACAATAAGGCTGCTTAATAAGCAAAACACAGGGAAAACTTCTATTTTTGTGAAGCCTTCTTTGGTAAGAAAGCTTCTATGCACACTAGCAATTTTAGTGCTATAAAATGAGGGAAAAGTTTCTCATAGATATGCAATGTTTAGAGTAATAAACTGCTTGTTTTAAAAATGCCCCCACGCCAATATTAGCACATTTTTAGTTTTAGTCCTTGATTAAAACTTGAACTTATTGGCACTCTTTAAACAGAAAGGAGAAAAAATAATTCAGTTGAACTCACTAGCCCTGGGAGAAGGAGATAAGAATTACAGCCTTGTATGACAGCTGCCTTCAAAAGATGCTAGAGAGGAATGACAAACTTCAGAGGGAAGAAGGATGTGATCAAGCCAATGCCTTCCTAATTTCACCACGGGATTCATTTCAAGCCGCGAATTAATGTGCAGCCCCCAGTTTTGCCCCTCTCCAAGCTGTGGTGTGGTCCAGGTGCTTTTGAATACTGTTGACTTCCACTGCTTGTATAAGAGATTAGACATTCTTGCTATTATTTATACAAAACTGTCTTTGCAGGTGTCTTGATGTGCCATCAATGCATTGTTACTATTTTCAAGGTCATTTGCAAACCCACGTGATGCTGGGTAGAGTTCAGTGGACTGCAGGGAGTGCTGGCTTAAGCCTGGCCAAGTGAGGAAAGTCACCACATCAGTGTTTCTGTGCCACAGGATTTCTTTCTGCCTGCAGGCTTTCTCCATGTGAGAGACCAACAGTGCTAACGTCTCTTGCTAGCTGAGGGACTTGTGCAGTTCTTGAGGAACTCTCTTTATCCACTCTTGTGAAATTTAGTACCTGAAGTGGCTGCCATCTATAGGCAGCATAATTTTCTCTGGAGTACTTCTAAGCCTTTTATTTGGATTTCTTTCAGCTCTTTTATCTCCCTCTATCAGATAATTTTCCCTGCATAATTTGTTTCATCATGTTCCTTCTACTTCCACATCTTTTACCTGGGATACAACTATAATACTTGAATATGACATCACAAGTGTTGGAAATGAGGCAAAACTGGTTCCATCCTCTCACCTTGAGACACAAGCCCCTTGTGGTGACACTGCTTCTATTAAAGAAGCCTCAATGACTTTAAGCTTGACCCTGGCTCTGTCTCTTAACCTATCTTGCATTACTGCTTTTCTTCTGATACTGGAAGGGTGCAAGCTAAAAGGGCTGTGATGTTTGTATTGATAGAGATATTTAAAGTGTCTCCAACACAGTTAATAGCAGGGTTTATGCCATGTATCCTGAAATTTGCTTGTAAGCCTATATGTCAGCTAAAATGAATCTGTTTATAATATGGAAAATGAAGGCACTAAGCATCTTGCATATTGCCTGACCTATATCTTTCTCCACTAATGGAGCTGACAGGTCTTTCCCAGGGATGTGACAGGGGACATTATTTGATTTCTTGAGTGCTTCTTGTAGCTTCTCTGGATCTTTTCTTACTGATGTGCAAGGTAAAACACAAAGACAGTCTGGCTGCATTCTTTAGAAGTCTAATCAGAGATTAAACCAATCAAACTTGATAGACCTTCACAGCTTCTGGCAGAGTAGGGCCTCTCTTGGAAAGCCTAGAGCCCCACCACAATAAAAGCAGATCTGGCTTGACAGGAACAAATGTTTCCCTAGGTCTCTAACCATAACCTAGACAACTCTATCAAGTAATCAAGGAAGGAAAATTGAAAATGTATAAAGATTTCTGCAGTCACTTGATTTGAATGCAAGAAAAAAAAATGCAGACAATTGAGTTTGCTGATACCATAGTGAACCACCCGGATTCTACTGGGTTTCTGGAAAGGTCTGTAAATACAGCAGCAAACATTTACATCCTCTTCTGCTGGCAGGATGAAACTTTCCTACAGGATTAAAATAAATGACAGGTTGCATCTCCAGGCAATAATTTCCCTCCCAGGATTGTCCTTGGCATCATTTGTCTGGTTTCTGAAACTAATCAAGGTGTAGGGAACAACAAAAATATCCTTACAGCTGTATCTTTAGCTTCTTGTCTGTAAACTTTCAGGTCATCTCTAATATATTGTAGGTGACACTGCTTATCAATAAGATTGACTTAAGTATCTTAAATCAAAGCTACAATTAGACCAGAACAGGCATTGCTAATGTATGTTAGTAATAGGATGGAAACCTCATTTTGTGAAACAATAATTATTTTTAATAGTTTACAAATTGAACTTTTAGAATGTTATAAGTGGTCTAATAATGTACTGAAGCAAGCCAAGTTTATCTATGGTTAGACAATAAAGCTCTTGGAAACAAATAGTCATGATAAATCAGAGTTTTGTAAGCTTTTTTAAGTTAAAGACAGAGGATACTTTCTTAGAAAGGGATCTCAGAGAATATCACTGGAAGTGCTTTGTAGATATGATTTAAGGGATGGCTGTGTTGAGCCTTCTGCTGAGCATAGCAAAAAGGGATGACCTGTCTAGAATTCTTTTAAAGTTGTGTATATTGCAGAAAACCCATGTTTAGTGCAGTACACGCAAGTACAGGCACTGTAAACAGTCCTGGAACTGCTTGGCAGTGTCCTTTCGTAGTGTATTCAGTTACACCCCTCACACTCACAGAAACAATCCTCAGTAAAATGACAAGTCCTGATACAAAAAACTTTTCATTTTTAGGATTCTTATATAGTCTGGAGAATAATAATTACTTATTGAAAAAGAAGAGTTATTAATTTGGTTATATATATTGTTTGTGGACAATGTCAAATGTTTAATATTAAAGGTATTAGTCCTTATTTTCAGCAGATTTAATACTTCCATTCAAGAGGAATAAAATTCCACTGAAACTCTTCAACATCATCTATTTTTTAAAAAGAACTTCCCCCTACTATGTAGTTACTTATCTCTACTATAAAAACTTTAGTGTTTTATAGTCATGCTATACCTTCCAGTGAAGAATGTAAAAAATCCTCAACCCCAAGCCCTAAAAAAAACCAAAAAAGCCCCCCACCCTACAGTGAATTAAAGAAAGATGAGTTATCATTTTGTTGAAACAAATAGGATTTTTTTTCAATTTCAATTGCCCTCTGCATGCTAGCAAAAATACTCCAAATTTTTTTCATAACCCGGAAGGTAAATTACCACAGAGGAGAAAATTTTAAAAAATGCTATTCATTCCTAATAAAGAAGCTGCAAAACAAATCTAGTAGAAGAGAAATGTTAAGGAGATGAAAAAGCTGATACAGGGGCTGTGAAACACTTGGTGATAGGTGGGAGTTATGAGATGGAGGAGGAAGGCAACACATTAGTCTGGAGCTCCTTAGGGACTTTAATGCATGCAAATAATAAGGAAAAATAAGAAGCCAGATGTCCTGAAAGACAAACATTTTCAGGGTTTGTGGTTGATGCCATTTCAGGGAATACTCTGAAAACAATTTCTGTTCTGTATTGGCAATTTGCTGTGTTTCTGACCTAAATTTTTATTTTTACACACAACAGACTTTTGGCTGATCACTCAGAATATTTAGTTGCAACTTCTTATGTTAGACAGCTGTGTTGAGGTGTTAAAGTTGTTATAAATCTAGATTGGCACAGGAACCCATGAACAATCATTATGGCTCTGACCAATGGCCCGTTACATGCACTAGTCTCTCTAAAAGCAGTCTTTACCACTACTGTCTGAGCTACGTGGAAAAAACCTTGTAGTTGAAATGGATAAAAGTCAGTGGCAATTAAGCCTACAAATACTGTTGTGCTGTTCTTGGAAACTCTTTGATACCTTTATTGTGAATTTTGCTAAGCCATGTTCAACGTATGCTCAAGTAAAAAAAAAAATTATTCTGGACCTGTGCAGGGCAATAGTGAGGCTATTCACAAAATCATAGTTTTAAAATACAATTTTGTCTCAAAGCCAGAACATACCAATGGTTTCCATCAGTATATACCTGAGCCTATAGCCTATAGAGGGGATTCCCTTTTTTCTCTGCAGTTTTCATACCAATTTCCATACCAGTCATACTCAGCTGCCCTGGAGAACCATGCCTTGAACTACTCAAAAACCTCTGTTTCTCCTTTGACTTGGAAATTTGGACAAAAAAATTCCTGGGCATTCTGTGCACTGACCTTATAGGATAGGCCTAATCCTGCCTTGAAATAAGGTCAGGAAGGGTATGTGCTCTCTATGGGCAGTCAGCAGCAATCACAGCTAGACAAAACCCAACCTCAATCAAGGTAAATCAGAGAGAAAAACTACCTCATGGATGTGCCATGGGACTTGCAAAGAATTTGCTGGTGCGTCTCTGAGCTAAAATGCTAATACATACAGTGTGTTTATCAGCTTTGAGGTAGATAAATGATGGTGGAAAAATGATGTGAGCACATGGAGAGGGAACTGGCATATGCTAACTTAATTTTTTTAAAAATCCCCTTATTAAAATTTAGTCAGGCTCAAAAGCATGGGGGAAGGTCTCTACATTTAAAAGTAGAATTTATTCCACCAAAAAAAAAGACATTTCAAACAAACTTCTTAGAGGTAAAAGGGCTGCAGAATGCAGGGAAGAAAGGAGCAATCAGCAGGTTGCAGCTGTTGGAAGTGACAGCTCAGAGGATTTACAAATGTAGTTGCTATAACTGTATTGCTTGAGTCACAATGAAAAGTAATAGAAGTACAGTTGTTGAGAGGTGGTGACTAAAGTTGATGGAATAGTAGCAATTCATTTAAACATACAAAGGACTTCGGAAATGGAGGAGCCACAGAAAAAGGAAATAAAGAAAAATAAATGAGAGAAACCCAGAAAATGGATGTAAGAGTGTCCCAAGCAGCTCAGGATGTGTCTGATGTGCATTCTAGGGGAGAGTATTTACTAAAATATCAGGGCTGTTCATGTGCCTTTGTATGGTGAAGCATATTTTTCACTTTGTGCAGTGGGGAGCAGCTGGGAGCGTTTGCACTCCCACAAATGACCGCAACTTGTACCTGCCTCTAGTGAAGGTCGGCGTTTCTGCAGGGACAGGTCACTTGCACAGACTAAAGAAGTGACAGCACCAGGCTGCCGAGGGCCAGCCCAGTCCAGCAAGGGACCTTGCACCGTGCTTGAGGGCTGCTCCTCTTGATGGTGGAATCCTTGAGCAGTGTGGGTTAATCCTCCAGCAGTGTGGGTTAATCCTTCAGTAAAAACCACGGGACCCCAGTACGTCGCTGCTCGTGGAGGTGAGACTGAGAGCATGCCAGTGGATGTATTTTGGGTAGGTGGCATTGGCAACTCCTGTGCTGGAATTGCTCACTTTTGGGAGTCTGCTGAAAGAATGGGTGGAGTCCTCACAGGAAACCTTGAATCAGCTGGCATCTTGACTGGTGTCAGTCTCTTGAAGGCATAGTGGATTAAGTGGGTGTGGCAGAGATGCTTGGATGAAGGAAAATGCAGCATACAGCCTTTGAAGGAGCACAGTAGAAAGTGTCAAGCATGGCCATTTTATGATGGTTTGATAGTCCAACATGGAAGTTCCCTGAACATTTTATCACCATCAGCTTGGGACAGCAGCTTTGAGGGACACCACACAAAATCTGTGACTGCCTTAAATCCACTGAAAGGAGCTAAAAGAATTAAAATAGTTTCTGTGCAAAGTAGGTGAAATGAGTAGAAAGATGCTAGGTTTTAAGTTCAGCAAAGTAAAATGACCATATGAGCACAGCTGCTCTTCAAAAACCAAGAGTGTTACAATTTTTATATATGTCCCATGAAAGTGAGATTAAATTGGAGAACCATAGTAAAAGCAAGGGAAAGAAAAGGAGTACAACTCATTGGCAAGGCTATTATTTTAAGATGGAAGAACTAGTGATATTTACAGAAGCAATATGATCAAAACAGTAAGATTACTGTGTGCTGGAAAAGGCAGTCTGAATTTCTTATACTCTTGTTTATATTTAATTTTTATCAGCATATACTTATTTTTTCTCAATTTGAGCAAAAATACAAAATTATGGAGCTAAGTGTTATCCAGTACTTCCTATTTCTCATCCACAGGAACTTAAAACATGTAGCTAGGAAGTAGTCTGTGTAGTACCTTGAGCTGGAGAAGTTTTTGAAGCCTTCCTGCAGAGCACATTTCTTTAGTTTACTGCTAGCTGTTGCACCTTTCTATTGCCACTATTTTCTTTTTCTTTTTACATATGTACAGTACACTAGTATATGTTACAAGGGGCCTGAACAAAGCCCAGAGCATGAATTCTACCTTCTAATGCACTGCTAATAGTCAATAAGAACTTGGAGTGTTTTATTTTAAAATAAAAGCCCCTACCTTATAAGCCAGTGTGCCACAGTGAGAATTTTTAAGAAGTCCTGCAAAATTTCATAATAAAACCATCGCTGGTCTGTTTTGGGCTCATCCACAATGACAAACACAGGATTCAAAATAAGTAGGGATGTGTAAAATTTTTAATGACAGCCAAGTTCAGAATCTTGGTGGGGTCTGTTTTCCTATGAGTCATTGCAGAATTGCTTCTGACTAAAGAAAAGTCTTCCAAAGATACCTGTGTAAATCAGAACCAGCTACAGCCAGGCTGAAGTGTTCAAAGCACAGTTTATTACAGCTGTGTGTGCAGCAGCTCTGAGCAAAGTGTCTGCTCACACTCCTGCACTGCTGATGAAATTGTCACTGGAGCTGGGTTTGACTGCAGCTGGGTGTGAGGGGAGATATTGTGCAGCCTGTGGAAGTGTCAATTAGCCTGGGAGCCTGCGTGAAGCAACTGGCTATGTCATATGCTCAAACTGTTTAAAATTTCAACATTGACAAAACAATAATGAAATACTAATTTACCATGTGTCTGCACGACTTGCAGGGCAGTTTCAACCTCTTGGAGAGAAAAAAGCCAGTTGGAGATGCTGCAAGCCCAGGTTGTCACCTGTGAGGGACAGGTGACACTGAGAGCTGAGCAAAACCAAACAGTTTTTGCAAGTGTTCACCTTCTGAAATGAACTTTTAATTTTACTAAAAGGAAATGCGAAGTCTTGCTCAGATACAGGTTGTCAGCCTAAGTCTGAACTAGGACAAGACATTTGTTGCAGAAATATAAGCATATTTATACTGTCCTAATTTAACCTACTGGCACATACATTATTATGAATAAAACTGGCATATACATTATTATAATTTATCTTACTCAGCTAAAACTTTTCTATCCTGGATAGATATGCCAGGAAGGCCAAATCTTCTAAACTGATTTTGACAAGTGGAAGAGACAAAACAGAAGCTGATAATTTTGTGTATGTCCTCTGCCTACTCACACCTTTTAGTATCTAGAAGCCAAAGCTGGTCTCGAGCTGCTATTTTCCCTAAAAAGAAACTGTTGTTGCTTTTGCATATCTCTGTGGGTTTCCCTCCTGAAATACTTTCTTGTCTATACTTTGAAAAATTATTTTCCTAGGTTTATAGTATCCTCTTTTCAGCCCATGTATTTCAGTGCATTGTAGCTTTTCTTACCATTCTGTCTCTTTGCATCTGCTCCTGGCAAGTTCTTAATTCTGTAATTTTTGTTTTGTTTTGTTTTGTTTTTTTGGGGGGGTGGGAGGGAGTTGTTTTTTGTTTTTTTTTTTTTTTTTTTTTGTTGGTTTTTTTTTTTTTTTTTTTTTTTTTTTTTC
>NW_024499240.1:5752122-5936034 GCF_017590055.1 Onychostruthus taczanowskii | reverse complement strand
GGGGGGGGGTGTTTTTTTTTTTTTTTTTTTTTTTTTGGTTGGTTTTTGTTTGTTTGTTTGTTTGTTTTTTTCCCTGTGTGTTTCTGTAGGTTCCTTTTAGTCCCCTTTCCATTGCAGCCCTTTTTTCTTCCTCCTCCCAAAACCACACAATATGTATGCATGGAAGTACTTCATGCCAGATTTATTTATGAATTTACCAGAAGCAGGTATTTATGGGTATTCTCTGTTTGTTCTTTCAAGTAGCTGATGGCTGCTGCTGCTTTGGTGTAGAGCCACAGGAGTAAATGAGTCCTTGAGTGAATAACTATGTGTCACCCTAAAGAGAACAACCCTCATGTACTTCATCTACAAAAAATTCAGAAAACTGGAATTGCATAATAGCAACTAGCAGGATAACTGGGCCAGTTCAAGACTTTGGCACCAGAAGGCTTTTGTAGCCATCTTTGGTGTGTCCAAGTCTCTTGTGTTTCATTCCCAAAGGTATTTGCCTCATAAAAAAGGCAGAGATTAAATGATACAAATGTGTAGAGAAAATATCACCTAGCAAAATCAACAGAAGGGAAAAACAGTGTGTTGAGAAGAGAATTCTACTACAACCAAACAAGACTTTAAAAATAAGATACAATAGTAACAGCATTAGACTTTTTGTGTTTAATTTGGAGTTGTTGTGGAGTGGTGCTGAGTAGAAGTTCAGGAGTTCCCTAAGTAGGAAGGAGACAATGTGCACAGTTGTGTCAGGGTTTGCTGAGTGCCCCTCTCCTCTCCACTTTAATAACAGGGGTTTCTTTCTGACACCAGTTTCAACTGTAATTAAAACTGCCCCTCAAAAATGAAAATGTGGAAGCTCTAATCCAAATGAGTTTCAAAACACATAGTTCAGAAACACGAGCTAATGTCTACCACAAGTGGTAAAACCAGTACAAGGTATCTCTGAAAGTATTTGCTTCTGTTTCCTTTGCCCCTTTTGCTTCAGTAGAAAAAAGGTTGCTTGCACAGGGACTGATGCTGCATGAATACTTCCTGGGCTATTTCTGTAATCATTCAGTGCCCATCACAGGATTTATATCTATAAAAAATGTTTGGTATGTCGTGTGATATTACTGTTAACTTCAAAGAAAAACATTTGGCTAAGAAACACTGGCAATTCCTTTTAAAAAAAACCTCTTTAATAACTGGATTTTATTATAATGAAGTTAAAGGTAAAATAAAAGAAAAAAGAAACAAGATTTTCAGCCAGAGCTGAATGGCAGTGATAACTTTAAGTAATGGTACAAAATGAGACATGGCTTCCTCAGGGACACTTTTGCTATGGATTTGTTTTACTTGACTTCTCCAAAGTGCTTGGGTAAATTCTACAAACAGGTCTTCAGGACCAGGCTCTTTTTACACAAAATTTCTGATTTGACATCACTAGATAGCTCAAAATAGTGAATTGTTTATAGACTTTTATTCACTTTGTTCACCTCTAACAATCATGCTGCTGCTAAACTTGGCTTTAAATTGTTATAGATGAAGATGAACCTGTCCTATATGGAGAAACAACTCATACAGCTGCAGGAGTGTCCAATCTAGACAGATCTATGGCACTCTAGGTGTTTGAGAACATAGCATTGCAAAATATTCTGGAAAGGAAAGGTAAAATGTTCAATAGTTTAAACATGTTTTTCAAGTACTAAAAAAAGTAAGCTTCCCCTGCTTTTCTTTTGGAAATAAATACTGCCAGGAAAAAATTTGCAGATACATATTTGGCAAAAAACGTGGTTTTTTTTCCTTTTATGTCTCATGATGAAGTATGAATAAAACCAATACTTACAGCCAAGGCCAGTTCTTCTGTACCAGTTCTACTTCTAATGTGTTCTGTTTGCTAAAAAAATTTCTTTTAATATAAAATGTATTGAATTCAAGGGCTACATCATTTAGGATTCTGCAAACTGGACCTTACCCTATCATCTTTTTCCTTAGCTCTTATTTGCAGAGTAACTGTCTGCCTCCACAGTGTGGATTAAATGCTCCCTTCTGAATGTTCCTTAGTTCTTAAACAGCCCTTGCAGCCTCTGATCCCCCCACGGAGCACATGCTGAAAGAGCTCCCTTCTGAATGTTCCTTAGTTCTTAGACAGCCCTTGCAGCGAAAAGCCTGTTTATATTGACTACATAAACTTTCTAAACACAACCCATTAAAAAAAATGAAATTGGAGACTTTGATCAGTTTGGGCTGGGCATCAGAGTGATAGAATCGCTACAATATGTATGAAATTCTATAGATGGCTAGGAAGCTTAAAAACTTAATGTTTTTGTCAGTGGTATATAACTTCAGGAGCTCTCTGTGGATTTTTGTGTTGGCTGTTTTCTCAGTTTTTCAGTATTGAATAGAGAAAGCCAAAACACCTTCCACTTTCCAGGAGGTCAACTGTATGGGTGTGTCTGAATTAATGAAAACCAAACCTTTTAGCTTCTAGGTTCATGATGCAGAGTTTGATCCAGGTTATATATACTTACTCAATTTGGGAAGCTTCAGATTCTTGAAATACATTGTACCCATTTAAAAGAAGGATTTATAAAAGAATCTACTAGCTGACCTTATGCTGGTCCTCCTCTAATAGCTCTATCACATATGAAAATAACAGCTTTGAGACCTTGCACAAAGGCATTTGCCTGCAATTTTTTCTGTGAAGGGTCAGTCTACACTGAGTACTGGACTTGCAGATATTGTGTTATCCTATGACTAAATCTGAGTGAGGATACCTTTTTTTTTTCCTCTTGTGCTTCTAAAAAGTATAATTCTTGCTTTTTCGTACTCTGCATGGAGTCTCTGCACCCTTCATGACTTACAGAGGCTTTAGAAAATGCGAGCAATATTATAAAGAAGGGAAAAAAATCATTTTTGCTGGTTTTAACTCCTATTTTATTGATTCTGGACTCATCAGGGAGTCAGATGGTGTCAGATGAGATGGCTGCCTACACCAACAATATAATTTATGGCTGCCACAATGGACAGCAAGGCAAATGAAGAACCTTTGCTACTCTGGATGTGTGGGATCCTGACTGTTGATCAGCACTCTTGGTGCTGTTTTAAGAAACATCTGCTTATACCAACCTATGGTTTTCCATGGCTGCAACACTAACCATGAGGAGCTTTTCTCATGAGACACCAGGGCTCTGACTTGGTGGAACCAGCTCATCTCCATTGTAATATAACTCTTGATAGCTGCATTGCTAAACTGAGTGCCCCTAACTTGATATGCATTTCTCTGGCTTCAGTTTTCCTCTCTATTAAAAATAAGTTAATGTGGGTTTACTTAACATTTTTCTTCTCCTTTACTTCCAAGACCGTACAGGAAATAGTTTCATTTCTTTGGGTTTGCATGTGTTTGGAGGAAGTGTGTGTGTGGGAAACATTACTGCATCAAAGTCAAATCAGAAAGAACAGCTTATTCTTTTACTGCCAGAGAGTTAAGCTGAACTTTTCACTTGGCTCTTGCAGCACTGAGTTCTATAGAGGAAATCTTAGAAAAATTATCTTTTGTGCTCCAGAGACTCTTGTTTGACTAATTTTGAGACTTCAGTGCAAGTCAGCTGTTTGAAAACTGTTATGGTTCAGGAGGGAAGGAGTCAAGACAGACCTCGAGAGGCAAATCACTGCTTTAATTTGTGCATCAAGCACAGGTCGTGCTTATAGCTCTCTAAAAATTACTGCTCAGCCAGGGAGGATTCAAGCTCTCTGAAAGGTGGAAGCATGGTCCTCTCAAACACAATATTGTGGTAACCCTGATAACTCAGAGCTTGAGTGTCAGGGAGAGATGATGTTCTTGTCTACGATGACTCTGGCAGGACTATCTGCAAATGTTACTCCACTGGGCTTCAGAGCCAAAAGCCATTTTGGCAGCAGAGGCAGGGATTGATCCTCAATGTCATATAGAAATACGACAAGCAAACAGAGTTGGTGATAATGTGATGAAGAATAAAACAATCCAACATTGTATTTGCTTCTCACACAGTTATTTGCACACAAAAATGCATTAAGAAGAAGAAATAGCTAAGTTAGAAAGCATGAGTACTGATTTCAGTTGGTGAGCTGCTGTTGTGCATCCTATAGGTTATTAACAGTAATGTATTTGTCCATATGAGGATTTATTTCTCTTCAGTTCATTTGCAAGACTCTGACTGTTCAGTTTGTTTTCTCTGGCATTAGTATTGGTGAAACTCTGCTATTCCTTCTCACTTTTGATGCCCTCTTTGTCTGCTAAACTGAAGGTGTATTGCTAATCACTGCTGGTGTCTGTTCTGGAGAAGTATAAGGCTGCTTAGGGAAGGGTAAAAAAGATGTGCTGGGCTGCTGTTAGGTTGATGTATCTGTAGTTTCCTTTTCCTGGAAACCCTGAAGAGATGATTCCAAAAGGGAAAGATGAGGATACAAATGTGTCTCAGCTCATTCTCCTGCCATGAAAAAATAAGTGGGAGGGGTGAAGAATGAAGTAAGATTTCTTCATGTGAATATTATTTCAATTAAAAAAAATACATTATTATAGGCAGCTACCAATCTAGAAGTATTGTAAATGAATTTTATTCCAGTACTAAGTAGTGTGTTGCGTTGATGATTCTCTAATAAATATTGTCTTCTTGCACAGCTTTTTTGTCCCCTGGAAATATGATTTTAAGTTTTAAGATCTAGATTTCAAATAGCATTCTATTCTATCCATAAGCCCTGTGAATATTTTTACAACTCAATGATACAAGTACATTTTATTTTCAGAATGTTAATTCCCCTATTTAATAAGTTAAGGGAGGGACCCCCACACATAGCTGTACTTAGTTACATCAGCATGCATCATTGCTGCACATCAGATGCAAAAAATATACTCAGAGAAACTGCTTTATACATGTTCTCAAACTATACTTTTCACTCTAGAAGATAAAGGCTAATTTTTCAGTGGCACAGTTTTAGAACATGCTTTTCCTTTCCAATTTTCATTTACAAAGTTTTTTTTTATGCCTTCAGAAAATAGAAACCCCTTCTTAACCCAGAAAAGTGTCCCTGTGAGATTTGGAATAATGTTTGTCAGTTGATATTATTCATATATATGAACGAATGGGCTTAGTGTTACCTGTGCTTCAATCTACTCTTTCAAAAAAGGTCCCAGCAATTACCAGGTTAGTAAGTTCATCTTTCCAGTTGCCTTCAAGTGTTGTAGTTTTAAGTGCTTGTTTGACTGCAAGAACTGTGTTCCTTCACTGCATGAACAGTATCATACTGTGAGATTTACAAGCAAGCAACTTAATACTTTCCCCAGTATTGTCTTGAAGGTATTTCACTTCCTTTATTTTCCTTCTTTGGTAAATAAGGCTGCAAGTTGCAAACCTGAGTGCTTAAAATTAAACTTTCAGGCCTTACTGAGGCTTTTAAATAGCAGTATTCAGATTCTCAGAAGTGAATCTGGGTTTATTTTGGAAGCCTTCAGAATGTATTGGAAGAACAAGTTTAAGAACCTAGCTTAGACACCTTTTTAACCTCTGTTTTAGGGTCTGTACTGAGGTGTTTTCTTGGGATAAAGGGGGAGGTATTTGCTCCTCTTTCTGCTCAAACAGCAGCAAACTCTAAATTAAACTGCTTATATATATAAAGAGTTGGAGCCTTAGCTTTCTTCCATAATCACTGAGTATAGCTGTCAGATCCTAAATTGCCCTTAATTTATTTTAGATCTTTAAGTTATTCTATGCTTGAGTGTCAAAATGGGGTAAACTGCTCGGAGTGTGTGAAACGAATTTTTCATTCTCTTTAAATTAATAATGAAGCTTGAATGATTCAAATATGAAACATATAAAAAAATAGTTGTCATCCTGTAAAACTGCAGTTTCACCTCTCTCTGAAGATCACATTGCTTAGAAACCCATGACAGATGTTTCTGTGTTACCTCCTTTTGGGCTGCTGCGCAGTGCCCCGAGACTCAGCAGAAAGTGGCTGTGCTGAGGCTGATCCAGGTCACAGGGTGCTCCTGGATTGTGGGCCAGTGGTGCAGAGGCAAGAGAAGGCATCTTGTCTTTGGCTTCACAGCTGTAGAAATGGCTCAAAAATACCTGGTTTGGAGCACATACTGGGAGCCATCCTTATATATCTACAGCGGCCCATGCTGCATGGTCCTGCATCATTTCTCCCTGCCAGTGCTCTCTCTGATGGAAAATTTGTGGTTGTGGTTGTGCTGTGGCTGAATCAAAATAATATTCCTTCATAAACAAGGAAAACATGGTTTATTCAAGTAAGATTTCCAAAAGAATGTAGAGAAATTGTAGCCACTGCACTTGGATTTAATTGCAAACAGGTGCCTTTAATAACAGGTTATGGCATCATTTAGTCAGGTTAAACCCCACTTTGCTGTGCCAGGGTGAGATTGGCTCATTGCACCAGGGAGAAGAGATTTGCCAAGCTCCTGGAGCTCCAAAGCCTGAGTCATAAAACCCTTAATGTTTACATTATCAGTGCTGGGTTTTTATGGCCAAATGGGGTTACACAAGTAAAAATAATTGAAGCATCATAATGAGTCCAGCGTATACTGGAAATATCTAGATAACATTATTTAATTTAAAATATAAAGATATTTATTTCATTTTTCTCCATGCCTGTCCTGTTTGTCACAATAAGGAGGCTCATGCCACCATTGCCTGTCCTCCTGTATTCACTCCAGCTGGTGAGAAATGCTGCTGCTCAGACAAGCAGCTTTTTGCCTGTGAGGTTGCTTTGTTGGATTAATTTCTAGTGGGTTTGAAGTGGATCACTCGATGTAGGAGAAATAAGCCCAGCAGAACTCTGAACCCTATTGAGCACCCAAATGGGTCAGAAATAAATAATTTAAAACCAGTCTGGATTAGCTCCACCATTCACCAGACTGTTTGTTGTGGTTTAAGAAATGGAGGATTACAGCAGTCAGGCCATTGGGTTACACAAGAAACAAGTTTCAGTCATGGAGCTGAAGGGAAAACTGGTTTTCCTGCCTCTTTTCTTTCCTCTTTCATCTGATTGGCACTGTCCCTAACATCTCAGAATTAAGCTTCTTTTGAAAATAAAACTGTTTAAAAGCACTTTTTCTATAGATTGATCTTAATGGAGAAAAAAGTTTGGAGTGGTTTATTTGAAAGAGTCAATAAGCTGAAGGGAAGGAGTGTTTAAGTTATCTTCTACCTGAAATTCTGATAGATTTTTAACACTCCCCCTCGCCAAAATTAGGGAAATTAAGAAGTCTTAGAGGGAAGGGAAGTCCTTTCACAGAGAGATAATTCCTTAAAATAGACAGGAGAATCAGTGCTTGGTAACTGCAGCAGATGGTGTTTGGCAGTAGTGTTCCAAGGGTTCTGCACTGTTTATGAGAATGTATATAAATGGGTTTGGAAAGGGAGGAGAGCAGTGAGGTGACTAAGTTTGCTGTTGATACACAATTATTCAAGGTAGTGAGGATGAAGGCAGACTGTGAAGAATTACACGAGGATCTGAAGAGACTGTGTGACTGGGCAATAAAATAGCAGCTGAAATTCAGTGTAGATAAATGTGAAGTGATGCATGTGGGGAAAAACAATTCTAGCTTCACATATAAAATGATTGGCTCCAAGCTGTCTGTTGCCACTCAGGAGTGAGACCTTGGGCTATGATGGATAGTTCCATGAAAACATCAGCCTGTGCTTGACAGCAGGCTAAAAAGCAAATCAAATTTTAGGAATTATGAAGAAAGGACCAGAGAACAAAACAGATAATGTCATTATGCAGCCACATAAATCTATGGCTCCCCTTTACCTTGGGCACCACAAGGAGGTCTGACTTGCTAATCTCTGTGAGGATGCACTAAGATGGGAAAATTCAGATGTGGGAGAGGAGTGTGTATGCAAAGGGCTGAGTAGGTTGGGACTCTCTTGTCTGGGGAAAAGTGAGCCAAGAATGGTAATGATAGGTTAAAAAAAAAGAATGGTAATGATAGGTTAAAAAAAGGGTGGAGAGGGACGGATCTGTCATCGCCTCTTTCAGCACAGGAGTTAAGGGCCATTGAATGAAGCTTGTGGAAAGTGATTCAGAGCAGGGGAAGGCATCTCTTTCAGAAGGGAACAATGTACCTTGCCAAAGCTGTGCAGAGGGTCTGGGGGAGAACGGACAAATAATGGGATGAAATGCCAGGTCAAGGAGTGTCAGATGCAGAAACCCTAACAAGCTCAAGAAATCTCTTGAAAAAATGCTGGAGATGGCAAGAGATTTGTTGGAAATGCTGTGTATGTTTGTCCTGTAGTTTCAGCTGTGACTGCTTTTGCTCTCTGCTTGAGACTGGTAAGTGGATTTGAGAGAGCAGGGTCTATAGACTGACTCTCTGAGCCCTGTCAGAGATCTATGAGGGAGATGCAAGCAGACAATTCATACACCAATTGCAGGCTACTGGGACTTCGATTTCTCGTTATCCAATACTGAGTGCAAAGATCATTACAGAGAAAGGACTCTGATAGCACAGCAAGCCTGTTACTCCAGTCTCATGTAGTCTTAATGTTAATGCACCTACAAGTGCTTGCAGTGCAAATTCAAATGTGATTGATGCTGGAATTTCTGAGCATATATCAGTAGTAGGAAATTAATTCCTTGTGAACCAGAGTAGTGTTCTAGGAAATCAAAGAGTTTCTGAAGTTATGCAAGAAGGTATTCACAGGTGGAAATCAAAGATTTTGGAAGACCCTCCTCCAAATATAAAAATATGTAGATAAATATATTTTTGTCAAAAAATAATAAATGCATCCTCCTTCATGCATTTAAATTTTTTCTAAAGTCAGTCATCTGTATTGACTGCACGTATTACTGTGTATAAGCATTCATTTCACTACATAATTATTCAATTAGAGAGATCAAGTATTGCTCAGTCAATTCCAATAAATTGAATACTATCTAAGAACTGTAGATCAAGCACTCATTTCCTTACCTCTTTTCTAAGGAGTGCTGATTTACATGAGTGGTGCTGCTTAGGATTGAAGAGAAAGCTGACTGAGGAATGAGAACAACAAAGTAGTATGATGTGTATAGCAAACATTGTGGATGTGACAGCCTGGTCAGAGAGCAAGAAAACTAGATAAGTTTTCCAGAATCAGCTTGTGAGGCTTTAGGGAGCTGAAGATAAACAATGATAGCTTGTTACCATAAACAACCTGCAGGTGTTGTTTTCCTACTCTCTGTTTTTCTCAAAGATTGTTTATAAGAAAGGTGTTTTGCTAATTAAGCAATCAGGTGAAATGTATTAACTAATTGACCAATCTGGTCTATCTGTATCAGAGCAGTGTATAAAAAGAGAGAATTGGAAGTAAAGCAAGCTGCTGAGCAAACCAGCCTTCTGGGGAGTCTGTGTTGTTTCTTACTTAACAGTGACAAACGTGACATTGCAAGTTTTAGGAAGATGGAGAGGGAGCAAAGATGATGTGCAATGTGTGTAAAGCCTGTGAAACAGTAGCTGAGGTGAGTAAAGAGTGTTTTCTTGAATCTGCCTACTAGTTTTTTCAATATTATGCTTTTCATGTCTTTCATTCACCGAATCAGAATGTGCCTGTTGAATAAAATAGAGATAAATACTAAATTCAGCATTTCTTTTGAGTGGGCTGCTGCAAAAATTGTGAAAGCTGTGTGGGGTGGATATTAGATGTGCATGGAAAGAGGAAAGGGCTGAGCATCAAACATAAAATGGTCCAGTTGATTGCTAAAAGCCTTTAAAAATAAACTGCTGGTTGCTACTGCAGTAGGTAGCATCCGTTCTAACAGAGCATAAGTTGGCACTTGAAGGAAAGCATGACTGCCTAAATGTCAGCCAGTGCAGTGATCTAGTCTTGAGAACTTGAGTTGATTTTGAAGGCCTGAGCCTGACCCTGATGGAGAGGGAAGGACTTTGGTTCTGCAGCCTCTCCAGAGACTCCTTCTGCTTTGCTCTCACAGTGAGGGACATGAGGACATGTCAAGTTAGAGTTTTGCTTGTTAAAACTTGTGACCATTGCCTGGAAAGAACAGGTAGTTGCATGACAAATGTGATTACATAGACATTTCTGCTTAGGATGGTAAATAAGTTCCTCCTATGGTTTTAGTGATGGAAAAACTTAAACCTGCAGTGGAATGCCTTGCCTAAACTTAATGATTAATACCTGTCTCCATGTGTCCTATGCCTGTGACACATACTCTTTGCAAACTGGTTGGTATCATAGAAGATGTTCCGCATCTGCTGGCTCATGCAGGAGGCAGTAGAACAGCTGTTCCACCTAGCAGGTTGTGTGCTCTCTGGGAAACCCTGACCACATGTGTAGTGGTCTTCTTGCTCTGACCTATTGCTGCAGGTGAGTGCTTGCCTCAGGGATAGCCTGACTTGCAACTTTCAGGTTTGTGTCACAAAGAACCAAGGACATGACAAATATGCAAAAGATCTGAGTTGGATTATGAATTATAAATAAATTCAGCAAAATGATCATTTATGAATTAGATTACTTTTTCTCATCTGTTAAGACAGGGACTTAAATCTTCCAGTCATCTTGTAGTCTAATCAAGCAAAACTCTTACTGAGTTACTCCCAAACTTTGCTATTACCCTTGTTGTTTCTGATCTGCTTTCTAGTTAAAAAAAACCTAAAACTTTTAAAAGGCCAGGAAAGTTAAGTTCTCCTTTGTGTATGAGAATTAACTTTTTCTGATCTTCTGTATGTATTCCTTACATATATCAATATCTTGTATCTGATTTCAAAGGAAAATGTGAGGTGAGGAACACAGCCAACCAAATGGGGAGAAGTACTAGAAAATGACACCTTTTATGCATGTGTTATTATTAAATGTGTTATTATTAAATTGTATGTGTTATTATTAAATTGTCTTTATCACAGGGAATGTTCTCACTATTTATTTCAGAAAAGTAGAAGAATCAAATAGAAAATACCCTGTCATAGGTATTACAGGGAAAGGAGCTGAAGTATTTTCAACTCAGTGTCTGTTTAGCGTGTTATGTCCACAATTCTGCATTATGGAGCCAGAAGTACCATGACCTATTCCAATATTCTTTTGGAGTATTGGCCTACACATACAATTTACTAATATCTTACAGTGAGTCAAAAATATGCATTTATTGTTAAAATACACGGTTGGTACAATGCAATGTTGCAAATGCTATCTAGTGCTTTTGAGGAACAAATTATGGTTTCTTTTGCTGACTGATGAACCGTAGGTCTACACTGATCTGTTCCAATATAATATTCATATTAGTAGGTCTGTAAAAACCTTGTTAAAATACACTTGTTACAGCAGTCTCTGACAGCATATGCATAGTTTCAGTTATTTTGATTTTGTTTTAACCCTCCACAACGAAAATTTGAAAACAAGTGGCAAGCAGTAGTATAAAGCCAGAACAAAAGCCATTCATACCAAATAGTTGTGCTGTGTAGCGTGTGCTTATAAAGGAAAATCTTGTGTAAAGCATTTTCTTTCCTCTCATATAAGAAAGCCTTTACTCTAAAACTAACTGCAAAGGCTGTTCTGTGCAAGTGTGGCTGCAGCAGGCGCTGGCCATACTGCTCTGCAGCTCTTTAGGCCATTGGTGACTTCTTCAGGAACACCTACCAAAAGTTTTGCTATGATCTTTGCTGTCCCCTAGTACCCATTTTGTTTTGAATACGTACATAATACTGGGAGGAAAACACCAATTGCTTTCTGTCTGGAGCAATCAATCTGTATTTTTCCAGTTCTACACCTATTATCAGCTCTGAATTGCAGAATGTCTGTATTGTGCTGGGTTGTTTGTACTGGATGATGCAAATGTGATAACGTTCATGTGAGCTTAAGTTTTCATGTGTTGATCAGCAATACTGGCATGGCTATAGTGCATTTTTCTTTTTGGAAAGTGATACTGAACGTTTAAGATGGCTTTTGTGCTACTAAGGGTAATAAGATAAATTGCTGGAACTCTGTTTCCTTTGCTTGGCCTTTCTACTTCCCAGTATAAATAGATGCAGATGCTCACCCAGTCATATTTAGACCAGTTTAACTGGAAATATGGAAGAATTCCCATCATCAAGAGTTGTGAGCTCAGGACTGAGTATGAATCCAAATGCTTTTAGTTTTATTTGGAGTTTGTTGTTCCCACCTGACGGTCCCTGATTGCCTTTTGGCAGGGCCAGAAGTTTGTAACCAGCATTAAAACAAGAGGCTCTGATCTCCCAATGATTTCTGAGCAGTTTATAGCACTGTGTCACAGCTGGTGAGTTGAGTTTGCAACTTACACTGTTTTCTTACAAAGTGAATTCTATTCACATTTCAGAAGTTTCACTGTAAGTTTGGAAGTGTCTTGTAGGTCTAGGAAAAAGCAAAATTGAAAGAATAAACATGATTAATATTTCTTTTATTTTTGTAGTTAAAAGTACTACTCTGCAGTGGCATAAAGTTTTTTCTTCAATTTTCTCAGGTAAAATTTTTTTTTAAGTAATAGTTTGCCCAGGTCTGCCTGTGTTATCACTGTGTTTCGCTGTACTAGTCATGGAGCAGCAGTTCAATTCCTAATTTTTTGTTCTACCTATAGAACAAGGACCTAAGTTCACTTTCTTGACCCCTTGATGAACTACTTCTGGAACAGAGAGAATGTCCCCAGTCAGCCCTTTAATATTTCTAAGCTTCAATTCATTAAGCTTATACCAATCCTTGTAGAAACACACCTTCAAAAGAGATATAATTTTAGATATCAGATGGATTGACACTTTGTTCTGCATTTGCTGGGTTGCGTCATCTCATTCCAGTTTGTGGCAAAAGTCAGGTCCGAATTCAAGGTACTCTCAATCACTCTGAAAAGTCAAGTTTCCTTGTGTTCTTTATATGGTTCTGCTGAGTAATACAAGCTTTAGTTAGGCCACTTCTGTGTTCAACACAAAATTCAAAATTTCTACTCAAACTAAGGTCCCAGGAAAGGGGGGAAAAAATGGTTTCCCGGAGTTGCTGTACTTCCCTTTAGAATTAAAATTTAACTTATGGCTCTTACAGCATAGTGAAGAAATCTGAATGATCCATCTGAAAATGAAATAGTAATGTACCATTTCTCCTTACTTTGTTCTCCAGAAGTTCCTCATGTTTGAACAAGTAACATGAAAAAAAATCTTGCATGAACAAAATGCTTTGTGAACAGAAAGTGAGATTGGGAGGGCTAGTGGGTCAGCGGCATAGCTTCAGTCATTTAAAAACATAACTAGAGATGCACTTTGTTTTGATTCTAGAAATTCAAATGTGTCTTTCTTTCTCAGTTTAATGGTGGTTTACTTGATGCATGTGGAGATGAATACAATAAAAGACTCTTACTTAGAAAATGGCTTCATGGAGCTGCCAATATTTTATGAAGTATGAATCCAAATTTTGGGCAGATCTGTCACTGGAGTATTGCTGAATATTGCTATATAAGACAACTGATGCTGACCCATTAGGAGATATACTGAGAGGCCTGTGTGTGCATGGAGAGTGCCTCTTTGATTAATAGTCCTGCTGCAAGTGTGACATATCTGTGCTGCTGTGTAACTTTTCCTGGATGCTAGACACTTATGTTTAATGATATTTGCCACTTCAATAGCAGGAAAAAGATTGAGATGATCCTAAATTGCTTTTCTCAGTGTGTGCAGTGTAGACAAGGAAATGAAACATTAATTCAGTGGGAGGCTTTTTTTTTTTGGTGTTTTCTGTGAAGAGGGGCTCTGGCTTTAGCCCAGGAGTGTGCATGCGGGCAGATCTGCTACCCAGCCATGCCCTCTCTGGGAGGGGGCTGTCTCTGTTCCGGGCAGGGTAAATCCCGTGTACACAGCCTCAGGACAGTCCTGGACAATTATGACACTTCTTTATATCAGAAAACACTCCTATAAGTTCAGAACAATCCCAAAAACCTGGGATCCACACAAACTCAGAACTCAAAAGCAGGCAACAGAGTTTAAGGGCTTTTTGTGCTCTTCATCCAAAACCTATTACCATCCATTACTGCCTGTACAGCCCGAGGCCTCGGAAGGGATCATTTTGGGAATGACACCTTTAAAAAGACGGCATTTTCGCATCGCTCCCAAGAAGGATGCGGTGCCGGAGGACGGCGGAGGGAGCTCAGGGGCTCGGCTGCCACCTACCGCCCGCTGCTCCGGGAGAGCGCGGTGTCTGAGCTACCGGCCGAATTCACAAATTAAATGTTACTGGTGGGTTACAGCCTGTAAATTCCCTGCGTAAGAGATGCTGAACGACTTGAGACATGTTTAACATATGGAGCCGGTAAAAAGTTGGAGCTCCACATTTGAATTTCAAAAGCGAGAAAGTTAAACGAGAAAGCTTGGTTTAGAAGGCTCTTGGACTTTAAATGGAAATACAGATTTTCATGGGTTATTTTAGCACCTAGCAGTTTTTGTAGTGGGGACTGTCAGTTAATTTTCAGCCAAGCATTAATTCCAGGTGAAGGGGAAAATCGAGAAGCTGCTTTCTGCTCACAGAAGGTCCCCATCCTGCCTCACACAGATCTGCCTGCTTTCGCAGCAGCTCTCGTGGGCATCTGGCACTGCCCACCTTTGGAGTCCTGAAATGCAGGACTCCAGGGCAGTCTTGAAATCCCGGGAATCATTCTGCTCATTTCAGACCCTTTTCATGGCAGCATTTGTGAGGAAAAAAAACCCAAAACCTGAAAACCAAACCCATAAAAATGTCAAGAACAACCCAATCTATAATCTACAGACCTTAGGGACATCCAGAGCTGTTGGTGTCACTTGGTGCTCTACAGTAATTATAAGAGATATTGCCCAGAAAACACTGGGCACATGCAGATCACACGAGGTAAATGATAAGCATGAGGAGCTAACTGTATTGCTGTATTAACCTTTACTAATGAGATCCAAATAAGAGGTGAAATAGAGTTGCTTCAGAAAAAATATAGGTATTGTTACCATAAACTACATACAAAGGAGATTGGGTGTAATTGTCTTGTTGATAGTGAGCAAGTTTATCTTCAGTTTACATTTCTTTTCACAATTTAAAAGCCAGTATTGGAAAATGGATTTAATTCCTGTGAAAACCTTTCAGTCTGTCCATAAATAAGAGCTTATTCTCACTGTGTTTATGATGATATGATTCTCCCTGTTATGATGCTGGGAAAGCAGGCTAAGCTCCTGTGCACCAAGTTCAGTCAGAGCCATATAGGTTATTTCAGGAGTAAAGGAAAACCTATTTAATGCTTCCCAAAGAGTTAACCATTAGGACCTTGTCCCTAGAGACAAATCAGCAGTGTCTTTGTAGGGCTAATGTCACCCAACTGAGCAACAGAGAAAGAGATCCTATGATTTAGGCAACTGATCAAATTGCACAAGTAATGAATAACTGCTATGTGAAGTGAGCCATTTATACATTATTCTGAGCTTAAAATTGTTTTAAGGAGATTTCTTGGAGATTGGCAAAAATCCAGCACTCTGTGACCTATATGTGGGCTTTCCAGGAACCCAGAGATGCAAGTACTGTGCCCATTGAATTCAACTCAATGAATAGATGAGGTAGCTGTGCTTGTAACTTTGGGAAAGCATTATCTTTTCTTTGGTTGTCTGGAGCCCATGTAAAGGTGAATGTTATTTTACTGATTAAGAGAAAATACTTTTTGATGATGCTAATTTGCCTATTAAAAAACAAGTAAAACTTCTCTTTGAGAGGATGAGTGGGAAAACTTGATGACCTTTAAAATTTCTTTTGTATAAGTAATATTTACCAAAGCCTAGATGCCCTAGTAAATTTTAACGATCATAATGTGAGATACTTATAAAACAAAAATAGTTTACCCTTCCAGTTTTACTTTTAAGAAAGCAATATAATAATAAAAAAGTCTAAAGTGTACACAATGCAAATATACCATTAACTCGTTAAAGGTATTTTCTAATGTGTGATATTGAAACAAAAGTGAAAAAAACCTCAGCAGATCAAATATTATGGAACAATTTTTGGCATGATTACATGGTTAATTTTTTTATTGTACTGAAAAGTGTGCAAGGTCCCTCACAGCTCAGATAAATGAAAGCATGCAAAAAGCTTGTCACTAAATTTCACAGGGGGCAAGATGAGAAGACAGAACTGCAGGCTTGCTGAGTTAAAAGATTAGAAAATGTTGTATTAATAAGTTCATATGATTATTCAGCAAAGTCCGGCCACAGAGTGATTGAACTGCTCTTTTTGGGCACAAATAAAAATGTTGTGGCTGAGTCCCTCCCTGGTAAATGGCAGAGGGGTGAGTTTTAAAGTCCATTTGGGATGGGAACACATGCTTAGACACAGCTTATCCGAGCTAGAGTTGTCTGCCAGAAGCCTGGGAAGAATGGGTCCTTCTCCATTGCATGAGATACTATTGCTGTAAGAAGTTATTGGGTCGAATTCAGGGCTGTATTACTCGGGAGTGGATTGCACATTTCATCCCAAACCAGTGCCAGTGAATCCTGTGAATCTGAATTGCCAAGAGGTAGCATAATGGCAAAACTGACATACACTTGATAGCTGTAACCTTATTTACATTGACTCTGACAGACCTCATAATATTAGAAAGCAGTATTAATGAAATGTTAATTGAACTACTAAATACCATCAACCATTAAAATTACCAGTTGCTGCTGTAACCCACTAGTAGAATATTTACTGAAAACTAAAGGAGGAAATTATTTTGCCTAAAATACTGGTAAAAAAGCTGAAAGAATAAAATTAAGTTGACCTTTTGATAGATGTCTGTTTATTGATTTAAATTCACCATTTTGTGAACAATGTCAAAGAGGTCTGTTAGAATAGAAGCATGTATAATAACATGAGCTAAACAATTTTTATTTCTTTGTGTGCCATTACAGAGAGATTGAAGCAAGCTTCACCTAAGTGTAGTGATGCAAAAAAAATAATAATACCCAGTCTGGATGTGAAAAAGCAGAGGAAAACAAGAGCTTCATATTAAAGTGCCTTCTAGGTAGCTGACATGACGCATCTAGTCAGACGTAAATAATGACAGACGGAAACTATCATGAGGTCTGTGAAGCATCAACATGCTGCCATCATTTTCTTTCTAACCTTGCTTTGCTAGCAGCTCTCAGACTTACAGGCTGAGAGATCATTTAAAAAGCAAATCCTAATGATGCTGCCCACTGTAGCAACAGGCAGTGAGACTGGCATCAACTTAGCTCAGTTTGGGAACTCGGGGTTGCAGCCGTGGCTGGCTCCTGACACCCCAAATGGGAGCTGCCCCTCACTGCCTCCCTGGCTCCCTGCAGCTTCATGTGAATCTCACTAAAAATGATCCACCTTTATGGGCAAGGGGAAGAGCAGGCTCTCCTCCTTCTCACACCTCTTGGCAAATTAGCAGTTCAGTTATTTTCTGTATTGGATTAGGTGTATTTGGGTGCGGGATGCCCAGACTGATTTTCATTGTACACATTTTATTTGTAGTGCATGTGTCTGGGAAAAGAGAGAGCATACTGTGCTGGTATCCCTGTAGCTTCAGCAGAGATGTGTTGTGGTTCAGATAAACACATCTGTACACAGCTGCTGTAATCAATGTGGAATAGCAGAGCAGTTTTGCAAATTCAACTTAAGGGGGCAAAAAAGGCAAAATATAAAAACCTCACAACAGGTCACCAGTCTTGTCCAGCTCAGTAGACTCTATTCATCAAAACAATGTCCAATAAAACAGTTGTACATTTTATTTAAGCTGTTGACTGCATTGCAAACCATTGGGAAACAAAGCTGGTGTGAGATAACGTAATGGCATTATCACTTTGCAAATCAGCATGTGGCTTTGCTTGGGTGCTAGCAGGGCAGGAGGGCTCAGAGACAGATGACAACATGAAAAAAGAAGTAGATCAGACTGCTTGTTTTTGATTGTAAACATTATTTTCATATACAACAATGAATTTAATCCTGTTTGGTAAGCCTGACCTCAGGCTGTATAAATGTATTTCCATTGTTTGTATGTAAATTAAAACATAACAAAAAAAAAAAAAAATCCTTCCCAACCTTCCCCATCAGAAGGCTGTTTATGCTTCACAGATCTTTCCAGTACTTTAAGCACAGCTAAGCAGCTACCTCAGGTAGAGAAGATGCTATTTTTCCAAGGAAGCATTTTAAAATATTTCCCCACACACACTTCTGAATGTTCTAAATACTAATGCAGAATTCGTGACTCTCAAAGTAAATAGATGGCACTTAATTATGCTGGTGATGTCAGGTATTGTATAGGTTGATTTCCCAAGGCGTAAGTGAAAAATGTACTATTTGGTCTTAAATTTAGACTTAATAAATAGCTAATTTAGGATCTTGCTCTATATGCAAGGATATAATCACAAGGCATTCATTTTTAAAAGGTTTCATTTATTCTTGTGAGCTTAATTATTGCAAGGAAACTGTGAGCAATTTGTTTTTTTTTACCAGTGTCTGATTTCTGAGAATGGTTATTAAATATTAAATGGATGCATAATTCAGGCAATTAAGAAAGTAATCACACAAAGTAATGTAATGGAAGTTAATTATTACTGCATAAGCAAATAGTTCATTAATGCTAGTAGTTGCTATGGCTGCATTCTTAATACATGCAGAACTGAAGCATGAATCCTCTGTGTATTCAGAGGTACCAGAAGTATGGTACTGCAGAAAGAGTGTTCCTAATGAAAGGCCCAGGCAAATAAGGTCATATTGACCCCTGGCTTGTCTGAATGCTGCAGGATCATCATTACTTAAGAGAGTTTTATGAAAACCATGGCTACTTCAGATGCTTATAATGCCTTCTGTTTGTAATACAGGCTGTGGCTTAAATCAAGGAAGAACTTGGGGAATTCAGTTGTTTTAAAATAAATTAATAAATTGCCAATCCTGCTTCTCTTGTTAAAATTCTACCCAGTGGTGCTCCTCTTGTTAAAAGGCTATAAAATCATTATATGTAACTTAAAAGGGTTGTACAATTTTTCAGTGCAAAAGCATAATAGCTGACAACCACCCTTGTTAGATTTTTTCTTCAACTATGAGAGGAAAATCTGACATTCCTTTGCTACGATTATTTCCCTAAAGCAAAGCTTTTCATAAAGACTATTTTAAACCAAGAGACACTCGTGCAGCTACATTCCACCTAGTGGGCTGTGATGCAGTAATATTTCCCTTAGTGCTGTAAGATTTAGCCAGGGATGGCAGGATCTGTGACTGAGGGGTGAATGGTGCAAAATGGTGATGAGGTTCTCATTGGTACCTTGAAGGTGTGGAGATAGGACACACATGAAGGAAGCAACTGTCCTTAGAGAGGACAGAATGACACTGGTCCGTTTGAGGCTCTGTGTTGCTTTAAAAGGGGAAGGAAAGAACAAGGCAGCAATTTTAGCATGCTGGAGAACCCCTGCAGGTCATCACATGCCTGCTCCTGCCAGCTGCTGGCTCTCGCATCGTCCTCCTCCCTCAGAACGCTGCCATGTTAGATAAAAGAAGGTGGATTTTGTCACTAATTGTGCACTGCAGCTAGGCAAGAAGTGCAATTGTGTTAGGTCTGGGTAAACACTGTTGTGAACTGCCTGGGCCCTCTGTAGAACCAAATGACCACGTGAAACCGAGAACACTGAGGTGCACAGTTTTTAATGACCTGCTCTCCTCACTTCAGTGCGTCCCACAAAAGGACAGGAAGCTAACAAACAAGTGTGTAGAATCTAGCTCGTGCTAGCTCAGTGCTTTCTGAGTTTTCTGGAGAAATCCTCAAATGATTTCTTTGTGCTCCCAAGATATCTTGGATTTGTGCAGACTGGGGGACCTAAGGAAGGAGTGGGGGGAAAGCAGAGTGGTGACAGCTCAGCATTGCACTCTGGTCTTCCCAAGGAATAACAATCAGCTAGAATACTGACATGATGAATCTGGAAATAAAACTCGTGTAAACCCTTGTGACTGGCTAGGGGAGAAAAGAGGTTAGACCTTTGGATTGAAAATGTGCCCATGCACACATGCACAATTACATGTTTTAATTTTTTTTAGGGCCATTCAATCTATGAAAAGTGTTCATTATTTTGAAATACTTAATGCTGTTTCAGAATGAAAACAAATGTTGAAGTATAGGAAATTCCTGTGGGACAGAAATTGTGTTTTTTACCAGCTCTAATAACCACCATTGCAACAGCATGAGCAGTCAATCAAACAGGAATTGAGCCAGCACAACCCCAGGAAAGTTCCTTTCATCCCTTCTTTATTTGAGAAGCAAACCCTTAGTCTTTTTGCAAGCCCTATTAAAAGTACAGCTTTTGCAGAATGTCTGGGGGGGCATGAGAGTTGTCTGCTTGGGGCTGGGTGTGAGGGAACAAGTACCAGACTCTCCCAAGCCCCACAAACAACACCTTGCAAATGGTGTTGCCACCTGAAGCTTTCCACGTTGAGTGCCTCTCCTGGAAGTGTCACATAGGAGGGTGATGAGCCTCTCTGACAGCCACCTGGAGACCTCCTGTGGTACCTATGGCTGGGTCTTCAGGTCTCTTCCAATGTTACCCACACCGGTTTTGGAGCTCTCCCGTCACCTGACAAAATGTCTTTCTTCCTGCATCAATTGCTGAGCCTGGTGCAGCTTTGCACCCAGACTGGTTTCAGGGTGCAGCCCTTTGCAGAGGGCGGTGCAGCCACCCAGAGGGAAACAGATGGCAAAGGTGGCACTGTGGGTAACTGACTGAAAGGATGCCCACTTCAGTCCAGGCTTGTCATGCTGCCCTTCCTGCCCATTCCTGCTAGGAGGTGAAATCAAGAGGGAGTGTTTAATGATCAGGGTGACAGTGAGATTGGCCAGATGTGATAGGGCTTTCATATTACACAGAAAATTATGAAGAGCACAGGCTGTTCTGTTAGAAATGTCCTCTGCTGGTCTGCAGCCAGACCTCACCTCCTGCCAGCTCCTGATGCCCTCAGCAGCTGTGGCTGGGATGGGCAAGCAAGGCACCAGCACTCACAGCTTCCCAAAACGTGTCTGCCACCTAGCTCTGTCTGACAGCCCTGGGCCTGCGTCTGGGTGCTCTGCTCTGCTGGCTTTCTCACTTTGGTGGGGTTCTGTACCTAGTGTCTGCATCTTTTGGTGGCTGCATCAGAAATTTTGATAACTGCATTGAATGAAGTTTTATTTCTCAGTATGCTGCTTCTCTGTTTTTAGTAAATGAATGTATGCTAAGTGCACGTAAAGGTTTTCCTTTGAGTGAAAACTTTTTTATTGTATACAGAGAGATATGACTAAATAATTCCTAATAATAATTTTATTTTCTTTCATTCCAATGACACTACTAAGAATGTAAAGTTCTCTATAAATAATTACACAAATAGAAAATGTCTTATTAAAATTATAATCCTCTGAAATGAAAAAATAGCTCCAAATACAAAAGTTAGTAACAATTTTCTTCATCATATGATTTTAGTATGCTGTATCTTTGTAATCAAGTAACAGCAATAATTTTCAGCTACAAATTTGAAGTCTTATTTTCTGTCTTGTATTACAGAAATAACCCACAAAACTTAATAATTTAACAACAATATTTACACTAAATATTTTTTTTCTTTTACTGAAACAACAGAGCCTTTTCTGAGGAACAGTAATCAAACAAAACCAAACACAAAAGCTGATTTTTATTTTAAATCACATTGTTGTAGCTCTGAGTTCTGGCTTAATATGAGTGACTGGCAGATGTTTTGTTTTCACTTATGTAGCAAATATGAATGCTGAGAACAGTGCAGTAGGCCAGAACACTGACCTGGGCTCATAAACCTGGGGATATGTTCAAATTAAAACACTGGTAATGGCCAAGTATTTTTATTTAGCTGCATAAATTTAAAATTTGAAGTAAAAAAAGATAACTTTGAAATTCTACCTGTCTCTGTCTTGCCTATAAATTTATCAATTTCTAGGCTCAAACAAAGCATGAAAAATCTAAATGCTTTGGCAGATGTCCCCTGTGTGAACAACTCCCTGTTGGCTTCCTATCTATACAGAACATGAGTGTTCCTTGTTCTGCTTCCAAATGTGGCTTCACGTGGCAGGAAAGACTTATACCCTTGCTTTATTCAGGAGGCAGAATCTTCACAGGAAATACTTTGGGAAATTTTTTCTTAACTAGTTCTAAGAAGCTGTATTGGGGCATCTTATTTTGAGTGATTTCTCCCTATTTCTGCAATAGTCCTGTTGATTTAAGTCAATATAGTCAAACAATAAACATTTCAATAACCAGGTCAGCATGTAGTATTCATAAATTCTTTCAGAGCTGCTCTATATCCATCATGCAGTATAGTAAAGGTTGAACACCACAGCCTTATCCTATTTTTCATTTTCCTTAAAAATATGCACATCTGTTAAAAAAATTTACCACGCTGTTATTCAAAGGTTCTGGGAAGCTGTCATGAAACACAACAAAAAGAAGTGTACATATAATTGTAAGGACTCTAGCAGAAATAACAAGGAAAAGTTGAAGTTTCAAAAACTCATTCAAGTCTTGGTTAAGGAAAATTATTTCTGTTTCTCTTTGGTCTTTGGCACACAAGCATCAAAGTAAGGAGTGCCCAGTTGTAGGATGTCTGTCTGTGTAAGCATGGTGATATTACTGCTATCAGTTATTCTTGCACTGTTCATACCACATTTGTTCTCACTCGTTGTGATAGGATTCCATGCAGGGATTCAGAATATCTAAAGACCTTCCACCTAAGTTTTAACAGAGAATGCAATCAACTTAAAATGGGTCTGGGATGAAAACTTTGAACAAAAGCTGAGAAAATTATATGCTTGTGATGGTGTCATGCTCCTCCCGTGTCACCCCGCCAGCTGCTCTCGCTGCACCCCGAGGCTCCCTTTGCTGACCCCGTGCACTGCGTGGCCTCCCAGTTCACGGAGTGCCTCTGCTCTGAGGGAACGTTTGGTCAACAGAATTGCAACTGCAAGTTTGAAGGAATGAAAATGAAACTGTACAAATGTACAAACCAAAGGTGCTCAACAAAAAGAAAAGCCACAGCTATTTCAGCTGAAGTTGGATGTGAGCAGGGCGTCTGTTGGTTGCTGGTGGGGTTGCAGTGGTAGGTTTGCCTTTGTATAGTGGGAAGAAATTCATGGCTGTAGAAATTTTGATGAGGTTAATCATTCATCTGAATTACCTTTATTAGCATTATTTTAAGCTTATACTTCAAAATTGGCTAATGGGATGAGGGTAGAGCTGCGCTGCATAATTATCTCACTTCCTAGTATCTCTATTCCAAATACAACTGGAAATGCCTTGATATTATCCTATGGATGGATAATGAATTATTAAAATAATTCAAATGGAATTATTTTTCATTATTGCTCACTACACAATGCACTGTGTGCTGTGCAACAAACACAGAAAATAAAGGCAGCTCCAACATGAAAAATAGGGTTCCAGAAGAAATCTAAGGATACCCTGTTTGATTTTATTTTAGCAATTTTCATTCCCAGTTTCTCTCACAAAAGCCTGGCAGCAGGAGCCAAGTGCTTTGCTATGCCTTTGGAACTGCTTCTCAACTTGGCTCTTTGCGAGCCAGATGTCTGCAAAGTTTGCTTGGTCCATGATACTCACCAGCAACAGTTAATTTCATGTGCAAAGACTAAAAGATGATGCTGACCTTGGAAAGGGAAAAAGCTCCACTCTACCATTACCTGATTGCTTGTCCCTTCAAGTGAAGGAATTTAGGCTGAGGATGATTCGCTTTGAACTTGTGTGGACTGGTGCTGACTGCATAGCTGTCCTGCCAAGGGAATACTCTAATGCCATAGGTAATTCAGTGTCATGCTAGTATATAACATTTATGTACAACTTGCCTGGGCCTTTCTTAGAGGTGGAAAACCTTGGAAAGCGCTTTAGGACTTGTACTTGGAATATACAGGCCAGTTACTGGCTCTCAGAGTTCAAGAGGTGCTTTAGCTGTTTTGTGGATGGCACTATAACTTTCCATAGGAAGTGGTTGCTAGATCCAGAACTCATTAGTGAACTGTTAATGGTTCATCTCAGTGTTTGGCCCTGAACTGAGATGCTGATGGGCTGCCAAGTTCAACATGTTCAACAAAATGTTTCCAGAGAAATTCTCAGGAGTACAAGATCAGCATCCACTTCTTCCCCCATCTCTGTAAAAATATAAAAGCTATTTCAAGGCATGTGATGCTAGAATCTGTTACTAAAACAAAAACAGTACAGGATTTTTTCCCGCTCTCTAGCTCCAGTCCTCCTTTTTGCAATTTCTTCCTTTTCCAGAACACTTCAGCTTCGTATCTGTGGCACCTAGCAGCCATGCAATTACTCTAGAATTATTTCATAAGATGAAAGATGTAGCTGAGCATTAATATTTTTAATAATATAAACAAGCAGTTGCTGCAAGCCAAGTTTTTTGTCATTCCTCTTAAATGAAAAATTGACATTGAGTGCAGATTCTTATTTTCAGTAGGAAAAAAAATAGTTCAGGACAGCTTTTAAAAAGCCTTTCACATAAAATTTCAGTAGTCTCACTGAACAGAGGAAAAGACCTATAGGATGTTTTTCCTCTCTGGACAGCAAGTCTCAAGTCAACCAGGACACAGAGAATTGTTTTACTCTTTTATAAAACAGTCACTAAAATATTCAGGAGTGAATGAATCCATGTGCTCTGGGTCCCTCTTAATGCTTTGTAGATATGGAGCAAAGGACAGCTGAAAACATAGAGGAGTTGGTATGAAAGCAAGGCTTAAAGATGAATTGATGTCATCCAGCAGATGATCTTGGGTAACTCTTGCAGACGAGAAACACGGGTGTCAGTTAAGAGTCTGAGCAGCTACAAGTATTGGTGAGAGGAAATGAAATGTAATATGAAGAGCAGTAGTGGATCAGGATGTTCTACTGGAGCACAAACAAGCAAAGGTGGTCCCTGCAAGATGCTGTGTGCCAGGAGAGATGTAGAGATGTGTTCTCTTTTAAACAGGTGTGAAGGTGTAGAATTTAAAATTTTTGCCTCTAAAGTGAGCACAGGTCTTGGCAGAAGTGCAGCTCATGTCCTTGCCCATCCTGACCCTAATCTTAAACTCAGTGCAAGCAAAGGAACATGATTCCTGTCACCTTCAGAGCACTTTGGGTCAGATCTGCTGCACAGTACTTGGCAAGGACCAGGTACCACTGCTGTGATCTTTGCTGCAGCTAGCTACAGTGTTCAAATTAATTTGAGAACCACATAACTGGTGTGTTGCGGTTGCTGCTTAGGGATAATAGCTTATCCCTGCAAAGACAATAAGTGTGAAAGTCTCTGCAGATGCTGTCTGGGACATTCCTAGGCAGGAGAGAAAGCTTGGCGCCATTTTTATAGTTACGCCTGTTAAGATTTAATAGATGGAAAGTTTCATTAGTGAACTGTGTTGCAATTAACTTGAAGGAGGTTCCAGCTTACTGTATGCAGTCCTTCCTCAGAGAAAGTTGTTTACATTTCCTTTTGGAAATTATTGGCTCTTCAGCACTTAATTGTTAGTGAATAGCAAAGGCTGTGATTTTACAAAAAACCCACCAACAAAACAACATGATTTTCTCATTACTCTAACAGAAGTTTGGGTCAGTTGTACAACTTTTTATTCCTTTGTGAACACCCCAATTGCTGAAAGTCAAAATGAGTTGATCCAAGGGCAAGGGATAACGCAGAAATGCAGATATCCGAGAAAGGTTTCCTCCTTGGTAACGTCTGTAATGAGGATTAATGGGGTAGTGACCTGGCTTTTGTTTGTTTTTTTTACCAGTCCACCCTGAGGCCAGATCCTGCATGCTTCACACAATACTTTCATTGCAAAATAGATTAGGATTTAGGCCTGCTCAGTCTTGTGGGTGACCTGCCATGAGAGAAGAGGCACACAATTCCTACCAGTTTCAGAGCTGCTGCAGATGGATTTTAGCGCGCTTATGGGGGATTTGCCCTGTGTTAATCCATTTGGAAGAGGAATATGTGGCCTCATGAAGCTGATGGATGTTCATAATAACTGAAGATCATGTTCTTTGAACCTTCTGGGTCTTCTTGAGAAGAGCTGTATCAGAGCAAGCAGCGGCTGAGCCCAGCGCTGATGAGCCCACCCTGCCAGCACCCAGCACGGCCCCCTTGCTGCCCTTGGGAGCCGCGAGCTGCTGCTGCTGCTGAGATGTCTGGGGGAGGCTTCCCCTTTGACAGGCTCTGAGCATGCTTTTGCTGCCGCTCATAACCATGACGTGTATGCACACTGCTCTGAAAAATCTTTCTTGATTCAGAAAGATCTTCGTCTGAATTCTATCAAAGACTTTGTCCAAAGAAAGAAATTGGTAGGTCCCATTTGGACAAGTGTAATGCTAGCAAAATCATGAAATGGATCATGTACTTGACCGTGAAGTTGTGGTGACCTGAATGAGCTCTGTGTGATGGCAGTTCAGTGCACCATAACTGGTGGTTATGCTTGTTTTCATTGCACAGACATTTCTTCTGTGAGTGAGATAGTGCAGAGCTGAAAAGGTAGTGTCAACAGGAGCTGGAAGGTTTCTGCATTCCTTAGTGAAATGGGAAATCTCTATGTGATGTCTGGTGGGTGATGTGTGACTTGTTCTAGGCCTGGTATCATAGCTTGAAAATGAACAAACAGAAATAAGGAAGATATTACACTATTTTATGCTAAATTAACCTATCTGTAGAGTATTAAATATCTGTCTCTGAAGAGACATTATAAATGCTAAGTATTTTCAGTGTAACAGTGGTATTATAAGTATTTAATATTTTCCTGCTAGGATGTGAAATTACTAACCAGTATTTAAAAAAAAAACAACCAAAACCAGTAAAATAGGAAAATGTGAACTAATCAAATTAATTTAATTTTGTTTTTAGTTGAAATTTCAGTAATTGTTTCATTCAGCACCAAAGATTTTTTTTTCTTTTAACATATTCTTGTGAAGGGCAAAATCAGATTCATCAAAGCTTAAATACTCTGTAGGAGCAGAGTGAACTGTGCTGTGGGCAAGGTTTGCAGGGCTGAGGGTGGAAAGCTCTGTCAGAATGGACATAGACAGCCTTATCCAAAGGCCCATGTGTGCACTCTGGTCTGGACCACGTGCACCTAGGTCAGGGCTGGAAAGTGAAAATTGCTCTTTCTGCCATTGCTAATCCAGCCAAGTGACTTTTTTCAGAATGAGTGCCTCCACCTGCAATGCCACAGATGAACCATTTAGTATTAAAGAGCAGAGAATGGAGCAGCATAAACTGCATTTTAGTCTTACCTCAGGGACTGATTTATAAGAAGGGAAACTGGAGAGTCAGAAATGGGTGCAAGTAACCTCATATATCAGGTTATTGCTCCATGAGCGCCCTCAGTCTACTGGGAGATGCTTTCTCTTTCCTTTTCCTTCTCTCATGGTACAGTGACTTACTTTGGGAGATCTTAGTATTTTTGAGGAAAGTCTGAGAAAATCTGAAAAAAAATTAAAAATCCTGCCCTGCTTCATGTTTGATTGCAATCGAGAAGGCTAAGGGAAAAGCTTTTAACATGTCCAACTAATCCTTTACTTATTTTGATGGCTTTAGAGTGAAAAATAAAGGATGAAGTGCTATGCAGAGGATGTGGATGTGAGAGACAGGACAAGGTGTACCCATTCAGAAAAAGAAGTTGTGATTGCCATGACACATTGACTGCATCACTATGATCCTGTCCAAGAGCAGGACATGGCAAAAGTGCACACATGCCCACACACACTGCCACCACGCCTTAACAGGGAGGGACGTGTCAGCTTTTTCTCAGTTTTGGATCTCACTACTTCATTTAATAAATGGGATATTGCTAATTAACACTAAAATTCCTAAGAGTCAGAGTAAGTTGAAGTGTGCTGTGGGGAAAGAGGTGGACCCAGGTCAGTGTGAGTACGATGAAGAGCTTCTCCAGAGTGGTCCCCAACACAAATGTTGAATCTGGAGGTATCCTGGGGCAAGTGTTAAGGTGATGCCCTCACTGTGGAGGGCTTTGTCAACAAATGTGTTTGAGGCTGAGTTAAAGCTGCAGAGCTGCTGTGGTTGCAGCTCAGTGGGATTGCAGTGCACCAACCCACAGCATGGGATAACCTTCCAGCCTTCCCTGCCTCCATCAAATTATTCATAGTATTTGAGTGCTGCAATCCTAGAAACAATACTCCCAAAGGCTTAAAAGACATGTCATGTAACCTTTATTAGTTTATCACTACAGCAGAGACACCTCCAACTTGCTTTGATTTAGTGACACAACTTGTGGTTAAAAGCTTTAGGCAAGGCCACACACATGCAAGCAGTGACTAGTGATTTGGATAATTAGTAAGAATGGCAGAGCCCTGTCTCTATACATGAAAGGTAGCAATGATAAGCAATTAAAAATGAGCTGGAAAAGGTAAAATCGTGTGGCAATATGCAGTGCAATAGACCAGGTTGAGTAAAGTAACATAACCGCTACACCAAAAAAAGGTAGGAGAATGAAAGGAAAATGCACTAATTTTGAGTGGTGTTTTCAATGAAATTGTTTCTAAAAGTGAAAAGTAGAAAATCATCAGCTTTTCTGACATAAGGGGTAACTCCATCAAAACAGCCAGTGTTGTGATGCTTGCACGATTTGTTTTCTCAGAATATTTATAAGATGTTAATGGAGAACCTTGATGATATAAAAAAACCCCAAAACACCACAACTGATCAGAAAAGTGTGAGGTACAATTAATGTTTTCTCTTACAATTATTTTTCTACCTCATAGCTCTTGCTCACTACTTAAGTGAACCCTACTTCGCCCTACCACCTTCTTTTTGCACTGGGAAAGTTTTGAATTTGCCCCAACATTATTTGCTTTGACAAATTTGGGCTGTACACCCTTTTTCTGCCTGTCTACTCCTCACTTGCCTTCTGAAACTGGATTTCTGACACAGTACCATTTCTTGGGAATAGCCTTGCAGTTATATATGTGTCAGAGAAAACATGAGAATAGTTATCAATTATTTCTTAATGTTTGGCTCTATCATAGTACAGAAGCTGTGATCAGTAGAATAAATTAGAGTATGATATGGAACTTTTTGAGGGTAATATTTCTGTGGAAATGAGGATTGATGTGCGTCTATGACTTAGAACCTTATCTGGAAAACCAAGAAGATGATCAACTGTGTGCTGAGAAACAAGGAATTCAAATAGCTCAAAAATTTCAGAAAGATTTGGCATAGAGTTGGTTGATCAGAAATAGTTTAAGTCTTCCAATTTTGTCCTTGTCAGCTCTCTGGAACATTGATTGAATCATGCAGGGCAGAATAAAATTGCAGACTGCAGCAAGACTGTTAAACAGCGTGGTTGGAAAAGATCCAAACATGCACACACATCTAAAATGGATTATTTTGAGTGAAAACCTTGCCCAACAGTTTACATGTTGTGTATTTCAAGGAAATATTGCATTAGTTTGATTGTAACATGGCTCATAGAGCAGTATTATTCAGTGCACAACAGGGCTGGGTTTTCAGGGATCATTTCCTGATTTTCAGGATGTCTGCTGAGATCAGCGGCACAGAGTGTGATGGGAGAACTCTTGTATGCCTTTCTTTGTTTGACACAACGTGTACTGAGTGTTTGTGTTTGAGAGCATTGCATGGCATTTAGGTCAATGGGAATCCAGTTCTATGTCTCAAACACTGGGGTGCTGCTGCGAAGAAAATAGCTAAAAAACTTGGCTTGTAGGCGTGGAATAGCTTCCTGAATCAGTGATTCAGGGTTTTTTGGAAGATATTAATTCCTTAAAATCTGTTACTTCCCTTTGTTTTTTATTATTTGTTTTTAATGAATGGTCAAATAATAGTATAGGCCAGAGTTAATGTGAGAGTGAATGTCAACTTGCAGCCAGAAAGCCCTCTGGGATTTTCCCCTGTTTGCAATGGGTGCATCCAGCCACCTCTCTCTTGGAAAGAGCACAGCTGTGATCTGTGTCAAGGAGTAAGGGCTGCTCTGAGACTGCAGTGATTACCTGATTTGCATCTTCAGTTGAAAGGAAATTCTAGCTAATCAATGGACTCAGCTACACTTGTTTCAATTTAAATAAGCAAGTCTAAAAGCCTTCTCTGCACCCCTGTTTGTTTAAGTTGGCTTTGTCTCTTTGATCTCATGTTAACATACCTTAATGACAGGTAATGATTGATAATGGTATATTGTAAAGTTCGGGTAATAAACAGTGTTTTACTCATAATAATGCTGAATAATGTACTTTTTATGACCCAGTTTGATGGAAAATTTCCTTGTCAACTCTGCCTAATTGTCCAAACAAACCACCCATTACTTAAAGAGATACATGTCTAAACTAGACACATTAATTAGGGTCATGACTGAGCTACACAAAGGAATATAGTAACACTTCAGTTATCTTTAACTATGATCTTTGGACAGCAGTCCTAATGTTTAACTGAGGTTTAATGGGAAGCTATTGTTTACACTATCCTTTTGTAGCTCACAGACGTGTTGGAATCAATCCATAGTGGCTGGGAGATGGGAAAACTGATATCTCCCTGAAAGTCTTTAAAGGTCATAAGCAATATTAGTTTGAACACCAAAATTGACCAAATTGAGTAAGACTGGATGAAAAAGAAAGAAAAAAATATTTCTGGGGTTTTATCCATTCAGAAACTGAAGTCAGTAAACATCACCTTCCATTGAGTTGAAGGTTTAAAAAGGGCTGGTTTTAGGTGTCAGCCTTCTGGAATACTGTACTGGGCAGTGCCCTCTGTGAGTGCTGGCACTGCCACAGTGTCCCGTTGGCACTGAAGTTTTGATAATGTAGTGAGGCCTCAGAAGGAGCAGGGCAGACTTTAAATAAATGCCAAACTTCAGAAAACTTTAGGCATAGTGAATCACCCCCACTTATAAAGAGCAATGAAATTCTAACTCTATGAAAACATCAGCTCCCAAGAGTAGACTGACCTGTAGGACCAAATAATTTTCTAATGAAGGGTGTCTCTGATGATGAGCTCTGATCCCTTTAAATAAACAATGCTCATTTTCATAAGTACCATACAAACAAGTGTAAGGTACTGCTGATAGCAGAGAATTTGTATTCTCTCCCGCTGCCACCATGCAACAGAGCATTTGCTGGGTGTTGAAAGCAGCAGCTTCTGTGCAGGGCTGTGTCAGTGTGCTTAGAATAGAATGAAAAAATTCCTACCTGTCCCTTTCCTACCTCTGTTGTTTCCATTCAGTATCAAAAGTGTATAAGATGTTATGCCAGAAGGGATTTGTCCTTTTTATCTGGAAAGAGAAATGTTTTTGCTATTTGCATTTCTGAATTGCTTAGCTGCCCAAGCATGCTTTATGTGTGCTGCTTGAAATGTGTCATCAGATCACGTGTCCACTGTTCTCTGGCTGATGTTGGACTTTCTCCAACAAATATGGATTATGTTAAAGCAGGTTCTGAATTGACGAGAATATGTTAATAACTCCCAGATGGGCATCTTTGTGCAGGGAAATACAAGAAGTCTATGGCAGGAGCTAGTGTTTGGCAGGTCCATCATTCCGTCATTAAAGGCCACATTATTACTCCCAACTCTGCTTGCATGACAATTGCTTGCATAAACTCAGTCTCCCAAAACCAAATAGACACAATTTGCTTTTAGATATATTTTACTCTAGTAAGGAATCTTTTTATGCCAGCTCGTGCTTCCTCCAGTTTATAATATGGATTTTTATAATTACAGAATAGGGTGAAATAAACACTTATGTTCCACAAATGCACACCTAAGGTAATTTTTCCAGATGTGTGATATAAATGTGAGCTCAGAATACTTATACTACCACTGTGAAGATTGTATTATTCAATGATGTGTTTATCTAAGTTTTGCTTGGAGTTACAATTGGATATGCTATTAAAAAAAATTATTTCATGTTCTTAAAGGGGTTTGAAGTCTTGCTATGACTTGATAAAAATAATATTGCTTATAACTAGATAAGTGCATAAACAATATATGCAAGTGTGAATTATATGATAAACATATCTTGATCTCCATGCTCATTCCTCATTTACTAATCCCTTTTACCAAAACATTCCAAACTCTGTTCATCCAGCAACCATTTCCAAGGTATGAATGGCTGGAAAACATTTTCTTCTCCATCTACCAGTTTTCCTCAAACCTAACCCACCGAGTATCCAGCTGTGAACTTACAAACAAATGCAAAATGTTAGGCCTTTTGTGGTGTCTAAAAACATATAAATTGTTAACAGATTGTATATTTAGCTGCTAGCTGGAAGTGAAGCAAAGACTTTGGATTCTGGGAATGGGAAACATAGAGACACTTAGTTCTTGGTCTTTAGTTCTAGAGCCATGTGTCCAGGAGCTGAATCCTACAAAGCATTGCCTATACTGAAAATCTGAGGACTAGTTACCAGGTTAACATTTAAACACCTTCAGAAAATAATACATTTTTTTGTGAAAGGACCTAATGATTAAATCACTGAGTTTTCTAGATTGTTCCAGCACAAGGTCAGTGATCTCTATACCCTATTCAATGTAGTCTCACAAGCCCATATATGTATTTTCTCATGTACCTGTATTTAAACATGGATTTTGACTGACACATCCATGATAATGATGACTTTATTGTTCTTAACAATAAAAAGGGTAAAGTATATGTTTTGAAGTAACATCTTTGAACAGCTGATGAGAATTTCTATTTTCCAGCACATTCTAGAGAATACTGCTGTGTTGGGGCAGTGTTTTCTGATGATAACCCAGAATGTCACTGCTATCTAATATTTGGATCTGATACATCATGAGGGGTCCTCTTAGTTTTGTGCTTCTCTAGTCTCGTTCTGCATGTTCTGATATTATTACTCTCAAACTGGCACTTAATTTTCTTGGCTCTTAAAATGAGTGTTGTAAGAGTAGTTGAATGTAATATGTGGTATTTTAATATTGTGACTCTTAATGCTACATAAAACCTTTGTTTCCTACAGGTTTATTGAGCTGGTGTATTAGATTTCCTGCTGCATGAGCAAGAAGATTATGGTGGCTTACGTCTAAGTATACTTTTGGGAGGCATTTTGTGTTTTCTCTATAAATAGTCTTGCTAAAACACAATTGTGAAACTATTAATGTTTATATCACATTATACATCTCTCTAAGTTTACTGTGATGAGTATACAGGGTGGTAACAAGAGGAAACCTTTTTGCCTAGGAAACGTGTTCAGAATTGTTATTGTTAGAAGCCTACTAAAAGGCAATTTTTTTAATATTTATGTTATCTGTAGGATAGTCTTGGCTTATTACACTGAGTCATCCCTGTTTTCACCAATAGTAAAATTACATCTTTATGGAGTTAAGCACTTCAATGGAGCTTGCAAATACACAGCTTTGAGCAGAAATTTGGGTACTCTGGCTATTCCTATTTTTGTCAGAAAGTGGTGAAATGAGTCCACTGCAATTATAAGTTCTTCACAAATAAAATTTAAGCTTGAGGATGAGAAGGTGTGCACAGCAAAACTTGTATTTTGTACTGGATAAAAGCTTTTACTTTAAGCAAAAGAATGCATTTATTCTGGACTTTTAAGATGCAAACCCTAGGAAGACCCTACATCTTGCCACACATGGAAACTGTATGTGGGGGAAGGATGTAGAGGCAGCTCATACCCGTGTTACTGGCTTCCATTCTGTTTCAACGAGCAATTTCTTCACGATTTGGGAGAAAATGCTACTGGTCTAGTTCTGTGAGCTCCCCTGCAGCCATGTTCCCATCTGTATAGAACAGCCACTTTCACTATGTTTTGGAAACGCACCGTGCGCGGAACGAGCGGCTGGCGCGTCCCCGCGCAGCGCGATGAGCATCGCTGTCTCCGAGCGGGGCCGGCTGCGCGCATGAGCTCCCGGCGAGCCCTCCCGGGCTCGGCAGCCGAGCGAGCCGTGGGTAATCTGCAATTTGCTGGGGGCATCGTTATGGTGCCGTGCCTGCGGGGCAGGATTGCAGGCGGGCCGGGAGCAGCTGCCCGCCGGGCTCCCGGGCAGCTGGGACCCGCCGCTCCCCGCGCCGCCTCCGCCGGGGACACCGAGCAGCTATTAGGTCAGATGAGTTACATTAAGTGGCAAGTGATAAATTCAAGATGACAATTCAAACCAGCAGTGTTTCTTCTGGTAATTAATTCCAGTGGTGCCTGAGGCAGTGCTTAGCTGCTACAACCAGTGTGGCCAATGCTGAGCAGCTAATGACAAAACATTACAGCAAGGATTAGGGGCCGGTGCATTCTGGCAGGATGAGGTCACTATGATTAGAAAATATTAGTTCAGGCTTAATGTGATAAACTGACTATGACAAAGAGACTTTATTTTATCTTGAGTGGTTAAAAGGCAAAAATTCTTCTTTTATTTATTTCTTGGGTTTTTTTCCCTCCAACCACCTCTTACTTTCTGTCTGCAGTCCAGTGGCACCAAGCGTTGCTTTGGGGCTGTCACAAGCAAACCCTGTCAAGGCTAGATACCTGCTACAGCCAGACGCAAATTCTTCTCTTTGTTTGTTTTAATTACTTCTGTCAGGTAACAACACTCAGTTTAGAGGAAGGAGCTGTATGGTTGTTACCTATAAGCAGAAAGAATGATGAGAAAGTAACACTGGTACTTTCCTACTGCCTTGGTTGAGCAGCACTGATGGAATCACACGGTTTTGTCTCATGAAAGACAATCCCAGCTCAAACTGTGATGATGTTGGGGGTGTGGAAAGGTGATACAAGAACAACCCTCCCCTGCTGCTACAGCATGGCTCTGAGGGGTTGCTGGTGAAGAAAGACCTGTGCCCAATGGCACTTTGAAAAACATTCCTGTGAGTTTTTTCCAGGCTGTTATGCTATTCCCCTGTAATAGTTGCAGGGTCTGTGTTATTCATAAAGTACTAGTGCTGTGTGCTGGCCTAATGGAAACCTGTGGGTTATAATGTGCTTGCTAAGCACTTCTACCAACAGAGATGAAACAAAGATCGTGGAATGAGACTTCTTTCCTATTAATTGCAACGATATAGATGAGATGGGCTGCCTACTGCGGCACTTGGATTCTTCTGTTGTCTATAGCCTGAAATAATTTCCACATTTTTGTTTTCCTCTTATCAAATTTATGTAACAATAATTTTTAAACTGAAATCATTATAAGTACTTCAGCATAAATGTTTCCACAGAGCAGATAAAAAGTGTTTAATCACATCAGCAAGACTTCAACTGGTCCCAAGTGTCAAATAACATAATTAATTGGCAAGCTTGTAACCAAATTCTTACATTAGCTCAGAATAGATTGAGCTATCAGGGATGTTCTTACCCTGTGTTTTATTGGAGTACATACCTTCATCTTTTAAAGAAAAACAAAAAGCTTTTGTTTTGGTTTTAATTTCATCAAGACAGAAGTGTTTTCTTCTTTATTTCACCCACCTAACTTATCTTTTAGAATTACTCCAGTATACTCACAGAAGAAAATATAAATTACATAGATTTTTTTTCTTCTAATTAAATTATTTTTGAATGCAATTGAACTAGTATAGTAAAAAAATATGGTCTCCAAAGCAAAACTTGTAATGGAGTTTGAGTTACAACAGTAGTTAAAAATATTGGTATCAAATACATTGACTCTTTTAGTAATTTCATAGACTTGCAATGACACTAATATTATTTTTCTGAACAATTAAAGCATCATTATGGGTATTATGCTGCAATCTGATAATCAACATTTGTTTGCATGTACTGAAATATTTTTGGACATCCAAGATTATTATATAAACAGAAAAGGGAGTATGTTTGCTCAGGTATTATTAATTTTTTCTAGTAGAGGCATGTGGAGAATTATTTTGTCTTCATTTTCAGGCAGAAGAAAAAAATATACTATAGTTAAGCCCTATAGCCCTGCCTTAGGTTAATTGAAAGGTTGGAAACTGTAACTTGTGTATTGACAATTTGACTTCAATCTTACTGTCATTTATTTTTAATGTTTGAATTTTCATATAGACAAAGCACCTTAAGAGCAAATTAAACTCTCAGGGTAATTAAAACACATGTTTTAGTCCTAGGTAGGCTTTGTAATTTCTGTTGATTCCTACAACATCATCCTAAATTGATGTTTCATTAATACTGATATCAAATAAGATTTCAGTATAACTTCCATGCTTCTAAGTATGAGCTTTTAGGTTGACGTTTATGTAATACACAGTAAAAAATTAAAATAGGATTGTCAGTAGGGCTGTGGGATTTGGTTGCGCATGGGAGAATAGCCAATAAATGTGGATGTTAGTCTGATGTAACCATAGAACCTCTTGAAGGGACCCGCAACGATCATCAACTCCAGCTCTCAGGGCTTCTCTCATTTAAGTCCTAGTGTGATTTAAATACAGGCTTCCATTTAATCATAGCATCATAACAAATATTTTATTTCAAAAGTTTGGCCAGGGTTTTGACCAGTCTGTGAGGTTTTCTGTCTTCAAAACAAATGCACAGAGATTTTATAAATAGATTCTTCCCCAGATCCTGGTGCCAAACCTGTGTGGCTGTTAGAAGAGACAGATGCTTGGAAGCTTTTTGCTTTGCTCTTACTAAACCGAGGATAGTTTGTACTCATGAATTGCTGCATTTATGTATTCTTCCTCTGTTCCTGAAGAGCCGTTTAGTGGAACGAGCATGGAGTTGCCAGAGCACACAAGCACTGAGAGACGACAGGGTTTTGCTGCAGTCGGAAACTTGGAGAAATATAATTGCACCGTTGTCTCTCACCGTGCTCCCACGTGTAAGTTGCTTAAATGTCATTTGATGCTGCAGGCTCTCGCTCTTCCCTCGCCCATCACCCTTGCTCACCCCGCGCTCAGCCGTCATGATCGCGGCGCCTGGGCCGGAGCGCGTGGCATTCCGGGGGGACTGCTGAGCAGGCACTGCCCATCATCGACCTGGCTATTGCTGTTTGTGGTACTTACTGGTAAACTTCTGCAATCGATACAGCGTGAGCCCACCTAGCTCCTGGGAATGCAAACCTGAAACAGCGCACTTAATCTTGAGGCTGGCTCTTGCTCCCTGCTCTGCTGCTGAAGGCAGTAGTTGGCCTGCTTGATGCGGCATCATTGCTGCAGGGGTCAGGTGCGAGCCGAGCGCTGATGAATGGCTCTTCGTGATGGAGCACCTCTCCTGCCCAACCAGGGACGTTCCATAACGATGGACCGCAAGTGTGCGCGCAAAAAAACCTCGTAGCCTGGTTGTGAGCTCACCTAGTGAAAGCTAAAGAAGTCAGTGTGTTAGCTTGGAGCAACTATTTGGGAAAAAAGAATGAATGAGGAAAGCAAGGTCTTGTTAGAACTTGAAGAAACCTTCCCCTTTGTTACCAAATTGTAGGAGTGGTTGCAAATACATATATTTTCCTGCCATCCTACCTGCAATGGTTCCTCTTTTCCTTGTATGTTAAAAAAAAGAAAATCTCTGGCCTTCAAGATTATTTCTTAACATAAATTATCTCTTCAGGAATTTATTTTATTTGAACTGTGTTCTCCAACACAAGGTATTAAATTTTGTTTGAAGCTGATAATACGGGATGAGACTGGGTGATGAAATACATCCTGCGAAAATTAAATTTCTCTTCTCTAGAGAAGAGAGAAATCTTTGTGAAAGAAACAAACTGCAGAAAAGCTCACTTTAATGCAGGAGACAGCTTTCCATGAGGTTTCTTCCTTAAAAAAAAAAGCTGTAGTAACCAAATAATAATTTCTGGATTTATCTAGTCTGTTAGCCTTTGATTCCATAGATTTTCCACATCTCCTCCCTCTCTTACAGACATTGATTATAACGTCCAAACAAAACCCAAAGAACAGCTCACCACACGAAGTGTGGCACTAGTTCACCACTAAAACCACAGGCCAGCAAGAGCTCTGAAATGGGCACTATTGCTCTGCTCAGCAGCTGATTCAAAGTCAGATGATCATGTTTGTGGATCCAGAGATTAATAATTATGGAATCACTTCTTGCAGGTGTAAAGCACTCCAGAAAATTGATAGAGGATCACTTGTGCATTGTGATTTAAGATACATTAACCAGCCTTGCGTAAGCAGCTGTTGTAAAGTCTGTATTGAGGAGGACCTGAAAGCTGGTAGGGTAAGTCCAACACCCTTTGTGGTCAAAACCACCCCTTAGCCTGTGGACAAACATCACTCCAGAGAAAAACGTGTGTTCTGCCTTAGAAATTCCAATCCTGCACACTGGTGCTTTACAGTAAAAAATTCAGCTGTACAGTGAAGTGTCCACTTGAACCCTAATGGTCTTTCATTGAGTGTTGCACATGTTTGAAAACTGTTCTGTAGAAGGGAAGTTTTGATCCAAACATTTTCCTTTTTCCTAAACCAGCCCAATAACTGGATGAGTTGCTGTGCAATCCACAGCACTCTTTCTAAAGACAAATTCAGTGCTAACATTTTTAAAATAGTATTTTTAAGATGCTAGTATTTATCTAGCCATAGTCCTTTGATTGCTTTTTGAAACTTAACACACTTAAATGCTCCCCAAAATCTTTCCTTGTCCTTTTTTTTCCCTCAACCCTAACACATGGAGATGAGATTGTCACTAGACCATTACATTTTATCACAGAAGACCTGCTTTTATATAAATACAGATTTAGGGAAAGATAAGCGTTGGAAGGCAGAGTTAGCTGGTGAGAATTGAAACTACCCAAATAAGGCCCGTTGGTTTTAACTGAGTGTAAGCCGCATTATTCCTGGTCATGACTGGATTTAAAAGTTGTGAGTTTCTGGCCTGAGTCCCTAGAGGGTGACTCACTGAGATAGTGGTTGTGCTGGAACTTTTAGTGCTTAGCTGTTTGATTTTGCTGTGCTGCATGAAGTTGTGTACAGATTTTGAGGAAAAAAAGAGCCTCTTTTGTACATGCAAGCTGCTCCAAACTACTCCTTTTGATTTCCACAAAGAGTAGCTAGATGCAGAGGGATTTTTGTCTCCTGCTGGTTTCATTTTCTTGTATAAAGGCAGTGCAGACTAAGAGAGGTAAGCCAGTGTGTTGGGCCACTCTGGGCAGCCTCAGAGGAATGAGTCCTAATTTTGTAAACTGGTAGCATAAGCTGATACATTTTTACAAGTAGGGGAGTCAGAAAAATTAGTTTGGACCAAGAAACAAATAATTTACAAGAAAAAATATCGAGGAAGCTGATAATTCAGCAGCCTCTTTTAGTCTTTCGTTGCTTGTTCCTCCCACTGCAGTGCTGCCCCTTACTTTGTGTAGTTATTCTGAAATGTCTGAAAATGATCTCTTGCAAAAAAGTCATTTAAAAAACCCCATCCTGCAAAGAGTGTGGATGGTTTTGTAAAGGAGGCCCCACTTATTTTCTTACCAAAATGATTTTTTCTTGGTTATAACTGTGGCAGGAAGCAATAGCATGAGGTCAGTATGGAAATCTGCAAGTGGACCAAGGTACAAGGGAGAGATGAGACACGGCTTTGTGCTCAGGTCTTTCCCACTGAGCTGGGACTCTGGTGTCCAGCAGCAACAGCTGCAGGTTTTAGACATGATGGCCTTACTGAAGAGCTCTAAATTGTATTCTAAGAGCTAAAGCACCAACTTGGGAGAGGGCAGAGTGTGCGTTTGCAACTGGTAAAAGAAGTGGAAGGGTGTAATGAATGATTAAGGATGCAGGAAGTAGATACGGTCCTTAGGGTGAATCAAAGAGACCCAATTGTAGTGAAACTAAGTATTAAAAAAAAATTAACTAAGTGTAAGGTCTATTAGGTTAGGCAGCAATTTAAACAAAAAAATCCTGAAAGCCCCATTTCTGAGATTTTTAAAACTGAACAAGTCAAAAGACCAGAAAATATACTGTAGATAGCATAATATAATGATAGGAGGATAGACTTACTCCAATAGGATTATTTAATTTCTATTCCTCTGAGTCACTTAAGCTATTTATGCTTAATTTTACATAGTTATGACTACAGAGTATAATCATCCAAATTGCAATAAAATCCTTATAACAGATTAATAAAAAAAAAAAAGTGATGTCTCATTTTGCTTCAGTGAGCTAACATGCCTCAGAAATGAATGACAATCCATGCTGCTGGGGCAGTAGCAGGGTCACCAGTGATGCATTTAAGTAATGTTAAGTCCTATACTCAATTATAATCCCGTATTTTGTTTTTCCAGAAGTAAAAGCCACACAGCAGAGGATCACGAGTGCTATGAAACTATGAACTACCAAGCCCCTTCCCACTCAGCTCTTAACCCATGAGGAGGTGATGCTTTAGCTCGTTTTTGGGCTGGTACCCTTAGCCACAAGTTGTGAGGTGCTCTTTCTGCCTTGCCCCTTTGAGTGTTGGGTCCCACTTCCCGCTGGAGCAGAGGGCAGTGCCAGGAGCCCCTTGCTCTGCTCCCAGGGTGGGCAGGGATGCGATGAGCCCCTGCCGTGTGCCGAAATCCTCAGGCAAGGGAGGGAGAAGGGGAAGAGGAGGCTGTGGGCCCACCTCCCCAGGCAGGATGGGGGCCACTCTAGGCAGCACCCAGGGCACGCTAGCACCAGGAGCAGCATGTGCAGGTACACTCAGTTCTTCTTTGGCTCCTAACATATTTGTTTCCTGACATGGCTGTTTCCCCAAACGTTGTGTGACTTGGTTCCAGTATTGTAAAAACAATTTGGACATCAGTATTTCATTTGCATTTTGTCTAACACAACCACTAGAAATTCTTCTTTGGAGTTATGTTTACAGCTATTTGCAGAGAATTATTCTGATGACTTTTGCTTTGGTGCCTGGCTCTGACACTTAGAGCCCATCTCATGGAGGTCTTGTGGGGTTCTCTCCCTGCCCTTCCCTACCCGCCATGAAACTATGTTCTGAATTTTCTATAAGCAAGAATGAACTGTTAACACTTAGCAGGCAAAAGATGTTCTGAATTTTGCTAAGAGCTGCTTGTTGTTTGTAACTGGCATGTAGCATATTTTTAATTTCTGTCTAGCCAATCATAGTATACACAAATTGTATCATCCTGCAAATGGTCACTAAACTCAGCCCTAGGACACCTGGTTGTGACAGAGAGAATTTTGAATAAACGTAAGTTGATTGGGAAACATATTTATTCATCACATTTATTTTAATTAGAATGGAAAGTGATGTGAAATTCCTATTTTGCAAAAAAATATAAACTGTTACCTACTAATGGGTTAAAAATAAACAGAAGCCTTCATATAAAAAAAAAAATGGCAAAAGAAACAGAGAGAAACGGTAATGACAGTTTTGAAGTATCCAGTACCTGTTGTGACAGGAATAACAAATTAATTGGGACTATAACGGATTCTTTGTAAAGGTGAAGTAAACACACTTGACTGTATATTTTTCACCATCAGTTAAGTCTCAATTGGTTCTAAAAATAAACAGAAGACATTGAACAGTTTTAATGGATTTTGACACCTAGGTATTATGCTGTCACTCCAGTATAAATGAATCATAACTTTAGACTGCGCCAAGGAATTACTACACATTTGGAGAAAATTTATGGTGCACCGGGCTTTGAATCATGATGTGATATCAAAACTAAAGTCACAAGAGGAAAAAAGTCTGGCATAAATTATTATTTACCCAAGCCACACATATCCATGTGAACGCAACAAGTATGGTTTGCAGGGTTAGTTAGAAATGCCACTATAATTTCTAGGTGTTAACACCTCTCTGAGTGGCTGTTCTGGCAGAGCTCCCGGGGAGCTGCATCCAGAGGGGAGCTGAGCACAAATGCTGGGCAAACCACTGCAGCTGCCAGATGTTTGCTGCTTCTGAGAGTTTGACCTAATTAAGAGTTTACCAATGAAGAGGTTAAAAGAAAGACTTTCAGCGTTTGAATTTGCAGTTATGTAAGGCTTAGATTTATCTATTTTAATATCTAATGCAGGACTTGCAGATGATGAATTTCTTACTTTGGGGTCAAAGAGACCTTAAACTTTTTGTGGCTGTGAACAACTGCAAAGTGATGGGTTGCTGGGTTCAAGCTAGTTCTAATTTGTGGTCATATAGGTAGATAAGCCTTAAAATATACAGAGCATATAATATTTGCTGAGTCTTTATCTTGTAATTTATTTGAAAACACGATAGTTTGTGCCGTTGCTTAGACAATGAAAGCATGCTTTTTAATACTTCTAAAGAAAACAGGTATAGACAGGTATGCTTCATAGGAGGCTCAGTTGTGTTCAATGCACAAGTGCAGAGTTGAGATATTTTTAAGTCCTTGTCAAAATTACCCTGTTTTTAAAAACACTTGTTTTTTCCAAGCACAAAACAGGTGGTTGTAAATACTCAATCTACAGTACTTTTACAGCTTCCTCAACAGTTCCTCCTGTTTTTCAAGATATTCTGAACTCATCTTTTCTAGAATTTTGGCTTAAAACCTGACTGTTTCTTCAGAGGATATTATAAAATTATAAAGAGAAGATATGCAGTTTTAAGACTCTATGAAGTAAAAAGGAGCAAATCCAAAAAAATTATAAGCAGGCAGAGAAGAGGCTTTGTCCAGAAATCCATAGTGTATTGGTTTATAAATCTTTCACACATTCTGGCTGTAATGCTTTACAAAAGTGGATTGATTCACTATTTTTGACCTGCTGGGAGGCTAATCATTTGTTTAATGACTTTGGTAATCTTCCCTTCAAGCGGTGGTGCGCGAGCTTGCTGCTGATGGCCGCAAGGCTTGAGGTCAAATCCTTAACTGGTACAAATGCTCCTTTCCTCCTCAAGCCAAGCCTGGCAGCCCTGCCTGCCTGCCTCTCTCTCTGCTCTCACGTTTTCTTCCCAGGCTCCATCCAGATGCTGCCGGTGCCAGAGTGGGTGGGCATCCATCTCCCTGCTCCACGGCTCCAAGAAACTTCCAAGATCTGTCATGTGGCTGCAGCTGTAGAAAGTGTCCTGTTTCTGCAGCTGCCACTGCCCCTTGCTGCAGCTATTAATCATGTAGAAGAGACCAGTGCATGTTTGAAAGCAACTTTGTATCATCTTTTATTAGCCAGGTTAGTGCTGAATGGCTGTCACCAGGTGGGGAGCTATGCAAATGACATGAAGGGTAAGAAATGGGGAAAGAGAAGAAAGCTGGGTTTGTTCCCTGGAAAACTGAAGAAGGAAGAAGCATCCACAGTTAAAAAGTCTGAGATTTTTTTCCCCCCTTCAGTTTAAGACAATTTCATGTACTTTTTTCTTTCTTCCTTACCCTGATATATGTTTCAAAGTAATTTCTAAAATGGGAAAGACCACTTCCTTCTCCCCGAGGGCAGTGTAAGGATGCAGTTTAGACTTTGCTGCAGGGAAACAGTACCATTGGCATTATTGTGCCCCAAAACTCACTTGAGTGGCCTTGCTTTATGCACTGACCCTGCCCGTTTTCTCTTAAAAGCATTCCTGAGCTGTCACTAAGCTCCTCATATGCTCTTCAGGAGGGGTGAGGAAGTTGTCTGTAAGGTGTTCCCTGTGAGAGATGGTGTTTTCCAGGGCTGATGCTGGCCAGGGTGTGTTCACCACCTGCCTGTTGAGAGAAGTCACAACAAAACTTTACCACTCCCAGCCTTCTGTAAGTATGTTTTTAACCTGCCTGCTGGGGTCTAGTGGGTAGTTTTAAAATGTGCATCAGATATAATGAATTGGTGAATAAACACTTCTGTGATAGCCACCTCTTTCCCCAAAACTGTTGCCAAAGCTTTGCCAAGCAGTAGTAACTGCGCACAGCTCTCCCTTGGGAGCTTGGAAGGTGGAAAGTCTCAGCTAATCAGAAATATGGATGTGTATATAAAATATGCATTATTCTAATCTGGGTTGTTATGGGAGAAACTGCATCCCACTGTGAGCATGGAATCTCCTCCCTGGTGGCAGCTGGTGTGTGAAAGGCATGTGGAGAAAAACACGGGGAGGATGTTTACAGTGTGCAGACTGTGGGCTGTAATGCTTCCTCAGCCTGCAAAGGGAAATGTCCTGGGCAAACTGGGAGGCCTGTGCTGAGCATCCTGAACCGGGGTGTTGGCAGGACTGCTGTAAGATTCCCGAGTTTATCTGGTGCTGACAGCATCCATCCTGAAGGGGATACTGCATAGTGGAGCTTGGCATCCAAACATTTTTAATATGAGTAAAAGTACTGGTACCCGAGAAGCTTCAAGCACATTCATTTTTATAGCTTATCCAACCGACACAAAATGAAAAGGTGGAAGATACGCAACACATCATGACATATTTTCCCCTTTGCTTGTTTCTAATGTGTGCAAATGACATTTTTAAATATGAAAAAATGTTCACCTTGGGTTTAAAAATACTTAAATTGTTATCTAATTGTATCTCATTTCCTCTGAAATGATGCTAATTATTATAGAAATTTATTAATGCAATTAATTTTATAAAGGTTTTCAAGTTTATTTCCCTGCAAAGAACCCCAAAGCATTCTCACAGTATCATTACTTTAAGGTTCTAATTTTAGGTCTTTTTCACTTTGTTTATTTGCAGTGTGGCAGCATTTCTTTTTTTCATTGAGTACATTTCTTAGGCACTATCAATTAATTCTGCATGGATATATCCATCTAACAGGTATGTTTCTCTGCTAATAGAGATAAATAATTAAGATATTTATCTCATGGGCTTTTTCCTTAAAGGGGCTATTCTAAAATTTTTCTTCTGGTGTTCTGCAAACTCTAAGGTATTTTGTTTTCATAAATTATGAAAGGAAAATGTCACAAGCTATCACTGTTTCTGTGCTCTGCCTTTGCTGACAGCTGTATGATGCTCATTCAGTGCAGCAGATTGGGAGCTGAAAGTTTCATCAATAAATATGACTCTGATGGCTTCATGTCAACGGTCAAGGTAATGACCTTTTATTATCCTGGAAACACACTTCCACAAGGAGTGTGTATATTTTCTTAAATTCTTCTCAGGAGAATTTGTTTTTTACTTTTGCATACAAGTTTAGTCATTGTCCTCTGGAACTGATATATAAGGCATTTTAATAAAAGAAGAATAATAGATTAATTTATATTTATCACTGCATGCTGAGGAAGAAAGAAATTAAGAAAATGTTGAATTGTCTTACTGTAAACTTTATGATGACTGTAGAAGTGTTTTATAATATTTTAAAATCTTTGAAAAGGGAAACATGCAACTGACGTATTTGTAAAAGTACAAAATGCAGCAGTGAGAGATTTGCAGTGTTAAAAAATCACAGAACAGCTTTATTCTGCACTAAATATGGATGAGACATAATTTTGTGTTTCATTGAATTTTCAAATTATTATGGCTAAAAATATTAATTTTTAAATGGAAGTTTCCAGTCCATTGTACTACTGAAGAAAATTACTGTGACACTTGTATTTACTGCCAGGAATAGTGTGCATCTATATGAGAAATATTACAATGCTAATTTCTTTCAACTTTGCACTGCTCTTTTGTAGATTAGATATTTTCTAATATTTAAATTGTTTTCGCAAGTTTTAACTTTTTTTAGAGCTTTTTGAAGTGGTCCAGTAAATGTATTTAATGTTAATGAATAGATTTTAGTAACAAGTTTAGATAAGTTTCTCTAGCTGGTTAGTTAGATGGTCAATATTTGGCCTTCAAATAGTAACTTGTAAATAAAAATCTAGGGGAAAAAATATGCCTACCTCTACAAAAATATTTCTCATTCAATGGCTGTACTGTGGTTTTATATTTGATCCAAGAGTTTTAACTTATTTATGAGATTTTTAGAATATCTGACAAGTTTATGGTATATGATTTAGAATATCTGACTAGTTTTAAGGGTATATGATTCTCAATTACATCTGATTTGCAAAAAACTTCTCATTAAAACATACATTTCACAAGACAGAAGACCAGCTAATTTTGGTGAATTTCAGCATATCTGGAAGAACTGACAGCTGCCAATAGATTGACACATGAGTGAAGCTATTACTGGGAGATGCTGCTTTGGCCCTAATAATGTGAGGAATGTGGCCCCTTTTTATGGAAAAACTCTGCTCATTTGAGTTCAAAAAAGAAAACTTTTCTGCAAGGGGTTTTAGCTTCCATCTGTGTTACAGCATTTCATAGACTTTCTTTAATAGAAACCATAGTAAAATCAAAGTGAAATTCTTTCCAGGTATTTGAGGAATAAAATAATCTCTACAACATCCATGAAAACAAGGTAATTTTTTATTATGTGTCTTAATCTCATCTAGTAGTTCCTTTGATATTGTTTTCATCTGGTGGATCCTGCTTTTTCTAAAATAATATTTTGAATTGTGGCCCCCAAGCGGTGCAGAGAAAACGGGACATCTCAGGTGCTGTGGGTGTTGGGTGTGGTCCCACTGCTCCTGTTGGAGATGTGGCCACCGAGCCCTCCCGGCAGAGGGGGGTGTCCTGCTGGTGGAGGTGCTGGGAGCTCCAGGGAATCAGGGATCAGCTGCCCTGCCCAGGCTGGGCCACAGGGCTGGAGATCTCTGGCAGCAGTGCTACACAGGAACTCCATGAAGAATTTGAAAGCACTAATTAAAAGTTATGTTACTAGCAAGATGCTGACTCTGGGCACTTAATTGAATTGATGTGGACTGCTGAGATGGGGAAGAGGACTAGAATTAGGTGATGTGGCCCTGATCTGCAGTAGAGACTTGTCCTTGTTTTGTGGCTTCCTTTTCCTCTGCTGCTGGTAGAGCTGCAAACTTAAAATTCTGATCCTTGCACGCTAGACGGCTTCAAAAAAGTAGAGATATGAAGCAAATAAAGCAACATTTTACTGAAAGTTCATTCATCAAAAAGCTGCATATTTTGAAAAGGGTAAAAGTACTACTAGACCCATCAGGGATAAGTAAAGGCTATATACTATAGATTATTTTAATCCCCTTGCTAGATATAAAAGGGATAATTACATATTTGTGGTTGAAGCCATGTGGTGGAAAAATCAATACAACTTTTTTGTATGACACTTCATTAGTGTGAAAAATTTTAAAAGCTGAAAAGAACTGCCTTGCAATTAAATGCCTCTGCTATTTCAGATTCAGTAATGGGTTTGTATTATTATCTAGTTTATTTGAAATAGTGGTTGCACTATAGCAGTAATTGGAAAACATTGATTATGCACTTGTATATGGAAAACCTGGCAAATCATTACAGGGCATAGCAACAGTTAGTTAGCCTTACTAATGAAGCACTAATTGCTGTAAGTAGGTTAACATGTTAGTGAAACTACAGGGACATAGAGCTTTGAAATCTTTTGTCTGTTCAGTGTTATGTATCTTTTTAAAAAAATCTTATTTTAAGAAATCTCATTTTGCAAACACAAACCACAAGGCTTTCTTGATGCTATATTTGGAATAATTTTGTAGATTTGTTTTGTGTGGGTTTTGTCATTTAGATAGAAAGTCTGGCACACTTTAGTCATATTTATGCTACTCCAATCAACATGGTGACTTTAATGTATGTGAATGGCTAGCTGGAGTGAAAGGCTGGTTGGCTCAATTGATTTCCTTATTCTAATGCAATTATGTCATCCATGCTATATGCTTCTTGAACAATTTTTTTTTTAATTAGACTGTTCTATGTTGGATGAGGTAGTAGCTAAACTGCTATATGACTACTTGGGATACAATTAAAAAAAAAAAAAAAACCTTTAACTTTTTGAAAACCTGAAGGCCCCAAATCTCTCTAGTAAAATGTATTAGAAAGAGAAATGGATTATTTTATTATAGCTATTGACTAAGAAAGACATATTACCATTTATTTGATTATGCTACATTAGTACATTTTGCAAGCTTTTGAATCGGGAGTAACTTGAATTTCACTGTTGCTACCTGCTTAAGAACATACCTTTAAGGCGTGGCTTAATGAACAGCAGGAGGGAAGAAATGACCACCCCTCCTGGAATGCAGGGCACTCGCTGGCCGTGCTGCTCACAGCCCTGCCCTCCAGGAGAGGAGCAGGCAGAGGTGCTCCCTGAGCCCAGGGCAAGGGGGTCGGTGACCTGCCCCTGCCCTTGCCTGGTGTCCCCAGCTCCCCCTCAGCAGGGGGACTGCAGGGCTTGGCTGCATGGGGCAGCTTGCAGGAGCTGCTGCAGCTTTCCTCCTGCCTCCCTCCTTCCCTCCCACCACATGGCACAGCAGCTCCACTGCATTTCGATACTGCTTGGCTGCAAAAGTGCAGGGCCAGGATTTCCTTGTTTTAAATAGGTGTTAAATTCTCTCCCAGATTCACAGGAGTAAAGCGTGACCCCCTAAGAAGTTGCATAATGACCGTGAGTTACAGAACATCTTGGAACAATTCCTACATTGAAAAGTAAATGAATAACAAAACACAAACTTTACTAACCAAGTGTTAGAAAATGCCAGTTGAGATTCTTACCACATTCCAATTTTTAAAAAATAACTGTGTGTGGTTTTTCAAAAGATTTTAAAGGGTAGGAGGGATGTTTTAAAGGGAAAACTGCCTTCAGTTCAGAGCTAGCCTCAACGAGCTCTGCTTTGACTCAGCTTACTTAACAATGTTATACCCCTCTGTTCATAATAAAGAGCTGTTGTGTGCAAAGCAGCTCATTATTATGAATGTAAGGGCATGTTTGGACTAGTAAAGCAAATCATAAAAATTGCTGCCCATGTCACGTTTTTCCTTTGTCAATAAAAGATTTTCCTCAGGGTCAGAAACAATTATTGACCAGAGAAAAATCTCAAGTTCTGTTTGGAAATTTTTACCTGGTGATTCTGGAAGTAAGGATGTGAAGTTTTCAAACAAAAAGTATGCGTGGTGAACATTATCTGCAAGGTCTTTGGTGTTAAGGAAATCACGACATCTGCCAATCTTTCAAATTCCAAAGGGTAAAGAATGAGGTCTGTTAGGCTGTCATCGAACATGACAGGCTTAATGTAAAGTTTATAACAGAAAAAGGGCAATCTTATTGTGGTTTATTCAGTTTTATGTTGCTTGTTCAGTAGAAAAGCTCATTTTTTTATCTAATTTATAGCATTTGAAATACCAAACAGATTTTTTACATATCTCCTGAGCTCTCAGCTCTTCTTGGCTACCCCTTAGTCATTCCTTTAGGGAGCAGTCTTAAATCCTTCCAATTTAGCATCTATGTGAGACCAGACAATTGTTTTACTTGAGCATATCCTTCAGTTGTTATAGAGCTATTTCTAAACTCCAAACATTTTAGTTTAATTACTGCTTAGAATATTTGCTATATTTTTATCTAGGTTGCCTCTCACTTGAGCCCATTGGGCTGAAGAAAGAATTACTCCCCATGCTGTTCTGTAGCCTTTCTTGTTCAGATCTGTAATTGGCCCTGTGTTTTTGACTTTTTGCTAATAAGCAGCTTACTTGCTCTCCCACTAGACTCAACCCACCACTTTTGTTTCATGAATTTTACAAAGGATTTTAATAGATGCTTTAGGCTATGCAAAATGTTATATGAAGGAAAGCATTAATGCTCTAGCCTTGACACAAAGGATGTGTGAATGGCTGCTTATCATTACCGTCAGGTATCAGAATTTTCATTAGGAGTTCTGGAGGACAAAAGGGGGAAAAGTGTAGCTATATGAAAGAATATTAACCTATACTGTGCAACCAACCACAATTGCTTAGCATTTTACATTAACTCTCTTCAGACACTGGCTCTCATTATTTTCACACATACATAATAACTGCTTATTATAGCGGTACAGTTCACACTGATATATTGTAGATAAGGTTGTGTCAGCACTTCCATTATAAACCCTATTTTCAGAGGTTTAAAAGGCAGCTGTAAAAATTTACTCCAGACAGAAGATTGGTTTTCCAGGTTTCTGCCTCGAGCGATTTTTTTTAAACCAATTAAAAACAATTGGCTGTTTTTTAAGCTGCAGAAGTAAACAAAACAAATTAAGAGGTTTAAAGCATTTTTGCACTTCTGTAACTCACAAACCTTTATTAAAAAAGAGAGAAAGAAATTTAGAAAGCAATCTGTTAATGTTATACTCACCAGTGCTGTTCTGCAAATGAAATATACACTGGGCATTGCAAAGGAGTAGTAAATCAGGATACTAAAGCTTAAAATTGACTCCTGAGCACAGTAGATGATTCTTAACAAAAGAAATTTTTTTTTAGCTCTAGAATACAAGCCTGGTTCTTGCTGTTACCAAAGAAAGATCTGATTTTTCTGATGTGCTCACTCCTCCAAGGACTGAAAAGGACTGTTTTCTCTTAGGCCTCTCCTTGGGCTCTTTGGGAAGCCAAGGTGTGATTTTGCTGTCCTGTCCATGGCAGCAGCAGTCCCATTCACTGTAGTGCTGGAGTCTCTCCTCTGAGCTTTCCACTCCTACGGGGAGGTCATGATCAGGAAGTGGTGGAAGTGAAGAGAACTTCTGGAGATCTGTGAGAACCTTCCCGTTTCAGTGTGCGACCGAGCCTGCCCTGCACCTCCACAGAGCCAGGGAAGTCAGCTCCCTTCCCGCTCTGCATTCCATGGGTGCCTGTGGAGGCAGCCCTCCTGGTGAGCTGCTCATGGGGAGAGGCCTGCTCCTCAGCCTCCAGGTGCTCTGTGCTCCAGTCACCGCCGTGCCACACCGCCATGCCACACTTTGCACCGAGTGAGTCGTGAGTGCCTGCAGCCCCTCACCCTGCCACAAATTCCCTGAAAGTTCTTGAGCAGAGAAGGGACGCGCCTCCAGTTGAGTTTGAGGACTTATCCTACAGGAGGTGTGATGCCTCCTCACCTCACATCTGGAAGGTGAAGGCGTGGCTGTCATTTGCAGCACTCTTTCCTTTAGCCGGTCCTGTGAATATTGTCCAGGTGCCAGCATGGCGGATGGAACAGCGCTGCTGGATTTTCCTCTCTAGCTGTACCTGGCAGTGAGAATGAAAAATAACAACACACCCATGCTTATGGAGGTTACTTGGGAGGTACCCAAATTATTCAGCATGCTGTCCCAACATTTCAGCCCATCTGTTCAAACAGGGATTTATCCACTACTGTGAATTGTGCCTTAGTATCTACTGGGTAATATTATGCGTTAATTTCTGCAAATAGATTTAGGTATGACATTTCTGACAGTTGTTCAGCTGAAATGGATTAATAATGCATTTTTATGATCTTCTTTTCACTTAAAAATATACTACAGTGCAGTGCATTGAGCTAGACTCTAGTTTTAAAAGAAATATTTTAAATATATTTAAATAAAGTTGGCTCATTTGGGATAGATATGGGCAAAAGAAAAACAACACCCTATGCGTGTTCTTGAACCCTTGTCACTTATTTGGAGGTATTTTCTGTCTTTCCCCTTAAATGATTTCACAAGGAAATGTCATGCCAGAAATGTGGCTGGGAAATGCCAGTACTCTAACAATAAGAACAAAGGACCAAATCCTGAAGTTTTTCCCAGGTATTGTGTCTGTTTGCAATAGGGCAAGGTCCCCATCACAGAACTGAGTGAAGTGTCTGGAACTTGGGAAGAAGTATAAAGGCACCTGGAACCATGGCAGGATTTGGAAATTAAAGCCTATCAGTTGTGTTTTGAGGTGGCGCCATTCTCTCTCTCCATAGAGAATCTGGATGATTCAGCTCCTGGTTCCAGAGAGAAAACCCCATTGCTGCCTGCCTTTCTGAATAGCGAGCTTAGATGAGGTGTGGAGTAGCCATAATCTTGATGAGGTGTGGAGTAGCTGTAATCTCATCTGTCTGCCTTGCAAGGCAATTGCTACACAAGCATGAAATGTAATAAGGAAAACACAGAAAAGAAATGTGAAAAGGTAGCAAAGTTCATGCATCATAATGTAGTTTCTATCTAAACAAAAATTCACATTTAATTGTAAAATGGCCCTGTTTATGGAGGAGCTCATAGTATCTCTGTAAAGCTTATTGGGTATAAGCCATCTTATCTTTTAGATTTTACAAAAAAGAAGCAATTTGTGTTTGCAATCTTATTGCAAATTAAAATTTGAGACAAAGGATCAGGCAGGTTTCATCTGGGCAAAGCAATTCATGTTGTTTTCCAGTTCTCTGATCTTTCTTGAAAAAGCTGTTTGGTTTGTGCTTATTCAGCAGCTCATGAAGATAGGCTATATCTCTTTCGTTTTTTGGGGCAATGCACCCAAGTGTACTGAAACTGCAAGAACCCAAAGAATGAATATACAATCAGGAAAAGTGGAAATGGGAAGAACAGTGTTTAATATAGTCTGGATACTTTCCATTTTATGTATGCTAAGATATAGGCTATCCCACAGTATTTAGTGTTAATGCATCACCACATTTTCTCCATTACATGGAACTGTTTCCATTAGATTTGTATAAAAGAAGATAAAAATAAAATGGCTGGGCTTAAATGACACATTGCAATCATCTTGAAACTAATAACTAAAAAATATCATTGAAGAGTTTGACCCTTTCTACAGAGAAGTTTAGATTTTAAATATTGACAAGGAACATCTGAGTGCAAATTTTGTCCAACTTTCTGTATATGCTTTGATCACAGGACGGTCTCTTAGTCAAGTGCTCTTCCCTTCAGTTCTCCATAAGCCTACAGAGGCAGCATTACAGATGGGTATTTCTCTTTGCAATCTAAACAGAGAGGGTAAAACCAGTCTTTGGGTCGGCCTAGTTGGTTGAGATCAAGTACAGGTAGAATAGAGATGATTTACCCTGGTGAGCCGTGGTTAGAATGGAGCTGTAGGGCTTGTCCCTTGGGAGGTGTAAGAGCAATGGAACAAGCTCAAGCAAGCTATGTCCCTCAAAAGTGAAGACACAGCCAGGAGTGTGAATTTATTTCTGATCCTAAATAATGTAGTTTTGGTGTGGTTTCATTGGTTTTTTTCTGCTTAGTTCTAGTTTATCCTCTAAAAGTAGGAGAAACATATGTGTCAGCTGTAGAATATGAAACACAAGGCAGGTTCTATAAAGTGTTGGTATAATGCACACCCCTTTAAATAATTGTAAACTATTCACAGAATTGCATGGTCTGTAACATTTTGAGAGCAGAACTAAAGAAGCATTGAAAGAGCAGGGTGTTGAGTACATTTAAAATATGTGGAGAAAACTGTATAAACTCCCCAACACCTTTGACTAAAGGTAGATATCAATAACTAAAATGCCTCCAAACACAGAAGCATGATTCAAAAAAATAATGCCGCTAACTTAGAGACCAGTGAAAATTTATTTTCTCCACTTAAAAATTAGCAACATTTTCTGTTAAACACTTTGACAGTGTTGTCTACAAAAGACAAACCGGGCTGAAAGCGGAGTTGGAGACAGAACAAAACTTTCCTAGTTGGCTGCAACACTGTTTAACTTGAGCATGGGGGATCCACCTTAAGAAAGGTCCAAGGAGCGAGATGGAAACCAAATACAGTCAAAGGAAGTTGGGGATGTGGGTGTCAGGTTGTCAGTAATCTGACAGCTGTGGTAACTACCCTCTAATCCAGCAGCTCCAGCCACGCTCTCGGCTGACACGGCAAGGACTGACTGACAGCTGAAGAGCGGGCACTTTTTACAGGCAGAAGTGACATCCAGTCTATTAAGGCTGACAAGCACAAAGCAGAGATTTGCCCTGAATGGTTTGGTACTGAAGCCTAGTAAAGGGGTTATTTGAAAGGTCTTGGAGAAAGTGTCAGACTCAAGCTCAGATGATAACAATATTGTAATGATAGCACTGGACAATGAAGTGCTATCATTGCCCATACAGGCCAGGAAGATTGCATGTGGATATTGAGCTCCACAAGCCAGTTTACAGCAGCAGACTCTCAAAGCAAACTTCCAACTGCTGTAAACACATTCTGTGTCAGAAACGCAAATATTTTCTTTTTCAGTGGGTAATAATCTACTTGTGCCTTTGTTACTTTTGCTCTAGTGTCTAAGGAAAAAAACTAGCAGAAGGGCAATTACTGCCCACCCCGTAAAAGATAATGAAATAATGAAAAGAAATAATGAAAGTGTCACACTCAGCATCTCGCAGGTTGAATCAAGAATGTTCTCAATATTGAAAAACTACATTAATAATTAAAATAGCTGTATCCTAGTCCAAATGTAAGTAATGGAGAAATCTGGGAGTGATACTGTACTGTAGATTCATACATAGATGTGCTCAACAAAAAGGGGCTGATAAGTAAATATAAAAAGATATAGCACTGTGTAGTAGTTAAGCAGCTGACTGGTATTGTGAGGCTCCAGGTGTTACAAATGCGACCCTTTATTATAGCACTGAATCTGCTACGGACTAGCAATTTTTAATATTTCTTTTCATGTTCCTGAGATGTTCCTTTTTCAGCAAAGCTCTTAAAATTTTCTTCTGCTTTATTTTTCTTGGTTTTCATATAAAATATGATATTTAATCAAATGATTGAGTGAATTTTTTTTCTTTTGTTTACACATAAACTGAATTCTGTGGGCAGCTGCCTCTTCATTCCCACTTTCCCTAGTACTATCCTTCAGATCCCTCATCTGGCACCCACACTTAGTGGGTGCTAGAAACCACAAGTATTAGCTGACTTTTCAAGTAGAAATAACACCATGCAACAGTTTAAGCCACCCTGTACCATCTATATAAAACCTATATAATTGTTTTCCCTATATCAAAGTGATCCTGCAGTTAGGTTTCATTTGTGTTTTGGGGTTGTTTGGTTTGGTTTGGTTTTTGTTTGTTTCAGTTTTAAGTCTTTTTCCCCGACCTCTTTTCTTCCAGATACTTTCAGGAAACCACCACTTCTTTCCCTTAGATTACTTTATGTAGCTCCAGTCTATGAACTGAAGCTAGCCTAAAAGAGCTAAGACTCAATTTTATGTCTCTTCTGCATGCTGACTGCATATTCTGGGGAACAGATGTTTATAAGCAATATTATCAGATCAGGTTTCAAATATCTCAGATGCTAATTGCCAAGGAAAAAGAATGGCCAAATAACAGTCACTGACTGAAGAATGAAGAGTTTACAGGGAAAAAACCTGTATTTTTTTCAGTTTCAAGAGTTTACAGTGCTGAAACCTGCACTGTAATCAAACTTGGTTTGATTATCAGTAGGTGAATAGTCAAGGCTGGAGTAACTTTCATCTATTGCTACTCATTGTCCAATTATTGCCTTTAAACAGAATTTTTTTGAAGACGAAATACCAGGGGTGGTATTTCACCTTCATCAACCCTTCTGTTTGAAGACAGGGGAATGATTGCAGGCTTTGCCTGAGGTGTGGAAGAGCTTGCACCTGTAAGTGGCTGCAGGAGTGGGCACTGCTTTCAGCTGAGAAGCCAAGGCAGAAAAAAATGTGAGTGTGGCCAGTCCTGCCCAGCCCAGGGTGCCGTGGACCTCACGGGTGGATGTGTTGTGTGGGCTGGCTTAATGACATCTGTGGATTCTGGAGGAGTTTTTGGATGTCATTGTGAACTGACAACACTGTGACCTCTTTGTTGAAGTCCTTTATACTGCCATGAAATATGAAAAAAGTTGTGCTCTGACCTCTACAAATAATTGTTTGCATTCCTCCACGTGTTTTGGATTTCTTGAACATTTATGACATAGGTTGCAATGTTTTTGAGCTGCTGAGACCAATGAGAAGAACTAAATGTGTGAGTGAAAGAATTCTGTGCAAAGGTCAAACCTCACTGTTTTCAAAACCAGTCAATGTGAAGTAAGCGAAAATTATATGAATACATTAAATGTAGTTAATAATCCTGTAAAATATACAGCATACTTCCCCATTTATTCCATTATATATATGTGCACGCATATGTGTGGATATATGCTGTGTTTTTCAGTGTGATGGTTTGGTTAATTTGGGGTGGGAGTGAGTTCATATTTTTGTGTATGTGTGTTTAGTTTTTTATTTTTTAAAAAAATTTGTAGGCTAGGATTTGCTTTTATTTCCTTGCTGCTCAGTGTTTCATTTCAAATATTTAGTGTGACTTTTTCAGCACACCAGATTTTACTTAGGGCAAACAAACCTGCTTACGGATCTTTGTTTCTAGAAGCTTAACACAAATACATAACTTTTGGCAAGAGTTCAGTAGAAAGAATTACCTGAAACTGGGTGCCAATGTATTCTTGTATTTGCTGTTCTAAACTAAAAACCTCATCACTAAATCTGTTGTAGCCATCTGTCATTTACAAAATGACACATCCAATTTAAAACCACTAGGAAACAAAATGTTTAATCAGAATTTTAGGAATACTTGCTAACCATGAATCTTGAAGACCTAACTACTTGGCTATTACTGTGCAATTTATCTGACAAGGGGTGTCATCTACTGCAGATGATGTACAAGTGCAAGTCAGCATCACCTTGAGCAGGTTACTTTATTTGTCCTTTGCCCCAGTTTTCCAGTCTGTGGAATGGGAAATAGGGATTTTCCTATTTATAGGAAAGGGATTGACAGGACAGAAAGTTCAAGTGTGTTTCTTACATAGCAGTCTTGCACAAAGTTTTACTATGTGTGTCTGCCAAAGGTATTAGAAAATACTGTTGATTTTGGATATTAGTGTGAAGCTTTATGGTGGAATTGTGTGACTGGGGGATTTGATAGGACAGGAAGCCTGTCTTAGTTGTGTGTTTCTAGAACATAACTAAAAGATATGAACACAGCATACTGAAATGCAAAGTTTAGTGACGAAAATCTGCACAGAAGTTTTTTACAGAGGCTGACCTCCTGGGTCATCAAACTCCCTCCTGTTGTATATTAAATTTTGTTAGACTTTTTTTACTCACGTTATGCTTCATTTATACTACTTTGTAATACTAGCACCATGGAGTCCTAAGTTACAGAGTTACCCTGCATAAATATACAAAGCAAAAGAAAAAAAACCCAACTCTGTTCTGAGGAGCTCAACTTCAGCAAATGAGACAGATGTGAAACGATTCACCCAGGATCACCCCAGAAACAGGAGGTCAGTCACAAGGAACTCCAGGAAGACTCAGGGTATTAGACTACCCTGGCTCCTTCAGGCTCCTCCTTGGAGTGATGTTCTCCTTCAGGCACTGTCCTGTTTATCTTCTTTCATGACTCCAAATAGAAATTTAAATGTGTTGCAGAAATAAAATTTTAAATATAAATTATAGTGGGAAATATAAATACCCAATGATAAAAACAGAAGCAGTACTTCCTGGGTGTGTTTCAGAAGATGGAGCTCTGACAATGATGTAAGCTCTTTAAACCAGTCCTAGAGCCAAGAGAAATGTAAATCTTTATTAGCTTCTGTGCTTTATTATCCTTTATTATACGCCATTAACAGTTATTTTTAAAATATGGTAAGTGGATTCATTTTCCATACAGTAGTTGTGAAAGCATTGCAGATGTAAAGGAAAAAAAAAATAAAGAGAATGACCTCTGAAGATGTGAAAAGAGAAAAATTGGATAATAAATGTTCAATCAGTCTGAGGTATTTTGTAAATCAGACAACTTTTATTTGGATATACTATTGTTTAACAGCCAGTTTAAATTGGGACCAGCATCCTGATTCTGGACAACATGGCTTTTATTGGAAGTCCCTGCCACTTTTAAACATCTTTAATACATTTTAAAAATAGAACTGTAAAAACCAGTAACCAGACTTCAAAGGGAAGACATGTTGTGCCAGAATTAGGAAGCTGGTGCCGATTTTCACTGGTTGTAAAGCCCTGGGAGCGCCCTGCGGTCTGTCCCGTGGTGACAAACACCAGGAGCGCAGGCGAAGGGCAGGGAGGGAGGGAGGGTGGCACCCTGGTCACCAGCGTGGGACTCACCCTGTCCCCAGCCTCAGCTGTCCATTAGTGCCTTCAGGAGGGGATCAAGGCTGGGGCACAGGAGAGCAGCTTGTTAGTGGCCAGCTGGAATGGCCAGGGGCTTTGGCTGCTCTTTGGTGGCACTTAACAGCAAACAGGGGAAGCCAAGGGCTACCTGTACAGAGTGTCCTGTGTGGGGGCTGTCCTCTCAGATTGTGCTCATTTTACACCAACCATTTAAAAAAAGATTTCTAACATGGTTGCATGCTGCTCATGGTAGTGATACAACAATTACCTATATAATGGTGTTGGGAGAAACAGCCAAGAGGGGAAAAAGAACACACGTTGGTTTTAAAAATTTTTTTGTGTTTCTACTTACTGTGTGACATTTTTAATCTACTAAGGTGAAGGGAGAGAGGCTCTGCTAGGTTAAACTGGCTGTGCTCAACTGAGGCTTCACCAGCCTGAGCCAAAGTCTGCCCTGGAGCTGGAGTTGGTGTCATTTGGTTGGTGTTTGTGGAGGATTAGACCTGGATGTTTCTCAGATGGGTACTGGCAGAGTGGTGGGGTGCTTCAGCCACCCTATTTCACTCACAAGCCCTGTTGACTCACAAGCAGGTCCCATTAAAGGACCATTATTAATCAGTGTCTTTGCTTAGGAGCTGCTGTTATCTCTGCCCCCAAGAAAAGCACCGCAGCAGAGTGTGTCCCTTCCTCTGTAGCTCTCTGCAGTGAGTATTTCAGAGCTCCTACAGTGCTATCCTGCAGGAAGGTACTGTCACAACATAGCTCCAGAAATCAGTCTGAGATGAGTAGGCTATGAGGACTGGGTTATTGCCATCTTCAAATAGGCAAAGATGTGAAAGGGATCTCTCCAGTGACATATCTGCAGAGAATGTTCACCTGGGAATAGGCTAATTGAACACTTGATGCCACTGCAAACCTACCTATGCATAACTAAAATGAGCACATATTTGACAACTGAACTGCATTTTAAAAGAAATTTTAAAATGCAATTATTATAGAGCCCCAGGACTTGATGTATATCTGCTTAACACAGGAGATTTTATTTATGAAAGATAGGTTCTGTATCAATATTTTGGAAAATTAGGACCCAAAGTTGTGTTTCACTAAAAATTTAGGGTAAAATCTTCTGGCAGAAAATGGATTCAAGACCTTGTTAGGATTTTCTTTGGCTGTAGTTTCAGCATAAGACCTGTCTGATTTTACTGTTAAGGAAAAATAAAGCTTTTGTTATGTATTAGAATCTTATTTTTAAGTCCATAGGTGTTTGGCATCCTTTGCAGAAATAACAATTTTGTGGATAAGTGATCCCTGATATAACTGAGCTATTTGACATTTACACACAACCATCATTATGGTTTCAGATCCTCTTACAAAACTTAAATAAGGTGTCTGAATAGCCTACAGAGGGCTCTTACAGGTCTCTTTCTTTAGTTGCCATGTCTAAAGGAAGTCAGGATTGGTTACAGCTGAAGTTCTTCTAATATTTATTTCCCAGCAGTGCTGTATTTGTCTGAGGTTTCTCCATCTTAACAGTTTTAGAGTTCAGTTAACTCTGATGCTGCTACTGTAATTCTGGAGAGCAGGTTACCAACAGTGCCCAAGAGAGCTGCTCTCCCCCAGACAGACTGTGTGATGTTCTCTGCGAGGAAAGAGGACCCAAATTTCCCCACATGAGGGTATTTTGTTACTGATGGTGCTGCCCACACACGCGGCCCTGTCCCTTGCAGGCTCTCCACTCACAGCCTGCTAGAGCCAAGTGCTGCTGCCACACACAGTCTGCCTAAATCTTGGCAGGGGTTACAAACCCTTGGAAGAGATTACTGACTGCACACAGCAAAGGAGAGTTTTGGGGAGGTGGGTGAACCTCACCAGGTTCCCTCCTGCTTTTCCTCACTCCCACACCGAATTACTCAGGTGTTCCCTACATGGAACTACTCTAGGAAGTAGTGTGCAACCTCCAGCTAATATGAGCAATTGCTGTCTGCCTGCTGAGCAGCTTTTCCTGCCTGGACTGTGAGGAAGACCTCGATGCCCTTGAACAGGACATCCAGTGGGGAACAAAGCGCCATTGCCAGGTTTCCACATTCCAGAGCAGGGGGCACATTGTGCAGGGCTCTGGCTAAGCTGGTGGCTTGTGTGCCAGGGAGGAAAGGTCTCAGTTGCCAGTGTAGGAACTGGGGTGCTGGGTGTGCAGACCCTCCCTGAGAGCTGAGGCAAAGTAGTCAAAGTGCTTTGTGGGTGGTTGGCCGCCATCCTGGACATAAAAAGCTTCTTGTTTAGCTAGGATGTGTATAAAGAATAATAAAAGTAATGAGAAAGAGCAGATAGGGAACTGTATGTGATAGTTTTGAATTTCTGTTTTTGAGTAACAAACACTGGTTTTTTTTAATCACACGCTCCTTACAACCCCACTTTATCTAGCTATTGGATTTCTTGTAGGTATTGCAGCATGAGCACGGAATCAGAAACATAGCGAGGACCTCAAGAGAGTGCCTAATCTGACCTTTTGCATGGAGACTAAATCAAGATGCTTGATTGCCTGGCTTGCCCCGCACAGTGATACCAGTGCATAGCTAGCAGCCCCTGGACTGCCCTCCACACCTGTGGAGATGCAGGTTAACACTCTCCATCGCTTACAAGCAAAGAGTAAAGGGCAGCGGGCTGAACAAGGCGCTTGGGAAGGTCTCTGGGGTTGATGTTTTCACTGGCATCTATTAATAAGTTGGGGCTAAAACCTCTAGTTTGAGGAAGAAGCCAGCTGAGAATTTTACAGCTGTAGACAAATATCTAAAAGGATTTGGTTCATTAAGCATTAGCAAGAAATCACACAGGAATGCCTGAATATATTTTAAAAACAAATAAAGTCTAAGTTAAATACACAGAAGGCTTTCCTCTTAGAGACTAAATAAAAAATTTCTCATATTTTCTAAAGGTCTTCAAGCAGGAGCTTTAACAGAGTTTAGAAAAAGTGTACCAATAAATGTGCATAACCATTTCTTTCACAAGCATTTAATTTCTGAAAGGATTCATAGGCTTAAAAATTCAGGAGAGAAATTAATGTTTTCCTGGGATCTATGGGTCATCTCAACTCTTTTTCCTCAATGCCTCTGAGACTCTGCTACCCATACTTCTGTTTCGTGAAGAAAGGTTATGTATCAAGTGATAGGTTTGAGACCATTCCAGCCAGTAAGCATTCAGAGTTGAAGTGGAACTGGGAATGATGGGTCTTGGTCTTCTCAGTTTGTTGCCTCTGCCTTTTCTTCTTATAACACTCTGTACTATAAACTTATATTATTACTGCATGGCAGAAATCTTACCCTCATTAAACTGAGGGAGGTGTTAAAACTCTCCTCTGTTTGAGGAAGAAATGGAATATCTGTATGAATTGTGCTTATACTAGAACAACTAGAAAATTGAAGCGGCTTGTTCTTGTATATGTTTAGTATTGGATATCAGGATGCTTGTTGTCTGCTAGACTTAGAGGTAGCCCCTTTGAGCTGAAGTTCTAGATTGGTTCAACATCAGGCAAAATTACAAAACAGCAAGTCTGTGTATGATATAAATGTTTGGACACATTGGTGAGTTTGGAGAAAATAAGCAAATAATGCTTAGCTCACTCATTCACAGTGCTGCACCTTAAAAGAATAAAGAAATGTGCAAACCTAGTTAATTGTAAAAAAACCTGAAGAAAATAACAACAAAAAAGTAGAATAAACCCACCTCCCTGCAATGCTGTAATCAATGGAGTAAATTAAGTTCTGCAACTGCATTTTAATATCTGCTTTAGAAAAAGATCATCCCCTGCATTTCTTTTACTTCATTTAGACTATATTTCTTTTATTCTCAGAATAAGAAAGCACTACAGTTTGTATCAGTAAGTGCTACTTATTTATATATTGGATTTAATTATTTATGAAGAGAATCCTTCTGGCTTTAACATGCAGTCTTACAGGTTGATACAATTTTATCTATAGAATAGAATATTGCCAGTATAAACTCAGTCAGAAGACTGAGTCTTGGAATGAGTATAAAAGTTATACTCCTTCTACAGACCAGCATATGAATAAATATGAATGATTTATCTCAGCATGTTGGTTTCTTTCTTTTTTAAGAGTTACAGCCCTCTATATTACACTTGCTTTGTTTCAGCAACATTTTCTGGAATGCTGCCTAGCACTGTTTTTCTTACAGTAGATAGAAATTAAAAGAATATGAAGGTGCCAAAACTAAATAGTATTGATTATTCTCTTTCCAGCAATATAATCCTTCCAAACCCAGACTTTTAATTCCTAGAATCCTTAACCTGTTTGGCTAAGTAGTCTAAACTAATTTTCTCTTTTATGTGTCAAAAATGAGCTGGAAACTACTAACAAACAGTTTCCTCTCATTTAAACTGAGGAACTGCTAACTTAGGGAAACTTTGCTTTTCCAAAGAAGAGATCTTGACTTCGAGGAGAAAGTATTTTCATTGCATTTGGGAGGCTCAGATATGATGAAGTTCCTTACATGGCACATGAAATTGTCACAAGAGAATTAATCAAAGCAGAAGCAATATTAACAACAGCATTGTTATTCCTTTGTTGTGGTATTTATCCCCACACTTAACATTTTACATCCCTTCAGATGCTCATACCAGGGAAAAGACAACCTTTACCTAGGACAGTTTATCAATCCTTGTTGGTCTGGACTGTAGAGAAAAGGTTTATCCTTATGCCCTTTGTTCTCTTATTTTCTCCTTTTTCTGCTTACAGGAGAAACTTGCTGGGGTTGATGGTGATGTCTTGCTAGCTGGGCAAAGTGTAACACAACTGACCAAGAAAAAGGCACAAAAATGAAACCTGAAATAGAGTAATGACAGGATATAGTCTTTCACAGGAGTCACCCTATGGGGATAAATCAATGAGGAAAAAAAATGTAAATAAATGTATAGGGAGTTTTGTTAGTAGAGTATCTGAAACTATAGAGTGACATCCATCCATCTTCTGCTTTGGTCTGCATTTTCTTATATGATTTTAGTGGGGAAAAAATGGGTTTTGCATTTGTTTTGGAGTCTGCTTGGTGAATTTCCTTGAAATCAGTGATGTTTGTGTAGGTCAATAATCTCAGATAATTAGTTCTGGAGGTAAGCCAGCTAAAGGGAAGCTCGTTTTCTTAAAGCAAGTGAGCAGTGCAGCATGACAAGGGAGGGAAAGGTCTGGTGATTTGTGCCCTAATGCTTGCTTCTGAGAATTGAATTTTGGATGTGTTGTGTGACAAAAGAACATGATCAGAACTTGGAATGCAAAGGACCAATGTATTGGTTCTTGCCACTACAGTGGGCTACTGACACTGTCTGTGAATTTGGACTGGGATGAATAAGTGTATAAGAGAAAAGTAGGGTACAAGTTGGAGAAAATCAGAGGAGGTCTTTTGGTTTATCTACATCCAAAATTTAGATACTTAACTGCCTAATAGCAGGAAGAAGAAAGAAAATTTTTAAACAAGCAGCAATACTTTATTTTCCAAGATCTGGTGCAGCAGCAATAGCTTGTATGGAATGGCTCCCATGCTCCTTCTGCTTCTGCTCTTGTCTGCAAGTTGTTCTTGCACAGGCAAGTAAAGATGAGTCAAATGTTCCTCCAGATTTTTCTCAGCAGAAATAGATTCTGATACATGCAACAAGCTGAAGAAAGAGTGGTTCTGCCTGTATTAAGTGTTGTCTTTCGTTGCAAAACAGCATATACTTTGGCCAGTTTACAGTGGCAAAACTGGTGGTGCCACAGATCAAAGGACACTGTCTGCTCAGTGCAGAGGGGAAAAGGAGGAAGCAGCAGGCCGTGGTTGAATGGAAAAAGGATGAAGTCTTAGATCCAAACCAAAAAATGCTTGCCTGAGTGAGGTCTTCAGGACTGGGCCCTTTGGGAAATGCACACTGATGGATGCTCACTCTTACACTTGGTTGTTGGAAAAGATCAAGGCTTGTGTTACAGCTTTAATTTGCCCTGTGGTGGATGTACACCATGAGCCTTTTTCCCACTAAAACATCTGTGATTCTGAGTTTCTGAGTTTGTTTTGACTCTCTTTTCAGAATTACTGTACATCCTTAAATGCCATTAATTTTGGATTGATTTGTAGGTACTAAAATCTAAGAATCTCTCAGGAGACTCTAGGTAGATTGCTAGAAAGTGTTTCCAAAATAAAACCTCCTTTGTTTTTGAAAATACTGATTACTGAGAGAAGAACATGTGTGGTTTTTGTAGGAGAAGTTCCACAGAAAGCCAGTTCACAAATGAAATTGTCATCAAATACAGTGGATCAAGAAATCATACATACAGCCTTCCACTGCTGAGCCAGGAAACCTGTTAGTGACAGATTTTAGTGGCAGGCCCATATGACAGGTTTGTCTCAAATTTGTTTACTTACTTTTTTGTATGATGGGTGCATTTCAACTGATGGAGGCTCAAAGTTTTGGATAATGTTAGTGGTGATATAACATGTGCTGTACCAATAATATTTTTTTCTGTTATAGAATTTTAAAATATATTAATTAATATTTTGGCAGAAAATGCAGCATGGAGAGCTTCTGCCACCCAAGGACCCTTGTGGGATTCTGTTAGTTCCCATGCAAACCTAAAAACTAAGCTATAGTAACGATGGGTTCTGGTAGGATAATGCCTCAGTGGGCAGCCAAAGCAGCACTTAGTGCATCTCTGCCGTGGAGTTCAGAGTCTCTGTTGTATCGAAGTGCAGCTGATGTGCTGGACTTTAAGTCACTGTTTTCTTGTTGCAGAAAAGTGTACTCCATGTGCACGGCTCGGTATTTGCTCTCACAGTTGTGCTTTTCTCACTTCCAGTCGTTCTGTTTGCGGTAGCAATCACTTTACCCTGCTGGTGACCCTGGGATAATCACCTTTGTTAGTTAATTACTTCGGGGAGCAAACATGGGATTAGGTAATTTGTGAGCGATTAGTGGGTGTGGAAATGCAAGGAAGCTGCTAACTTTGGCCGTGTGTGCAAACACACACGTGTGGGAGTGGGCAGGTTGTCCTTCTGTCCCTCTGCATCGCCTGTTGAAATGTTTGGCACTGCTGCAGCAAAAAGTGGGAGTTTGAGACCAGTGTGATGGGTCAGAGCGGTGGTGATGATGGTTTCAAAAGAAGGAATCAGACTACAATCACTAAAAATCTAGGTCAGCATCTCAAATCAACTTATGAATATCACTGCTGCCGTTCAGCAGCTTACCATATCTATTTAACCCAACCTGAGGTTTATTTAATTAGAGTGTTTCTTTTAATGGTTTGTAAGTACTAATGGATGTGAATTTTATAAATTTTCTCACGTGTGGGTTCATACAGTGTGCACTTTGTGTCTGCCGATGCAGACCCATGTGCTATTTTTTACGTTCTTGATTAGTGTGGTTAATGTATCAGCAGTACTTCTGCTGCATTAGTAAACGATGTTTATTTCTGTATGATCAGCATCACTTTGGGTCTGAATACACAAATATGCAAGTTGAAAATTCAATTTTTTTTACCACTTGCTTTCCAAGTAATGTTTAATAGAAAGTCATCAATTAACCAGAGCAGTGGGCATGTTTAGGTTCAAATATGGGACATTTGATATCATAAAAAGAGTTACAAATGCTCTTTGCATATAATTAGCCTTGTGCTCAGGCCCTAATATTTCAAACACTTGGATACATATTAAATCAACGGAAATATTCATCTATGAAATGTTAAGCAAATGCATAAATGTATTTGCAGGATTGGGAAGTAATTAAGTGGAACGTTAAAAAATACCATTATGATCTTATCTACTCTAAAAGCGTGCAGTATTAATGCTCGCTGGTTTAGTTGGTTGTACAAGTACCACTTCCACAAACACTTGCGAATACGAAATGGATATTTGCAAGAAAAATACTCAGAGGCTGATTTAATAAGTTTTACATTTTTGGCTTTCAGTATTAAAACGTGCTGTTACAACATTAATTTCCATCTAAGTGAACAGTAGCAACATGCTGCTGTTTCAGTGTGTATAAGCTTGGTGGCAGATTTTTTCATCAGTGGCCAGGAACTATTTCCTTGTTATTACATTGAATTAAAAATGCATTAAAAATGAAGCGTCGCTGCTTGCTGCAGAGAGACAGTTTGTGGGGCTACCCGTGTTAAGATACTGTTATTTATTCTGAAGAGCTAGGATTAAACACTCTGCAAAAGTGGTCTGGGGAAGATGGCCAAAGTTAGCCTGTCATAGCAGCAGTGTATCCAGGACAGCTGTGCTACTCCACTGATTGGGCTTGCAGGTTTTTTCTCTCCTTTCTCATCTGCTCAGATGTAATTTTTTTCACCTGTTTTAAATTTGTTAATAGCATCTACTCCCATTTTACTATTGTATCATCTTTTGTTAAATAGTGTGATATAAATGCAATCTTGTATTTCAGATGGTAATGGTAAGATTTCTTTTAAATACTTATTAACTGGCTCCTTAAATGGCCACCTTGAGGACGCACCCACTTGTGTCTGGTAAGTGTAGTAGATCAGCCATTAAAATCACCTTTTCCTGAAAAGGTACAGCTTTTGAGTTTTAGCAGCGGCCAAGCATTTGGTTTATGTCTTCTGTTTTGTTTTGTTTTTAAAAAAAATAGGTGGTGCTGTCTCTTGCTAATTCTGATTCAAAGGAATCTAGCTGAAGTAATGACCTGATAATTGAAATGCCTATATATTATCAATGTGTACACAGCTGTCTTTCTACCATTAACTACACATGCTAGAAATATGATATTGCATTTATACAGTTAAAAACAGGATCAAATATTTTGTAAGTGTTCTGTATTCAAAATAAGCCAGCTGGTGATTGCAGATTTTACCACCCAATACCTACGACTGTCACTGCATGACACATTTGCACTTGTTCAAATGAATCATGCCTTTTTAGTTTAAAAAATGTGCCATTTGTGTCTGCATTCCTGCTACTAACAACATCATTAAAGTTTTTTGCAAATCTTGTAATAAGGAAAAAACCACAGTGTTCAAGATGGATTTCAGATATTCTGTGCTGTATTTTCCTGGAAAAAACATCATTCCAGCCAGAGTAGTGTAACTCTTCTGAGGAAGTTTTCCCCTAAATCACAGCAGTAAACACTCCTTTCCATTTCCCATTCCACCAGCACTATTCCGTGAGAGCTGCTGGTAAGCCCAGGCTTATTAGGCACTGAGCAGAACTGAAATTTTTCTGAGACACTGCCCATTAGACAAACAGAACATCTTCCCTGAGAGACATCAGGGTCATGGCAGTAGCTAAAATTCATTCTCTTACTCAACATTTTCATTTTTTTTTTCAATAACAATCTGGTTCACTTCAATAATGTACCTAGCTAAAAAAATGTATTTTATTGTTTCTGATTTATTTCAAATAATCACTTTTATTTCAACTAAATTTAAAATAATACAAATTAAAAACAATTTCAAAGGTTCAGGGTCTAAAAAATTATTCAAATTGTGAAAATTTTTTTGGAAGTGTCAGTAAGACTGAAATAGCTAAAATGAAAATTTTCAGCCACCATGAATTTACTGTATTTTCAAAATCTGAAAAACTAAGATGCAAAGGAATGACTCTCCAGATGTCACTGGTACTCAATAGATATATTTACCATTACTTAACATTGTAAGTACTGATTTGAGAATGCTCAGTATGGTTGCAACCAAAACCCAAATCCTACAAGGATCTGAGAACCCATGTTTAGTATTTTGGTATTAAGTCCAACTGGCACAAAGGGGAATGTATCCTGAATTAATCAATGTTTGTGTTGTAGAGAAAACTGATTTTTCTATCAGAAGTTGACAGGTCAAAACCAGACTTTTTTTGGTTAATAAAAATTTTTCTCTTTGATTAAATGTTGCCAAAATGATTTTCCATGTATCAAATGGGATATATATATATATATATATATATATATATATATATATATATATATGTATGTATGTATATACACACATATATTTTTTTTGTTGTTGTTGTTAGAGTAAGAGAAATTAACAGCATTTTGAATGAGATGCCCATTTAGGGAGTCAGTTATCAGTTCACATCTTGTTCACCTTGGTTTTTGTTAGGGTTTATTTTAATGTTGAATAGAGAATACTTTCAAAACCTCAATATTTTTCACAAAACACTGCTGTTTTTCAGCCCTCTTAAGGTTTGCAGGCTCTGAGTAAGTGCAAAAGGTATCCTCAAGCTTATAAGACAGGAGTGAATGTGTTTTTTGATGCCCTTGAGGATCACATTGTGCAGCAAGGATTGGTGAAGTGAATAATCAAAAAATAGAAACATTTGAATGCATAGACTAAATTCTGTGTCTGTGTCCTAAGACCTGCTTAAGGATTTGACTTGTAAGTATTGTAAACTAACTAATATTAAATGAAATTTAAACTTGATTGAGTCTCAGCATGGAGATGCCAACAATCAAATTGATTCATTAGCTGACTTGATTTCTCTGATAAAATTTACTAGCAGGCACAGTCAGAGGACTTATTCTGGATGATGTTCATGTCGTTAACAGGAACTGCCACTGGCAACATGCACAATGTCAGCCCACAAAAAAAAGAGAAAATAATAGAAAATTTAAAACACTACAGCTATTAAAAAAAAAAAAAGAGGCAAATCTGACATGCTAATATATTGTTATTTTTGCTTTACTTATCACTTTACACCCAGACTCGTAGAGACAGCCAGAAGGCGACACAATGGAAGTTTTTGTGGAGCAGGGCATGCTTGCTTCAAGGAGCTAGTGTGCCAATAGAGGCACACATCAAGTGAAGCTAACATACTGGGTGAATTATGTGTCCCATCACACCAATGGCTGCAGAGCAATAAAACCACCCTAAGTGTTCTAGTTACAATCAATTACATCATGCTTTAATCACATTTTAATGATGTATTAACCAAGATTTCAACAGCAATTAGTTTAATGGGTGTTTGCTTTTTAAAAAGTATTTTAACTGTGGCTATATCCAGTAAGATTAAGGAAAAAATAAAGCATTTATTGTGACCCCTTTCTTCTGCAGCAATTTTGTGTGATGAGACTGAAGAGGGAGATTTTTCAGTTACTGAGTATTCATGACTGTTAAGTTAATAACGTGCTATGCAATTATATACTGCAAGATTCTTCTCATCCACAACAATTCTGCAAAATCTAACACCCTAAACTGGAAATAATTATTGCATCTCACATCCTTTAGGGAAGAAAGTAATACACTGGCTATTGCTATCTAGGCAAAGATTTAAAAAAACCAATCAGAGTAAAATTATTAATCATGCTAATCTTTAACAGAAGGTTTTAGAAAACTTCTTTGGCTGCCTGTAATTTTCCCACTGATACATATTTTCCATATAGAAAACTGCCAAATGTCTCTGGAAATCCAGCTCCCTTTAATGCACTCCTAAGGATATTAACAGATAAAGAAAAGAGATTTCACAGCAAAACCCACATAAAAACCAATATTAGGAATGATACCAAACTTAAAGAATGTTGTAAAATGAGCATGGAAAAATGTACAAAATGAATTCATGCCCATTTACATGCTTTCAGTCAGGCTACCAGATAACAAAGCCTCTGTCTTTGTGTTAACACTGCAGATTAGGTCAAGTTTTTACCCCTCTGAGCTCTTTTCCTGTAAATGACGGGTTTTGATGTGAAACAAGCAACATGTCAAAGCAAGTTGAAAGATGTAGGCATTTTATGCCATGTCACAATGACAGGCCGGTGAATATTTGGGCCATTAGGGGCTTATTAGTGAATAAATGACCAGATGGTTCAGTGATGCACAGAGATGGACAGAACTGGATGCTACTAATCAGCACTGTCTGTACTTGATGTCAAATCACATGACACAGTAACCCATGGATACCGAATAAAAGTTACCATTAGCAAGTCAATTTGATATCTGTGTGGTGTAAACAGACTTATAACCGCACTTCAGAGCTGCCTGTTGTTAAGAAGAAATAATGGTAGGGTATTTAAATAAACACACTCTATCTTATCAAGTTATGATAAATATAAATAGAATTTCAATTCCCAGGACCTCTTTTTTATTTTGAAGAATCTGTGGAAGCATTTACATATTAGCCTATCTCCACAGACAAAAAGGCTGGGCTGGAAATGCTGTAAAAGAGAAGCAGGAGGCACATTCTTCAAACACCATGGTTAGCAAGTGATGCTTTGTTTGTGCATTTGTGACAGAAATGCAAACTTTGAGACCAGCACCCATTTTCTGGGGGGAGGTTGTTTGCATTTTTGTGGATTCATGCTCTGATTTTTTTTTTTTTTTAACTGATATTGATATATGTTTGCGTGCTGCTACCTTAGATTTTTACCGCATATTTTTTAAAATTTATTTTGAAAAACCCTGGTAAGCAAGTAATTTCTAAAGCATTGCACTAGGGTTAGAAGCTTTGGGCATTCAGTAAGAGCCAGATGCTGAGGCAGGAGCTGATCTTGAGCCACAGTGCCAGTCTGAATGGAAGGGGTTGAGCTAAGGCTGCTGTTGGGGGAGGCTTCATTGCTGCACTAAATCTCCATAAGCTTAAACTAAAAGGAAATTTTCCCCTGAATTTGGGGAAATATGTTTGAGGATTGTAGAAATTTGGGGTGCGTCCTATCTCGAAACCCATGACAAACACACCAGTAATGCGTTTTTTTGGAGGTAGAAATACTTGCACATCTGAGGGATGCTTTACTTCTTTCTTATGGTTCTTTATAGCAAATGAGAACAAATGTGGCATTAGGACTGATGATTTTTGATGATGTACTAATGCTGAGAAGGTATTTTGAAATGGTGACTAAAACTTCCTTAATTCTTGTCTGAAGTATCAGATGTAACTGTATGTGACCCCTTTTCTGCGACATTCACACAGGAATTTTATGTAGTGGGTGAATAATGGAACAATATTTTGTGGCCTTAGTTGTGTTTAATCATGAGTTACCTTTGATCCTGATTTTCTCTCTTGCACATCCTTTGGGAAAGAACATGGGAAGAATTTATGGTAGGAGTGGCCATGAAACTTGCTGTTCTCATGATTAAATAAGGGATCAAGTGAGAATTAGGCAAGTCCAATAAAAGAAGTACTTCCATGCAAGCAGCCAGAAATTTGCTTGCATTTGTGAAAGTACAAAATTTACTAAAAATTTTGATTAGCGAGGAATACAGCAGGATGGCTTAAAATTGTGAAATGTATTGCCTTTTTAAAAAATCCTTGTTGTGGCATGAATGTGTTTTTATATGGAAGGCACAAAAATAACAAAATAGTATAAATTACACAACATTGTCCTCAGGAACATGATGCTCAAGTGCTTGTATTTCTATAGTAATTGATGCAATACTGTACTAGGCAAAACCCTGGTATTTTTAATGCATCTGAGCCAGTGATGATCTGAAGATGCCTTGAGTAAAAGTGAAAGGAAACAGGACACACAAGAAGGGATCCTTTGGCTGGAATTCAAAGTTTTGTGATGTTATGGAGGCTGAAAACCAAAATGGATTAGAGAAGTTTGTGGGAGAGCTCAGCAGCAGTTATTAAGAACAATGGGCTGGGATCATCCTCCAGCTCATGAAACTCCTACACAATCAATTGCTGGAGGCTGGGAGGGACAACCATGCCAGGGTGCTCTTAGGTCTTGCTGTTTTCTTCAGTTTTCTCAACTCACATAACTCAAACCAAGGTAAAGGTAAAATGCATCAAATAGCATATATTTATAAAAATCAAAAACTTGAAAACATAGTTTACAAATGTTTGTGAAAGGCAAAAGTTACGACAAAAAAAAAAAAAAAGATGAGAAAATTACTTGTAGATTTGCTTAAAATAAAATCACACCTAATGGCTTATCCTTGTCTCTGTGAGATTTCAACACTGATTCCATGGACAGAGATGAAATTCAGTTCCATGTAATTTCCTGTAAAATTTTTTGTTCAGTTGTGACTATTCCAAAGCAACAGGTCTCTGAGCAGTTTGACTGGGGTGAAGGTGAAGTCTAGCAACCTTCTGGCTGGTGAGAGGAGAAAGACTATCCAAAACACACCTCCCAGGGGTCCAACAGTAAAAACACAGCCAAAACCACAGAGAAGTTGAAGATATCCTCACAAAGAAGTAAGTTGAAAATTCAACTGTATATTTAGCAATCTCTAAGTAGTAAATGTCCAAAGGTTAGACAAATATTTTGGAGGACAAATCTCATGGAACACTAACAGCTTTAAAGAAAGATTATAAAGAATGTATTAAGTAATTGTGTGTCTTAGTGGAGATGGAGAAAAATCTGCCTGCCTGCTTAATGCCCATTTCTGTTCCTATTGCAGTCAACTGGAGTTTTGACATTGACTTTTGTGGAAAAAGCTTGACCCTGTATTTAGTGCATTACATTGAATAATTGCTACATACCTGCAGAATGACAATGAAAAAAAAATGTTTTTGACCTGCTGCCTCTGGTGGCTATGTAAGTTTGCTGAGGATGCAGCAGCTTCATATAAGCTGCTGCTTATTTACTAATTAATTTACCTGTGAGTATATGAATAGCTCTTATGCAGTGGTTTCCTAGCAATTCAGTTCTGATATGCATCCTTTGTTTTCTGTGACAGGATGCGTGGGTGACTGGGTGTGCATGACCACAGGCTTCCCTGTCATCAAATGTGGGGATAATTTTCATCATTACCTGTTCTTTTAGCAAATTAATTTGAGCAAGTCTCCTATTTGTCTTATACCTTCAGAGGTTTGGGATTTGAGTCAAACTCCTATCAGAAAAGCAAAGCAGATGATCATTACATCTCTATTCCATATTTGAGTTTGTTTTATGAAATTTATAAAGGAAGGGTTTTTAACACTTAAAGAAGCATGATGGCTTAATTCTACCTCTACAGATAGTGTTACTAACTAGCAACCTCTTTCTTCTAACCACCAAGTTCTAGTCATGAAATTATCTCAGCATCAAAATTTGCAAGCATGTGTTTGTTTTGTACATGTGCTCAAGTGGATTAGGTAAACTGCAGGTAGGAAATGCTACTGGGTTTGTGTGGCACGGTTTGGGTAGTGCTGGGGGCTACAGGGGTGGCTCCTGTGGGAAGCTGCTAGAAGCTTCCCTGTGTCCAGTGAAGCCAATGCCAGCTGGCTCCAGGACCGACCCCCAGTGGCCAAGGCTGAGCCCTTCTGAGATGGCAGCAGCACCTCTGGGATGTGAGGCAGTAAAAGAAGTTATTACTCAGAAGCAAATTCAGCCAAAGAGGAGAGGAGTGAGGATATGTGAGAGGAGCAGCTCTGCAGGCTCCCAGATCACAAAGGAGAGGGAGCAGGTGCTCCAGGCAGGGATTCCCCTGCAGCCCCTGGAGCACCCCACCCTGGAGCAGCTGGATTCCTGAAGGAGACTGCAGGAAGCCCGTGCTGGAGCAGGCTCCTGGCAGTACCTGGGGACCAGGGGAGAGAACAGCCAACAGGAGCAGATTTACTGGCAAGCCTTACTGACCTGGTGGGAGACCCGTGCTGGAGCAGCCTGTTTCTGGAGGAATAAGAAGTTTCCATATTGGTTTTCACCTAGACTGGGGCATTTCATACCTGAAAAGACCAATTTTACAGTAAAAGACCAATGAAATATATAAAAGAACCAAACAGGAAACAAAAGGTTCACTGTTTTATCTTTCTTATTCTGTTCTTTTTCTCTGTCCTGTTCTTCAACCTCTCAATCTTGAATTAATTTTCTTCTCTATTGACCAGGAATTAGGAGGAAACAAGCCTGACTATGGAAAGTGTTCCCTTTTTGCCTTCTTCATGTGAACAGACAAACTGTGAGTGAAATACCTCCACAACAAGAGTAAAGATACCTGGAAATCTCTTCTTTTATGACTATGTGCAGGTGAGAACCCAAAGCACTAACAAAACAAAGTATTTTTCCATTATTTCCTATTCAGGTTTGAGACAAGTCCTTAGTTGTCAGCTGGTGAAAGAGAGGAGAGCTGGAGAGACCCTGCTCTCAGAGGAGAACAAGAGGAGAGGGAATTTTTCTCCCTGTTAGCATCAGAGATGCTGTGGCAGTGCCCTTTCTGGGTTGAACACTCACCCTGAAGAAATGCATTAGGGCTTTGTGCAGACAGCTCAGTGCAGGGGAGCAAGAGGCTTACTCAGCTCCTGGTACCAACATTCCATCCAAAGGAAAACTAACGGGCTGGTCAGTCAAGGCTGAAAAATTAGATGCAATGTGAGTGTTTCCTTCAAGCATTGCAGCTCCTGAATATGGACTGAGCTGTAAAAGCCCAGTTCACTCAATTTTAATTTTTTTTTTCCACATGGGTCACACTGCTTTATGATTTTACAGGCACGCCACTTTCAGCAAGCATAATTAAACAGCTTCAGGTACCTCAGTACTTCCTAAATGTGTTAGACATATGAAAATAAATATTCAGATTATCCTAAAATGTTTAAACATCTCTGAATTTGTTGTAGATTTGAAATATTCAATATTTGCAATTTGAGAGTAGAATTGATTCCTGTCTTTGAATAGCTCCATGGTTTAAAACAATTAAGTATTTTTGAGAAATCCCAAAAAAAAAAAAAAAAAGTTAGACTTCATTTCTTATAGAAAACGCTTATTTTATATCCAAAGAAATATCCCTTTGCATCAAGCCTTATGAAATTATAATATTGTTTTCACTAGTTTTGACTTGGCTCTAGGATATGAATAGTACCATGTTCAGAAACTAGCCTAAAATTCTGATTTACAATGAGCAAGGCATTTAGATGTTAGGATGAATGCCTGTTGTAATAAATATCTTTAACAGATGACCTATCAAGAAATACAATAAATCTAAAATAAAAAAGGCAGTCATACGTGTAGTGGTAACTCATCTTAAATATGTCTAACAGCAGATAACTTCAGCTTTTAAAAAATTGCTTTTGGTTTTCTTATCCAAACAGATGCTTTCACTAGTCTGAGTCACAAAGAGGTCAATTTATTAGTTTTTCCACAGTTGGAGATGTTGCATGGTTAGTACTGCTGTTAAGCTTTCCCAGACTGACTACAGCACCTGTGCTTGCAGAAATCTAGACATGGATTCTGCTGGCAAAATTTTTTTTGTTATTGGGACAGATTGAGGGGAAGAAAAACCACCATATCTTCCAGTGATGATGATGGTAACATGGAATACAACAGAAAATTCACTGAACTTCGTTTTTGCTTGAGTTGCAAGGTATGACGCATTTGCCTGAAGTGTCCATTTGTTGTTCCAAATGCTAAAACAAGTATGCCCATAATTCAGAGGAAGTGCAAAAATTATGCTGCAGCATTTTGGAAAGGCAAATCTATGTACTGCATATTCCAGTACTCTGTTCAAAGCATCTAACTTTGCTCAGAGTCCTTTGCAGCCCCCAGGCCCTGAGCAGGGAACCAATCTTCCTGCACAGGTGTGCCAACTAGAAGACATGGAAAAAAAACCTCAAAATGCTGCCAGTGCCAGGGTACTGCTGCAGAACAGAGTTGTGAGCCTTGACCATGATCCTGGATTATTTTCTTCACTTCACTAAAATTATTGGAAAATAGGAAAGAAATGTTGCTGGGAATTAAAATGAGTCAAAAAGGAAAGCAAGGTTTTGCTGTAGTGCTAATAAGACTCTCCTACTGTAATGACTTCTGTTTTGTCCTGCAGTCACTTGGACATGAGTGAGTTCTCACAAGTCCTTAAGTTTTTACTTTATTTATTTATTTATTTATTTTTAGAATAACTAGGTGTTAGCAAAGTTATTTTATCAATATGCTTACCTGGGGTATTTTGGGCAATATCTGTGGGCAGGCAGCAAAGTCAAATAATGCCAAAGATTGTCTCTAAGGTAGGAGAAAAAAATCTCTTCTTGTATCTTTTTTTTTTTTTTTTTCCTTCCAAGAGAAAACATGGAATCATTTTTAAATTCAGAGGGATTTTGAGACTGAGCTGTAAAATCCTGGGGTATATGTGTGAAATAATCTACCAACTAAAAGCTATGGGCTGGTCAGCTGACCTACAACCCCTGCTACTGTGATACTCTCCAGTGTGCAGTAGTGTTTGATTCATATGCACTTATATCTGACTGTGTTCATCTTCGAAATAATCACTTCATTCTAGATAAATGTATTCAGTGCTATGACTACTCCATCCATCATATTAGGTAGGGTTGTGCAGCTGAATGCAGCTCTATTCCAAATAATGATGGTCTCTAATATTTTCCTGAAAATGTGGGTAATTTATTATCATAGGCTAATTATGCCCAATACGGCTGCAGGCTGACATTTATTGCAAGAGGTGGGCTGAAGGGAGCCAGGAGGTATTGCATTGTCACCGGAGCAGTTTCTGGGAAGAAATTTAGCTGCTTGTCCAGCATTTCTGTCAGAGCTCTGGGAAGCATTTCCATTCCTGCAGTGTGCTGGATGAACTTGCTTCTCCCCTGTTTCAGGCAGGATTGATGGTTACCCATCGATTCCCTTGGTTAGGAATCACAAAAGCTCCTTCTCTCCCCACATGTGCTCCTGGTAGGAGAAGCACAGCTGCTTTGTTTCAAAATGGCAGGCACATTCCTGCCTAAATCAGCCCAAACAGCGACCTGATTTGCAGATCCCCACTCCTCTGGCCTTGGTTTCTTGCCCAAGTGGCAACGTTCAACCGTTTCTCTTCCCCATCTCTGAATGCACAGACAGGGACACAAAGCTGTAAACTCTTGGCTTATAGACATCTGCTTCTCATCTGTGAAGAATACAGCTTTCTGTGCCTGCCCAGGAAAACTCAGGTCCAGAAACTTTCTTTAGTACGTGATCTCCCAGGCAGAAAGAAGAAAAGTCACCTGGTCTTTCTACTGTAATTTAACCCTTTCTTTGGGTTGTTTCTCCTTCCCATTGCTGCTTTTGCTTGGAAATGAATAGCTGAGGAAAACATTTTAATGGCTGTGCAATAAGTTTTTGTTCACCATGGGAATTTACTGCAGGATAGCTCTACCTAATTCAGATCAATGATAATTACTCATTGACTTAGTGGGAATGAACACTGCCTCCATTTTTTATTACCTACGCATGAAATAGTTCTGTTTGCTGAATTCTTCTTTAATCCCATGTTTTTTTCTTTTTCTTTTTGTGAGTTTCTTGCCACTGCGACCAAAGTATCCCTAAAATCTTATCAGAGCCTTCCCAAATTTGTTAAAACGGTTTTTAAGTCACATCTGTGGCTGTTATTTTCTAGGTAGAATAACTCAAACCCCCCCCACCCCCCCCCCCCCCCCCCCCCCAGGCTTTTCTTACAACAGAGATTCTAGAGACCTGATATAACCTTTGTTGGCCAATGGTGCACCCTTTGCAAGGCAGTGCTGGCTTCTGGCAGCACAGTTCTGCAAACAGGCCTGAGTGAGCTCCACATGGGCTACAGCTATGAAAAATCTTCTGTATAAAATATATCACCTCCTGCTTATTGCTTTAGTCCTTTGCTAATGCCACATGATGTTTGTCTCTGCCTGCTGCTGTGCACTAGGTTGATTTCAGGGGTTTTTCTACAAAAACTCCCCAAAGTTATCAGCTGTGTTAGGGTGCTTCACTCAGGAATGGATTCAGCCATTTGACCACCAGGAAATTTATGCTGAATAGTCTTGAGAAATAGGGAAAGCATATTAGTTAATGTGCTTTGTGAAAATGCTGCTCTTAGTGAAAGCAATCACTGCAGAGTATGCAATGATTCTGAGCTGTGAAAAGATATTTGAGGCCAGTGAATAAAAAAAAGACATCATTTTAGCCATTCATTTTGTCAAAAACAAAACAATAGAAAGCTTTTCCCATTATTTTTGTCTTTGTGGAGCCATTCAAAAGCAGCAATATCATCAGCAGAGTGTACAACTGCTTTATTAGAGGTGCTGTTCAGAGGGGTTTGATTTAGAGGTTCACTTAAGGTGAACAGTCAAGACAGTAGAAACCATCCTTTGATCTATTAGATTGGACAGATGCTCAGAAAATGATATAATCAGTAACTTCTGTGCCAGTGAATAATTTGCTGAAACTTTAGGCAGAACTGTCTGTTATTTAAGAATTTGGTCTTTGAAGACCAAAATAAGCTTGAGGTTTATAAGCAGGTTACATATGTTTGGGGTGAATTAAGGGGAAGTGTTCCTTCTTGATTTCATGATTTCTACTGGGAAACAAAAAGCAGATTCTCTTTTTAGCCCAGTTAAGTGTGTTCATATAATTATTAGGGTTTAGAGTTCACTGCTGTCATATGTGGGGTTTACTGGAGCACCTGTGGTCCAGCACTTGTGTGAATGGTTCTCTCCAAGCAAGGCAATGCCTTCACCTTTCCATCTCTGAAAAATGGTAAAAAACACACGACTCCCTAAAATCTTCTAAAGTCTTGGCAAGATTGAAGAGCTTTGCCCAGGCTAAGTAAAAGGGAGAAGCAATTATCTGAATGAAGAAGGGTGTGTAAGTGAACACCTGGGATGAATCTTCCTATTTATAACATATCATTGTCATAGGTAGGACTGAAGTTCAGCACTCAGGCATTGATTTGAGGCAGGGTCACTTGATGTACTGTCAGCCAGTGGCATGCACACAAGACTGGGACGGATGGCTTCGGTTTGCCTTGTTACTGTAGGTAGTGTTCCTCCTAGATATGACTGAGGAAGCAGGTAATTTATTTTCAAAACACTGCATATCCAGCAGTTTTTAATTTTCCTTTTTTCAGCTGCAACCGGTTTCATCAACCTACAATTTAAATTTCAGGGAAGCACTGAAAGTCTGTGGAGGATGAGTTGAAAGGTGCTGTATGGCTGTGCCAGTGGTGGGCAGCTGTGCCACGTGTGTCTCCTTGGCCCTGAAGACACAGGGTAGGTAGAGAGAGGAGGTTCCTATAAGCCTGGAACTGCAGGAGGTGAGCAGGGAGCATGGGGGGCACTGCAGGTTGGGATGGAATGGGGTGTGCTGAGAGCTGGTTGCTGCCCTGTATTTACAGGTCATTTTTCTCACTGTATGGTTAATTTTTTGATTCTTGGTTTTCATTGAAATAAGCAATTGTAAATAATGACCTTAAAGTCCATCCAGAACTGTGAGAATCCTGATAAAAATGTGCAATTCCACATGATCTGAAGTACCGCACCAGATTTATATCAAACCATACTACACAGTAATCTTCAAACCTTCCTGCCTGTTTAGAAAAGTAATACATTTTGTTTCTCATTGTTTGTATGGTACTCTAAACTGCAAAAGAGAAGGGATATAGGAATGTGTACGAGCTAATGGCAAACTTTAAGTGCTGTATCAATAAAGACATTAAAGAGGTGATAGAAAATAAGAGACAGGGTCCTTTCTATCGATTGCCAGGCCTGGGAATGTGTGGTAGCTGTGGGCACCGCTGTATTTCACACAGCCAGTGTCCTGTGCACCCTGCACCAGCAGACAGTGAGGAGATGTGGAGCTGTCTTTGCTGATCCTGAACAAGGTACTGGCTCATTAATTAGAAAGTTATTATTTGCAGCCAGCATACTATTGAAGCATAAGCTCCTAGATATCATTACTAATAATAACCACTCCTTTATATTGCTGCAGAACCATGCCTTTAAACCACACCTCCTGCTTGTCCCTGAGAGTTTGCAGTCTGCTCCTAAGCTACAGAAGGAAGGGAAGGTAGGAAAAATGTGCCAGGCCCAGGCTGTGTTTTGGGTTTTCCAGGCAGAGATGGAACTCTGGGGTCTTGCTCCCAAACCTTCCAAAGGCATTGCAGCCTGTCCAGCACCCTGGCAGAGCTCAGAGGTGCTCAGGATGTGACTCTCCAGCTTTACTAAGGTATAGGATAGTCCTTGAGGAAAGCTCACAGGAGCTAAGAGAAAAGCAGTGTTTTATCCTTTTTGTTTTGTCCCTGTTCTTTCTGCTACTGCCCTTCTTGTCTTCTTGTTTCTGAAGTGTTGAGGAAAAAAACCCAAAAGATACTTGGACTTAGGTGGGCTGGGAAATTTATTATTTTCCTGTCCTTTGGTCCTCTATATTATTTAATGGGTGTAAGAAACACACCAGTAACCATTAGACTTGCTGCTTTCTGTTAAATTTTATTTTATACTTTTTTGTTCAATTTTCTCAAAGTGGACTGCAAAACCTAATAATGCTTTCTTTTTCCATGTATCTGTTGAAACCACTGGAAATATAACCAGTACCAGAATTTCTCTGTAAAGACACAGAATGAAAATGCTTGCTTGTAGTAATTCCTTACACTGGGCTGGCAGGAGAAAAACCTCTCAGTTAGTGGTAAGTAGTTTCTTTTCTATGTCTATGTTCAAATTCCAGGAATCTGGTGTTGCTCCTCCCTGTATGCTATTAAATACAAGACCATTAAGGAAACCATCATTACTGCAGGTAAACTAAAAAATCATTAGACTTACACCAACTCCAAATGTGATAAAAATTGAGTTAATGGCTCTTTAGGTGACATTGTCTACCAAGAATTATAATTTACTTGTGTTTTTGTCAATTTAATTAATTGAGTAGTTAATTAAATATTGTCCATAGGAAGCTGCCATGCAAAAAAATCAGTTTACTGCAATCCCCATTTTTTTAAAATGAATTTCATTGCCATCAAATAAAGAATGTGTTTGTGTTTGTTTCCTCTGTTTAAATTCTGCTTCCTCCTTGTGAAACTGTTAATATGGTAGAGCCCTGCTCTAAAATTGCCCACAAACTCTTAAAACATAGCTAATTACAGATAGCCCAATTTAAACTTTACAGCATTCTTGATACATTCAGAATGTATGGAAGGTGGTTTATGCCAGGCAGCAAGCAGGAGCACACTGTACTTCTGTACTTGGAGATGAACCAAGAAGGACTCCTTCTGCTGACAGAAAGTGAGGCTCACTAAGTACAACTGGGAAGAAAAAATAAATAGTGGTGTTAGTGCATTAAATTTTTTGCAATAAATGCGGGTCTTGGTTGTGGATATTCCTCTGCTCTGGAGTGCAGTGCAGGACTAAAGTGATCAGAAGAGAAGTGCTGCAAGCACACTGCACCATATTCCAACACTAATGGTTTGCTTGCATATTACTTCAGGAAAGTTCTGGGGGTCATTCCTGGGAGTTCTGTGGAGCTGGGCACAGAGACTGGAGAAAAATGGAGCTGGGAAAGCAGCAAAACTGGGCCATGCTTTGGATGTCCAGCAGCCTTTGGCAGGCCACTCAAGATGGATTTTTTAATTCCACTCTAGAAAAGAAATAACAATTATGTATCTTTACTGCTTGTAGGTGAAAAGACTTCTTTGTCAGGTATCACCACAAAGGCTTTAGCGGTGCAGAGATGCTGTGCAAAGAGTGTGGCAGGAAGATGCTGTGTAAAGGGGCAGGATCTGGCAGCCAGCTTAGAGCTCATTTCTGTCACAAGAACTCAGGATCACAGGAAACTGTAGTGTCTGAAGATCTGTAAGGACATTCCATTTATTCTGAGATCCTACTATTTGAAGTTGTTTTCTTTAATTCCATAAACAACTTAAAATTGCTTAACATTTCAACTCGGGAAAAATGATGTAATGTTTACAACTCTTCCCAAGATTTGCCAAAACTGTAGAATGTGGGCCTGCCAAACTGGCCTGCAGCAGATGTAGATAAGGAGACATTCAAGGCCTCTGAAGCTCTGTTGTCCATGGGTCCATGACAAAAGCTGTTGGCTGAGGATTGCTCCTGCAGAGAGCAAAGAAATGCTGCCTTCTCTTACTGCCCCCACCCACACACCCAATCAATTTTTCTCTGCTCTTCTGGGAAGGACAAGGAGATTTCCTCCAGACCCTAGGAGGCATCCCCAAGGACAAGAAGGAAGTCCTGAAACTGCTGAGTTCCTGTGCCATGTCCCAGCTGTCCTGTGCTCAGATCATCCTAAGATTCTGGAGGAGGACTGGGATGCACAAAAGCTGCCACTCAATGAGAAGTGCAAGGTGCTGCACTTGAAAAGGAGGATCAAGGCTGTGACAGCCTGGAGGGAAAGAAACCAGAGCATTGAATGACTGCTGTTTGCTTTTCCAGATAGAAACAATTTTGGAGAGACACATTTTGCACAGGAACCTCCTGATGTTTTCTCTTGACCTCTCAGAAGTTCTGCTTGGAAATGAAATGTAAAACACCTTTATCTTGTTGTATGTCATTTCCTAAGTGACAGCTGATTACATTTTAGGAATGTTTTCTCATTTTCTGAATTAAATCAGTTTGGCATTCTGTAGCAGACAGTACTCATTAACCTTTTAAAGATTGCCAAACTAGTTTGAAGCATTCAATGGAGGAAAAAAAAGAAAAGGAAAAACCCCTCTGTTAAACATCTTTCTAATCAGATGCTTCTGAAGCAACAGGCAACAAAGACTAGGTATTCTTGCTGTAATGTATTAGATGTGACACTGGTTTACACTCTACTTGAGCAGATTTGAAGAGGGTACAAATATGAACCAAGATTGTGACGTGTAGTAGGAATGTCATTTATCATCTTATCAAAGTTTGATGTTTAGAATGATACTGATTTTCATGATTAATGATTCCATATAACTCTTCTAGACTGTTGAGAAGAAGAAAATAAAAGTCCACTTTCTGAGCCTCACTAAGCACACATGGCAGAAACCAGGAGATAAGGAGTTGCAAGATCTCAAACCACTGCTGCTGATGAATTCATGAATATGTAAGTAGTACTAAATGAGAAACTTAATGTGATTCTGCAGGGTTTTTGCTTCCCTTACCTCCCCTAGACCTCAAAATACATTATAGATAGTGACTGTATAATATTCAAGCCATGACTATTACTAAAAATTACCTATTGAGTTGGTGAATGAGGGGAAATTTTTTAAAATGCTGGTACTGTATGTTTGTGTGTTTTAAAATGTTTGTGTCTGAGCAGCATCTCTGGTATTTATCTTGTTAGACTCTGCAATAACTGTTGGTCCCTAATTCTTCAGTCTGTAAAGACTTCATTATCCCTGTTTTGGGAAGGCCCAGTAATAAACTAAAGCTACACAAATTAATCTGTTACTTCATTGATAGCTTTTACAAATATCTTGTAAGCAGACAAGGTCTGTAGCCAGATCCCCTGATAATGTTGCTCTCACGCAGGGCATGTGTGTGCCATCACAAAATGGCATCTGTACATGTTTTGGTGGGTTCTTTGGCTAATTAGGTTTTAAAACAACGTGGTTAAATCCATGGCACAGCCCTTCTCACAAGAGAGGAAACTGACTCAGAAGCATTACTTTGGGGACCAATCAATAGGGATCAATTCCTGCAGTGTGGGGCTAGAATGTTCCCAAATCCAGACTTCTCACCCAGGGGGATTTCTCCAAAATCCATTTTCTGGTAGCTTTGCTACCTTGTAGTACAATGAAGGCAGCTCCTGGACCATTTGGCTCAGGAGGAGTGCAGTACTCTGAGATGAGTGTGCTGGTGCCTTGGTGTCAGCCAGCTGGCCACAACAAAGCCAGCCAAGGCAACTGGAGGCCAGCTGAGAGAAAGCCCCTCTTGTCCACTGCTTCTGGCCAGATGAAATGCTGGCCTCAGTAGATCCATGGCAGGAGCTGTGCCATTGTAAGGTACTTTCCTTGCTGTACCTCCCAGCCCATTTTCCTCTTCTGAAGGTAAAAAAAAAAAGGCAAGTAAAACCGTGAAGGTGTTAAAACTTGTTCCTCACATTTCCCCAAAACAGCTTGGAATAGGAAAAAAGAATGTAAAGGATTCCATCTATTCAGCATTGCCAGAGTAAAGATGTGTCCTTTGGCTTTTTAGGAGGTTTCCATTTAAACAGCAGCCATTACCACCAATACTTATTTAGAGGGTATGGTGAATTTTTTTTTTTTTTTTTGTGCTGCTAAAAGAGCCACACTACACACTGAAATAGTAGGAACTCTTGTAATTAAAGGAGGTTTTATAGTTCCTTTAAATTGTGTCCTGGTGAAACCGTTGTGTGGAAAACCCTAAGACATGGAATTGCAAATTAAATCTTTATAGGAAATGTCCCTGCAAATAGAAGATGTATTTTAACTTGAAGTAAGCACAGTATAACCACAATCATATGGACTGAACATCAGCAAGGGAAGTATTGCTGGGACTGTGTGCTTTTCAACTCTGTTGTAGGTAACTTCTCACACCAGTAGTGAGTCATGCCTAATATGCACTGGATTTAGACCAAATTTACTGAAGGGAAATGTGGCGCACACACCCCACCCCCCACTGCCTTGTACCTGCATATTGGATGCCTGGCCACCACAGAGGAAAAGAGGTGAGGGCAGATTCCTTGAGGCTTGTTTTCCTGCCTGACACAGGCACAAATTTCACTGGGTTGATATGAAGGTCCAGTCAAGCAATGACTCTTCCTGAGCTTAGATGGAGCTTCTGGCTACCAGAACATGTCAGCTAACTAGTATTTAAACATCTGCTTTGCAAAGACTGTATACGTATGAATTTAATGTTTTATTGAAATTATTTTCAACTCATAAAATTTAATTTTATATTTTTTCAAGAATTATTGATCTCTCAAGACAAGTGTTGTTTTAAAAATACATATATGTGTATAAATACATATAGGTACTTATGTAACAGGAATATACAAGTTAAAATTTCTCTCCCTGTCTTAAAAACTACAAAGGAATGGAAAAAAATTATTTATGTATGGTGTCCACACAGTAAAAACAATTAGCAATTTAGAGCATTTTGAGGCAGAGGAGCCCAAAATGGGGGAAGAACTGAAAAACTGCATCCAGCATACACACAGAGCCTGGCACAGCTCAGCCCATGCTGTGGGTGCCTGCCTGGTCCCAGCAGTTTGCCTCTCCACACCTTCTCCAGGGACAGAGCTTGCCTAAACAAGCAGAAGGCACACACAGTTATTTATCTAGAGCATGGTTTAGAAAGCAATCCATCCTCTGATGTTGTTTTGTAATTTGTCCCATCCTGGGACTAATGTACAGCAACTGTACATGCCAACTGTGCTATATTGGGCTGTCCTTCCCAGTCCCACCTACAAGGAAGGTCTGGCTGTACAACCATTGCTACAAGATGCTTTAAAGAAGATAGTGTTAATTTCTTAAATATGTTTCACCTTTCCACATGCATGAGGCTTCCTAACTGGCAGCCTTTGGATTTTGTTGGTTCTGGCTGCACACCTGCGCCTGTCTGTGCATTAAACCTTGACTGTAGGACTCTCGTCACAAATGAACTGTCAAATCATTACTACGTTTGATGCAGCATAATCTGTCTTGAAACTAGAATTGGTCCATCCAGGCTCAAATTTCACTTGCTACTGAGGCTAATATGCTGTTTTGAATATGCATTCATGGAGACTCGCATCCATTGGGATCCAGAGGGAGTACAAGCTAAGAGCAGATTTTCTGAATTAGCATGTCGAGAGGGAAGGGTCTTTCATTTAGACTGCTGCAAATGCCTCTCCCTCTTGTTCATTACAATTGCATTTCATCAGCTTTATGATGTCCACATGTCAATTGAGTGTGAGGATTTTGCACACAAAAGAGCCTCAGGGAAAACGACTTCACTAGCTAATCAGCTGATTATCATACCTCAAATGGGCTGCAGTGTGCTGCTCCAAATACTATATCAGCGAGAGTGGAATTGAAGATTAAGACAGCAAAAAGAAAGCTCTACAGCCCAGTTTAAAGAAATCAAACAGGAATTTGTCAGGGATAGAAAGAAGCAAATATAGCCAGGACAAGTGCCTTGAAAATATCCCGAGGCTGATTAAAAAAAATAACAAATGCCTTTCTTCAAAAGGTGTTGGAGGGTGAAAGGTTAATTAACTGTATTATCTGCCTGTTTATGCCCAGCTGTGTAAAGCTCAATAACACAAGCTCCCACCCTGGTTTTAACATTGCATCCAAGAACCAAGACCAGTTGCAAGAACAGCCTCTCCTAATAATTTAATTAGCCTCTGAACAAGCTGGATGCTCACAGCAAAGCAGACTTGTTCTCACAGCCTCCCTTCATGTGGATCTCTCTTCTTTTTGGATCTGCTGTCTGGATGGGGTTCTCAGAGACCAATTTCATTAAATGATCCAAACAGTAATGAAGAGGCTGCTGTGGAGTCTCGCACAATAGCTCCTGGTTGCTCGTATGTATGGAATCCTCCAGCCCATGAATACAGATCTATAAGAAGCACCATTTAATGGTTAGCGTGGGCTTTTACTTTTTGTCTGAAATTTACCAAAGTTTTATCCCAGCTCCCTGGAGTCCTCCCCAAGTCTATCTAAAATGCAGTTAGAGCAGAGGCTGTCTTTTGCTTCACAGAGCGTCTGCCTTATGCTTTCATCAGAGTAGTCTAACTCACACAGATGCACTATTTAACAATGCCATCCCCTGCTTTCATCAGAAGGGGGAAGGTTGCAGAGCTGAGCCCTGAAGAATAAGGGGGGCAGGTCCCCTGTGATCGGCGAAAGCTGAACATCGGTGCCAGTTTCCATCTGTCATGATAGCCTATCTCCGAACCTTCAATCTGTCAAAAGCTTGCTGCCTGGCTGAAGGCTCCAGGAGATTTGGTGCACTAAACACATTTGACAACAGCATTATCACTGCAAGGAGCCCAGCAAAATGCCATCAATGTGTTAATTGTAGCCGGCTATGTAAAATGTCACTTCCCATATCATTTTACAGCGGCTTTGCCTATTTTGCAGCTCCTAATTTTCCACCCTTTATAAATACGTGGATTGTTCATGTGGAAATGTGGTTCTTTTTCATGTCAGCTATAGTTTGTTGGGTTTTTTTTTCCCCTCCTTAAATGGAGGTATAATTTAAGTCTAATACTTTGCACCAAGAAAGCAGCAGTATCTGTGGAAAAATAAATAAAAAGCATTCATGGAAATGAATTGTCTGTACATTGCTGCTGTTCTAATTTTATATCTCAATGGAGATTTATTTCTGGGTTTGTACATTCTTTAGTGTATAAATGATTCATTTTGCTGCTGTTGCTGCAAACTCCCTTTATCGAGTGCATGGTATTTTTACATTCCTGAGAGTTTTCCTCCACCATGATGCAAGAACACTTTTGTAATGATAAACATGAGAGTACAGCATAAATAAATGAAAAATCCCCCTTGAAGGTATGAATGTGCTTTTTAGCACCCAAGTAACTAATATTCAATTTCTGGTACAACCAGTGCCAGGTGTTAAATTTCTCTAGTTACTGTCACTAATGCAAATTAGATTCTTTTTGCGCTCGTAAAAAATCAAATCCACATTAGAAATTAGCTATAAAATGTAATGACTTAAATGCTATAGTGTTTTACAAATCTCCCTGCATTTCTATAGCAGATAATGCCATAAAACTAGGAAAGGATAATAAAATATGGTAGAAAGTTGGGTTATTTAAAGGTCTATTGTGACTGCTTATTCAGGGATTTGATGTATTATTTTGCTTTCTTTCCTTGTTGGTTGAAATAAGCATGCTTATGATTTCATTTCTTTACCAGATTAGATGTAATCAAAGCTCTCCTTTGAATTTCATGTTACCCTAGCTGCAAAGGCTGTTTGTATTATTGGAAAATATTATGTGGTGAACTTTACAATATATTTGCAACTTTTAATCCTTGGAATTGTAAATGTGTCTGACAGCTGTTAAGAAAGTTGCAGTGATCTTAGTAGTAGTTGTAATACTGAGCTATATGGGGCTCTGTGACATTTTTCTAAACAGATTCTTTTTTGCCCCCAGCCCCCATAGATCTTTCAAAAACTCTGGTGAAAATAACTAATCAATGTTTGTTCTTTTCTATATTGTGGTAAAGTCTTTAAAAATGGCAAATTGCAAAAATTGTGTTTGCCAGCCTTTAAATCCAAGGAAATAGTGCCTATGCAAAATGTCCATTTTTTTTTTTTTGTCTCTTGCCAAGTATTTAATTTAAGGTATTAAAACAAAATTACAGTAAAACTCTTAAATCCTAGGTGTATAGCATATTTCCTGCATACTAAAGAAAGTTTTAATTAAAATTAGCATTTCTGAATTGTTGCATTAGTATAAAGTGAATTCAAGCTCTGCAGTTCACATTCTGCCTCTTTTCCATAGGAAGCATAAAAGAAATTCATGCAGTCCCCCTGCAGTCATTGGCGTGGGATGTGACCAGGGCACAGCACTTTCTCTGCCGAGGTCTGGCCCCCCCTACTTTAGAAAACATTTTCCCTATCTATTTCCCGTGTTCCCAAAACAAAAGTCACTGGAGAGGTGAAGTATTTTTGTTCCACATACAACCTGCTATGCACCCCACTTCTGATTTCATAATTGTGAATTGGGTAGTCCCAGTTCAGGTCCCGTCTGATCTGAGCATAAATGTATGGACTGGCTCAAACCCAGTTAGGAACACTAGTAGAAATTCCTTTTGGGAATAAAGGGAATGTGAATGTAATTCTCAGCCTTGAGTTACTGTGGTAAAACAATTAGCTTTGTTACCTGCAATTGGACAAGAGGTGAGAGAGGAGAAATATGGCTTTGACAGCTAGCTGGGAGAGTAATGGTTTTTTGGAGAATGATCCTGTTCAAGGTTGAGACTATGGAAAAGCTGCTGAGTAGATATCATTACTGTCTCACTGTTTCACAGTTAACAGTCTGTTCTGGCATCTAAAATCTGTGTCACACAGTTCTTTTTCGTCAATTCTAGGTTTTCAAAAGTGACTAGGAAGAAGAAAGAGTGAGAGATTAGTTTGGGAGTTCCAGCCTTCCTTAGAAAGTGCTATGGACCTTCTCTCCAAAACTCATCTGAAGTGCTGCAGGTACAGCAAGTAAAAATCTGTGGTCCATTGAAAATCATGGTACAAAGATTCCATGTCAAAGCAGGGAATATGCACTCCTTGGGTACCTGGCTGGGGAGTCCATCAAGCACTTCACCCCCAGTAGCACAGGCATGGAATATTGATATAAAACACATCTTTTAAATGGTCAGTAATTTAGAACAGAAGAAAGAGGTACTGAAACATGAGGGGCAGTATCTGCTACGGCAATCTCTTGGCTCCACCACCAAGAGTGGTTTAAGGGCTGATATGGGCAGAGCACTGCTCTGTGCCAGCTTTTCCTGCTGACCCATCCAGCTCCAGCCATACCAGTAAGTGATCTTTGTGAATTGTATGAAAATGCAAAATACAAGAATGCTTTGGTTTTGTTAGTTTGCTTGTAATTTAAATATTTTGTTTGTAATTTAAATATTTTCAGAAATTTCCAGTAAAAGCACAGCCTCTACATTCCACATCAGAACATCAGTCAATGTCTCACTCCTACATGTTGAGTTCAAGGAAAGCTTGCAAGACATACACACATCTCAGACAGTTTGTGTGCATAGCCCCAGATTAAGTAATTAAGTAATTGTGCCGTGCAATGTGATCAAAAGCTATTGGGAAGTCCAGAGCTGAAGTCTAGTGCACTGCAAAACCTGTCACCAAATATAACTGGTGTTAAACAGCCTTGGGGTTTTCTGTATTCCCAGCATCACACAATCCTGTTTAGGCAGCTGGAAAGGTAAATACCAGAAATTATTCTGTTCCTGACTGCTCAGCTCAAAAGGACTGCATGAGAAAGCATCTGTATTTCTAGCAGACAAAAGTACTTGAGTTCTTCTGTAATTTCTCTGACAGTTTTCATTTATGTATTCAGCCCTCATGTATGCCTTCCAGGTATTGAGATGCTGTAAAATTAAAACTGAAATTAGCACAAGTGATTATTTAGATTAGATAGGCTTTATTCTAGCCAAGCTTTTCTAATACTTATTAGCAGTTTCAAATCTATCTTGTCAAGGCAGGTCTTTAGCTGACACCTTGCTGCATGTTCTTAGTGAGCCTGTGCTACCAAGAATTTGTCCTGCCTTGTAACAAAGTTTTTGCAATATTTTGTAGCAGTCAGGATTTAGCTCACAGTGCAAGAAGTAGAAACCTAATTTTTCTGCATGCACTTGAGTCTCATCCTCCAGAAGTTTGAGCAATGGGCCTCCAGAAAATGTTTCCATTCTGCTCAGTATTTAATGTGTAGTTTTTCCATTTGCAGTGCCATAAACATGCAAAGGGGTAGACAATATTTTCCTGTGATTGTCTGTGGTTAGTTCCTCTGCTAAAATGTTGAAATCTTATTTCTTAATTTTTACAGATATTGTAACAGATTGACAAATAGACACTTCTGCTGTTAATGAAAGGCAAGGAAGTTTTCAGCCATAAAAAGAAAAAAATTTGAAATTTAAATAACAGTAACAGAACCCTAATCGTAAAAATAATGCAGTCATAGTAAGAAATATAAAATAATAGCCCATTATCTTCTGCTCAAATAAAAGGAATGGATAACCCTTGCATTTTAACTGCAGACATTCTATTTGTTGTTTTTTATTTAACAGTTATGTTTTAGTGAACGACTTTGTATAATATATATACCTGAAAAAATAAACTCTTTGAAGAGCCTGAAAAACAGGGAAATAGCACTTTTCTCAAAGTATTTAGGTGGATTGTTGATTTCTGAGTTACATAGGAAGTTATTATTTTTATCTGAAGGGATATCTAACTGTTTTTGTCAATAATCCATCACCTTCTAACAAACACATTATTTACTCTGAGGTAACACAGATAAATAGTAAGCAAGATGAACAAACACGTGATCATTTTTATATTCTCTATATTGATGTCACTAAGGCAGTATTAGGCAGATGGCATTGGGTCACCTAATTGTAATTTGTTTTCTGGACAGAATCATGGGTTCATGGCCACAGAAGCCACTGGGGCGGTATCTTCCAGTTCAGTACAAATGGCACAGTTCCTTCCAGTCTGAACTGCAAGGTTTGGTTCTGGTAAGTAAATTCTTCACCAAAGCCAATGGGAATTTTATCGCTGACTTTGTGGGAACAACCTCACCCTGGAGAATCTCGGGTACTTTCTGGACTGTCTGAAACTCAGGGGGGAAAAGGGTTACACATTCTTTTCCAGTCAGGACCTGTGCTAAACCATGAGGAGAGAGACAGCCCTAAAAAGCAGAGATCTGCTATTATGTTCTACATGAGTTGTCATTAAGACCTCATCTTCACTAAAATGAGATTCATGTACTCTATCTCCTTTCACCCCTTTTCTTAAATATACTTTATTGTCGCAGAAACTGCTTTTTTTCAAAGCACACTAATGATAGCATGGGAAAAGGAGATCTTTACTTTCATGCCTCCTTATAGGCAGCTTTACAAGATAACAATATACATGTTTAGCATTGCTACCTATGACAGTCTTTGTTATCTACTAAGCAGAATGTTATTTTTCCAGCAACATATAAAAGCAGGCAAATGGCTGCTCATCATCTTCTTTTCAAGAATGTTTTACATACAATTCTCTCCTGGCTAATAGCTCCTTCTATTGTCCGTGACTTATCATTGTCAGGATTCTGTGCATTTCATCCTTATCTATTTTGCTGGAAATCTGACCATTTTCAAAGGACAGGCTGAATATAAATAGCCCATGCAGTATAGTCTCATGTATAGTGAAGCATATGCTGCTTTAGAATGTATAAGATTACTTTCACTGGTATGTTTTTGCTCCAATTCTTTCTTTTTCTCTGCCTCTGTCTCACTCATTTTTTTTTAAACTCTTCTAAAGCACTATAAAGTAAGTATCAAAGGTATCCTGGGTAATTAGCCATTACAGTACTGTCACAGAGGCTTCTGCAGTCAATACAGAGATAATTTGGGCAATGGTGAATGACAGCATTGTCCAGACTTTTGGGATAATCAAGGACACATCCAGCTGTACCAGACATCTGTCAGACCCATGAATCATTTCAAGTAGCTTTGCAATATCCAGGCAACTCGAGCAAAGATAAACACTTCAGCAGCACGCAGCCACGGAAAAATACTGCTGCCACCAGAAAGCATTTTGCTGCTCCGTGCTGCAGGCCTGTCTCTCAGAGCAGGAGAGGTACCACACACATCTCTGGCGTTTTGAAGGGGCACACATTTTTAACATTACCTACTGTAGTATGACTAAAGTGGCCTCCCCTGGACATGCACACACATATTCATTAGAATTAGTAAGGCAAAAAGAAAACAAGGGGAAAAGTCATACAAAAGCTCAAAGGCTGAAATAATACTGATAAATGCAACATACCCCCTTGCAAATAAGGGTATTTGTACTGTTTATATTGGCCTGAAATGGCTAGTTGTACATTTTCTAGATTTTGCATACCTGTGGTGGAGCTGTTACTCTAAATGTGCATCAAGATTAACAAGGAGCTGGAAAACTCTCTTGGAGTTTCCTGTTGCTGTTACCTTAGTCATGTACTTGTGTTGGAGAGCTGAAAGGAAACAAAGGCAATGCTTTGATGTCCTGGGTAAGTCATGGGGCAAAGCCTGGAGCTGTGAGGTTTGGACTTTGCTGTGCCACAGTCACCTGCATGGCTGTGGGCAAATATTGTCCAGTCTCTGTGATTTGGATTCTCCCTCTAATTACCAAGCCCATCTTTGCAGAGCCCACTGACACCCCTCCTTTGGATTAAGTTACTCTCAGTGCTTTGCGGGTGTGTGGGCATGGCTGCTCTGTCCTAGCACACTGGCTCTCAAGGATGAGTTAAGCTGAAGGGGAAACAGCTGGCAGGATGAGGTGAGCCAGTTTCCTTTCCTGTTTGAGGGGACCACAAGCTATGGAGGTGAGCAAGGAGCAGCACAAGTTGCATTCAGACTGTGTGGGTTTTGCTGCACTCTGCAGGCAGAAAAACTACATGGAATTGCTCCTAAAAATTCTATAAAAATACTATAATTACACCAGAGAGTAAAGGAGATTTCTGAACAACTGTGAGATATCTGTCATTCAAATATCTGCCATAGACTTCTTTGAAATGTCACACTTCACACTGGTGTTGAAATTGGTTGTGTTTCTCCCTTGTTATCTTTATATGGCACTGATGGGAAAGAGTGTTATTACGATTTCAGGGTATAACTGAAGAGCTTTGTTCAACTCCATCCAAGAGCCTGTGTCTAAGAGCAAAGCAGCACTGGCAGAGAAAGCTCCTGAAAGCTGTTGCTGGTGAGTGGAAGGGCAGCATGGATGGAGCTGGGCTGGGAGGTGCTGGAAGCAGTTGGTGATCAGGCAGGATGCAGAGATTGATTTGCTGTGAGTGCTGTGGCTGAAGGAGTTGCTTTTGGAAAGCAAGAGGAAGAATTACTGGTGAGACATCAGGGGCTGTGATTGACAGATTGGTAGCTTTCCAGTGACAGAATGAGGGGCACTGAAGTATTTGGGGAGAAAGAGTGAGCCCACCACAGAGAAAATGCAATGCATTGATGTTGCTTCTGATTATGAAGACGTAGAAATGCATCTTGAAGGGCTGACAGAGGTGTTGACAAACTGTTGCTGCATCTTCTAAACTTACATTTGTCTTTGTTCCCTGCTTGGCATTTTCCTCTACCACCATTCCCAGCTACCACTGCAGTTCAGTGTCATTGTCACTTAACTCTGAAGTTTGGGTAATTCAGGAGCATGGGTTCTGTTATATCAGCAAAGCTCTTCCTCTCATTCCCATGCACAGGCATATTTTTCTGTTGTGATAGAGCTGTGGTAGATTGCCAGTGTCTACCAATCCTTGCTGGTAGAGGACACTGGCCCAGGGCAATCAGGCACACTTCAATAAAACAGTGTACTTGAGCTCGGGTATTCCCCCTTGATTTCTGAGTTCTGACACCAGCTGCTGGTGGTTCTGTACTGACCTACACCCTCCACAACTCCAGTTCCTAATCTGTAATGCATTGCCCATGCTGTTTTGATATGATATTGGCTAGACATAAGTTTTTGCCTCAGTGGTTATTAAAGTCTGAGCGCCAGAGTAAAATAATGCAGATGTTAGGGATTGCAACATCCCTCCAGTTGTGTTGGCGCCTTAATGTCTCCATTTGCATTGCTAAATAATTTGATCATTGATAAGACAGAGTAGTTATTGGTTGGAATAGACAGCAATAATGCTGTCCTCACTGTATCTATTTAATTTGTAGGTTATTTCTGCTATTTCAGTTTCCCAAGTTTATGTGTAGAAAGATGCTGTTGACTTCATATATCCATCTGAAGATTTAATTTATTGTGAAATCATTTCCAGACTCTCATAGTAGCAACCTCTTCAGGTCACCTACCCTGTCATCCTCAAGCTTTCTTTCAGTATCTTTATGGAACTATTCTGACCTTCTTTTGCTTTAAAATAATATCTAGTTAATTGCAGTTCGTTTTCGCTGAAATATTCTTCAAGCTTTTGCAGTTTGCGCAGATCTCCAGAACCAGAATTCTCCCTGCAGCGAAAAGCCTGGAGCATGTTCATTATTTCTGTGCTGAAAGCACTTCACTAATTTTGCTATGTTGCAGCAGGGAACCTTTAAGTTTATTTGCTTTTATACCTGGCTTTGCACAGTTGTGTTCATTCATAAATGTGGAAACTCACTTCTCTTACTTCCTAAAGTGTACATATAATTCTTCCACTGGAAACTGTGCAAACTGCCTGGATATTTTTACCTCTTTAAGGGAACTACCCCGCTTAAACACACTGCTCTCGTATGATGGATTCTCTAGGGCTGTTACTGCTCTTTATTCTTGTGGTTAGCTTTGAAGAAAAATAGCTTCAAGTCAATGGGTCAGACTCTCTGGACTGGCAGAGCCCTGTCAAGTACAAATAGCAATGGTCCTGAGGAACTCCTTGCCACACAATATCCTGAACACCAAAGTTATTAATGAGTTTTTAAAGTTATTAGATTAATTCATAGATATCTGAGCTATTTGGTAAAAATGAAATAAAGTGATTCTGAGAAAACATTCAACACAGCCAGTCTATAAACATCTGGTTACTGGAAATTAGGTTAATACAGATGAGGAGAAATTACTCTGCACACATCTTAGATTTTTTACTCTCTTCCTAAAGAACCAGAGCTGTTGGAGAGGAAGTACAGATGCAAGAGGATATCTGTTCTAATCCAGTTTATACTGTCAGGCAATGTTCTTGGCTTTTGGATTCTTGTAAGATCATATTTACAAACAGGCTATTCAAAGATACATGAAAACTGACCCAAAGTATCCTAAAATAAAATTACAAGAGTTGCTGCAGTAATATGTCTTGTGTGAGCACAGGCAGTTGAGTTCCTGAGCAGAGTCTCAATAATAGAACTGGCTCCCAGTCATTATGTGATCTCCCATCAGGAACTGGTTCAAAGGTCCCCAGGAAAAGGACCAGGACAGACTTTACCTCCTCAGAGGTACAGTAATCTCTAACCCATCATATGGGAAGAATCTGGCTGTGCACTTTCAGCTCGCTTTAATCACACAAAGACCCAGCTATCTACTATTGCTTTTTCATAATCTGCTTTAATTGTCATTGATTTGTATGTTCAGGATGTGCCCTGAGCTAACTGAAGCATTTGTCTGTGTTTGTGGCTGGCTGCCTGTGTTGCAGTACTCAAACTGCTCTCCTTGGGGTCCCTGATGAAACCTTTTTCTGAGCAACACCTCTGTGTTTCCCAGGCAGGGTCTTGCTTGCAATGCAAGGATTACCTGAGGCAAGTCCCCCCTGCACAGGTTCAATTGTCTCACTGTTAGCCTCTTCCTGGCTTCCATTCCCCGCAGTCATCCATGCTTAAAAAAATGAATAAACATATTTTAACAAGATAAACTGGCAAACAGATATTTAATCAATCATGCAGCAAAAATTTATCACTGAGAACAATCTGGATAACCACAACCCACAAAAATCACATTTAACCAAAATGACATGGTTGCAATGAAAAAAATAGTGTTTAATTACTTGAACTTTGCAGAGTGACTTCTCCAGTAGAGACTCTAATGTGATTAAGAAACCATTTAACACATGCAGGTATCTTTCACCTTGAAACTTACAGTTTTAATTTACAGTTAATCCTCTGGGTTTTTCAATAATACACAGTCTGATTTTTAGTAATAAAGTTGCTGTGTTTTAAACATGATTCAGTACTTTGCTGATTTAATAAATGAGGTAAGCTAACTGGACAAAATTTCCATGAAAAGAAAGGATGGGTCAAAAGGGCAAAAAGGGTGATTTCTTCTAAATGTCACGTGTATAGTGAGCAGGCACATATTGGGCTCATTGATCATACTTCTACCACCTGGAAGGAAGTGTTATTGTCCCCGCTACATCTTTAGTAAGTATGTTGTGCCTTGCACAACACAGGCAGCCTGCAGCAAAGATCCAAAGCAGACAAGAAGATGGGTAGTTAAGTTGAGTGAAATGATTAGGATTCAGTTTGAGCGAGCAAGCTGAGGTGCTGCCGGGAATTTTGATGTGACATCCTCATTTTGATCACCTAGAGTGCCACCCCTGTGCTGCCAGACAATTCTCTGCTTGGGGCAGCTGGGAAGGGACGGGCTGGTTTGTGTCTCCATGTAGACACATCCAGGCTTTAACATGAGGCAGAGGTTCAAGAGAGAGCCATTACATCAGCAAGTGGGACCGAGGGTAACCCACCTCTAAAGAGAGACTGTGACTGCCACAGGCACCTCCTACTGAGGAACAGAGCTGGGACAGCCTTGGGGTCTGGAACATCATCTTCTGTGGCACCAGAAACTCTTAGTAAATATTTCAGATTACTTACTGAAAGTCTGCAGCAAATATTAAATAATGCAGCTTGATCTTGTTTCTGCCAGTAATGGCAACATAACAAAATAAAGAAAACACTAAGAAAAATGAATTTGGTTTTTTGAGTACCTATCTCTTAAAACAATTTTAGTTACTCTCAATGATGAAGAAATAAAAAATATGGAATACACAATATCTTCTTAGATTAGTAGAAAAATATTTTGTATTTCACTTGTACAGACAAAATTAAGATATTGGGGGTGGGGGGGTGGAATTTACAGCACCAGGCAAAGAAAAAAAGTAGAATTGGCTGTGTAAAAGCTTTTCTCAGGAGAATATTCCTTTAAAGAGAAAGAATCATCTACTGGGAATGATCAAGATCAGTAACTTTCAATATTTTGCAGTTTTTAAAAATCCCTCTCACCTGATAGAATTTTGGTTGCTCATGATGGGAATATAGCTTGCTGATAAAAGAGCTTACTTGTTTGCTGCCTCTTGCAGGTCTTTACATAGTCTCTGGATTCTCAGTGGTTACCAGAAGCTGTTTAGCCATTGTTGTAGCTAAATGCAGAGTGGCCTCAGTGCGGGGGAGTGGGATTCTGGGAATGCTTTAAGCCTCTCCCATTTGTGTGATTTTATAACTGTTGTATCTTCTTAGTACCACAAAATATTGGCAGCAGCAGCAACAAAAACCTACCAAATTTGTGTGGTCCAAATCCTGCAGGAAAGGGTAAGGATATTCCACTAGAGTAAACTCCACACTGGATTTGAAACTTCTCACAGCCACTTGTGCTGTAAACTGGGAGGAGACTTGGCAGATAATAAGTTCTCTTTTTCCAATACCTTTCAGGATGAGGCTTTGTGGGAGTTCTCCAGTAGGGAAAAAGAAGATGACAGAGGCTGCTGAAGCTGCTTTTCTTTTCCCATGAAATGCTAAAGCACGGGGTTTGCTGTGTGATGGCTTCATGCCTCAGACACTTACCTACATCTTTGCATTCTGCTTTGAAAGACAGTGGTGGTGTACAAAGGTAAATCCATAACCTTGGCAGACAGAGCTGCCCAGGAACTGAAAAATTGTTGCTTAAAAACATCCTTTTTTGTCCAGTGATGCAATCAATATTTTTTAATATCTCTAAGAATGACTTAGTAGACCTCAAAAGCACTACTCCAATGAGCCTAAGGGGAAAAGAACATTACTTTGCAAAGCATTTTCTCTGATCATTTATTCAAAGTACTGCTGTGGCTGTGGTGCAAGCACAAAGAATTTGGCAATTCAGAACTTTTGTTTGGATCTACTGACATTGTCATCCCACTATCATGGGTAGCCTGCCAAGGACAGTAATTCAGACTTCCTTAGGAGGAACTAAGTAGTAACAGATAATCCTCAGTGTATAAAACATTTCTTAAAGTGCCTATAGTTTGTTCTGTACCTTAAGCTTATTTTGATGATGTAGAGTCATTTCTGCGAGCCAAACTAGACACATGACTCAAAGTTACCTGGGCTTTACTTAGGTTGTACTTGCTTGTACCAGGGTGAGTTCTAGTTCTTTATGTTCCAGAGGAAGCTAGAACTATGAAAAAAGATGCAGATGCCCAAATCAAAATTTCTAGATACACAGGTTCTTCAGGTGCAGTGTCAAATCATGCCAATATCACTTCATCCATCTCCACTGAGATAATTTGGAAGTTACTGTTTCTGTATTGCTCCAAATCTGTGGGATGCAGGGGACCCAACGAAAAGCAAAACCCAAAACATCACCATTACCTCAAAATATCCACATATCTCAACTTTAACACTTAACTCCCCTTAACTTCTGAGCACCATTTCTGGATGAAGAAGAGGGTTTCCCTTGCAGCCAGGAAAGTAAGAATAATTTCAAAGAATCTCTTTGAAGAAATTTCAAATCAGTTATAGGAAATAAATGGTGTTCATTAAACTGGAACACAACAGCAACTTCATCTGCACATTCAAAGGCAGGATTTGTATCCTAATTGTATTTGTCCATCAGTATGGCCTGGACAATTCAGAGCATTAATTTACTTGAAGGAGAACTTAACTAAATTTATATGCTACTTTGACATGCAGTTTTCTGAGCTGGTATTCTCAGTGTATTCCCTCCCAGGAAGGCTAGTGATAACACCCAAAAAGAGATTGCATTCCTTTGAAATGTAATTGAGTTTTTTTGAGTTCCGAGACATTTATAGCATGCAAAACTCTCAATATGTTGTCTGTAGGTGACCATCATCTCAGAAGTGCCATAACCCTTTTTCTGTCCAGAAAAGCTTGTTAGCTTTTGCAGCATGCCATCAACAGGAATATAGAGTATCTGCAACAAATTATCTTGTAAACAAGCAACTAATCAGAAATTATTTCCTTGCGTTATAGTACAGTAACTTCCAATAATGAATGTATTCAAGAAAGCAGTTGTCTGTTTACAGATACTTCGTGAACTGAAAAAGTGTTAAACCATATTTTTATGAAATATTAATGTACTACAGCATCTGACTTTGCTATGTCATTGCACTGTTTTGAATATAATTTAGAGTTATGTGAGAAATAATAAAAACAATATGTTAATTCCAAATTCCATAGGCCTATTCTGTACCAGGGAAAGCACGTTAATGGTTCCCTGCCAAATGTATGAATGGAGCTATCTCATCCCTGTTCCTTTTTATTGTAAATTAAAGACCAAGCTAAGAAAATATGTTACAAGACCCCACAGGAAGGATCTCTCACATCATCAGGCTGCAGATTCTAAGTGGGGCATCTGACATTTTCAAGAGATTCCTCTCCCTCTCTGCTTGGGTTTTTAGGCTGGTCTTCCACATCCCTTGAGTACAGCTTGAGTCTTTCTTTCATGCAAAAATCATGTATGGGTCTGCTTTTTACAGAGGCATCCATCCTGAAATTCATGCATGCAAGCTTTTGATTTACAAGTGAACAATAAATTCACTTGTAAGCATGTTAGTTGTACAGTAGCCTTTGTAAGAATCTGCCTCTATAGGTTTCACTTAGCACGGTCACCATTTTAAGCTGTGTGTAATTAATCTGCCATGGAAATTAATTGTTTATTTATTAAATAAGTATGCCTTTTAATAAAATTACTTTGTGAAGACCTAATTGCTACTATAGTAATACAGCATAACAGTTCCTCACATAAATACATGATTATTATGTACAGTCGCTTATCTGTGAACGAGCTCTGCTACTACTTTCCTTAATTAACGATACAAAGAGCTCCTTCATCTTTGCATATTCCCTAGCTAGGACATTGATACTCATTATTTCCTAAGTCCAAACACTGAAACTGTGTCAAGAATGCATCTATCACCAGATGGGTACTTATAGTCAGCGGAATTTTCCACTGTGTCAGCAAATTCAGCAATTTGCAATTTCTATATGTCTGACATGCTTTTATTGGTGAAGATCACTTTCAAATACCAAGATCATGAGACTGATTCCTTGGTTAGTCTCTTCAGCAGTCTAATCTAATGATAGTAATTAACAGCCTGTGATTAGGAGCCACTCTAGAAACTCTTTGAATGTTAATTTGCTTCAACTAATATGCAGCACTTCTGTGTAATGAGAACTGTGCTATAGGTTCATGTGAAATCAAATTATTTTCCAGCATTTAATCATACAAATGATTTTCAGTTAATCACTTGAACAGTAAACCACAATGTTCTAATATGTGACATTTTTCATTTGATGTATTACAAATGTAGGTGATGGTATGGTGAACCAAGCACTATTTCTTCAAAACAGGTGAAGAACACACCATGTGGATCACATAGTAACCAAGGTAATCTCATTTTATCATTTTGAAGCAAGGAATTTTCAACCTTTCCTTTATCCTCCACTTTTTGGTTCTTTATCCTCTCACTATCCTTGGGGTGCTTTTCCATATTTCACCTGGAGTGTATCCCTGAATTGCACTTTAACTCTTTTTCAGACTGTACATTCCCAGGAAAACTGAACCAGTTGCACTTCAGTGCACTTGAAGAGGGTTGTAAGGAAGCAAGGCAGAATGAGCTCACCTTGCCAGTGGACAAGAAAGATCATGAAAAAACCACAGCAGAATTAGGCATTAGCCAGGTGAGTTGCTGCATTCCTTTTTGTGTTTTACATCTGCAAAGGCAAACCATACTGTTGAGACTAACCAAATTATTCCTTAGGTGAAGGAGTCAAACACATCTGAAAAAACCATGCTCATTACCTAAGTGTAAACTTGAGAGAAAAGGCTTTCTCTGATCTTCTGTCTTTTTGAGCAAACACACATTGTGAGCAGTGACATTTTACAGATCTGGGACTGCTTGCTTTCTTCTTCTAGAAATCTATACTAACCAGAGCCCCCTGCATCAGCCTCATCCCACAATGGACCCTGAGGCCATACCCTTCTCACTGCAATTCTGTTGTCTAGTTCAATTCAAAACTGGGAGAAAGGAATAAAAGAGGATTATTTGAGAGAGATATTTTGAGGTTATTTTTAATTTATTTTTTAAAATTCAAGTTTTCAATATGTAAGCACTTGCTGGTTTGTCCTTCCCCATGCTGGATACTTTCTCTTCTAGCAACTTTACTCTAGGCATCTTTTTATTCCGATCTTTCTCATGACAGTAACAGTTCCTCACCTTGAAGAACTGCAGCAAAATCCAGTCCTGGAGTATAACAAACAACAACTTTAGCTACAGTCGAGGCATGTATTAGCCCTAAATGCCTTAAGAAATCTTCTGAATTTATTGTAATTTTACTGTTGGACTAAATTTTCCCTCTTGGAACTTAGAGCTAAAAGCAAACCACATGGCAACTACACAGTCTCTTCTATCACTCCCAGCACCCTTGGTGTTGCATAAGAAACTCCATCTGATACTTCTTGCAGTGTCTGATGCCCTGTTTGGGATAGAGTGAGTGGAGCTCACATATCTGATTCAGCAAGCTGGCACCTGCCAGTAAGGACAGGTTTGCAGCTTATTTTAGCTTTGTTCACCCAACACAATAAAGAGGGGATTTTGAAAGTCAGCATTTCTGAGGATAGGTAGAATGAAGGGGAATGGTTCTAATCTAATTGTAAATGCCCTGTTTTTAAAACACTTCTTGTCAATAAATCTTTTTAACAGACATTCTGGCAGCCGGCAGCACAGTCAAATCAGGAGCCCAGCTCCAGTTATGATGTTATATTTCCATTATTCAGTGCATAAAAAAAATGTAGAAAGTTAGATTGAATTGGCTGATTTAAAAATGTGTTCAGTCTTCAGAAGCTTCAGAAACTTCTACTTTGGTAGAAGTACTGAGAATTTCTCAGACTGTGATGTATTTTCACCATTCTGCCTTTTACATTGTGTTTAACACCTAAAAAAGAACTTTCTCAGAAACCTATCTACAGACTGAACATAGGGTTGAGAACAGGAGATTTTGAGCTCCATTGATGTTTTTGCAGCCAAGTTGCTGTGTGTGCTTAAGCAGCTCATTTTCCAAACATACGGTGAAGGAAATAACATTTCTCCATCCCAGTGATTAATAATGGTAGTTTATAACTAGTTAATACTTTTAAACATTTGGAATTGCCTACAAAGATGTAAGTAGAATCAGTTTTCCCACTATATTGCTTCTATCACTGCAAACTCAGACCTGGAAGTTGAGCTGAGTTCTCTAACAACTTTTGTGTTGACTTTTTGGTTGCTGTCCAGTGTTCTTCAAACTGCTGTCAGTCTAAGGCAGGTAAGGGGTATTCTTTACTTTCTATTTCTTTGCTGCTCCCATGTCCCCCAGCCCTGAATCTGCCTCCATTTCTCTAATGTTGAACCTATGCAGAATATTGTCCCCCCTCTGGATATTGAGAATTGGTACCATGTATAGCTTATTAAGACAAGGTCTGACTGACTGGACCACACTCAGGTAACTTGGTGTTAGGTCTAACTCTTTTAAAAAGCCCCAAAAACCAGTTTGTGAGGTAGATTATCTCGTACACTTTTCACTTCTTTCTTAATTTATTTTTTCTGTTCAAAATCTTTTTATTAGAAGCAGGAAGCTCCATCTACTTGTGGCAGCTCTCCTCCAATGCTATCATGAGATTCACTAGTGATGTTCTATAAATGCCAGCCAAAATCTATCTGCAAGAACATCTGCTCAACAGTGCAAACCTGATGTAATTACCAACCATCATCTTTTATCCTCCTGCTGGGGCAACTGCTTCAAACATGATTTTTTGCCCTGAACTAAAAAGAAACTTGCAGTTATGTACAAAACCTGCCACAGAAAACTACCATGGCTTATACACAAATTCTAATGGAATCTTGCTACAAGAGATAACAAATTCCCAAGTAGCATGAGTCTTGTGGAAATACTTAAATTTTTTTCATGTTCTTATTGGCTGCATCTGCTTCATACATTGTTGTTCTGTGAGATAATTTTTAAGGGGTGTCAATAATTATACAAAAGAACTCTTTTCAAGAAATACAACATCACAAAAAAGATGTTGCAGTTGCTCAAATTTGACTGTAATTAAGTTGTAACAGGATGTCATTCATGTGTGTGTGTAAACAGAATGATAATCACCTGTAAACAGGTGATTGATATGAGGAGATGGATATTCTGTACATATAAACAATAAGTGTATACTGTATTTGTTTGTAGGAAAAACACAAATTCCCACACTATATTGTACTAATGCCAGATAAATGTTGCAGAAATCTTTGATATACAGCCCATACCTGTCAGCAGCTTTTTTGTAACTATGTACTGATACCTTCCTCTCTGGGAATTGTTTCCAACATTGCAAATCTCCAAGGACTTTCAATTAATTACAGTCTTCTCTCTCGAGCGATCTGATAGAGAGATGCTTCCATTTTCCTTGCACTGTAGAACTGACTTCCAGAAGGGCCATCTACCTTGGTGTTCAGTTTCACATCCAGAGCCTCTGGCTGACTTTTCAGTCAGTGAAAGTACAATATGCATCCTAAGTATAAAACTCTGATAACCCCAGCATAGGAAATGTTATAATTACAGGGTCATACATTCCTCAAACAACATTGGTTTTACCTCATTCCTTGGGAAAAGCACCCAATTTTGATTGCACCTGCATAACCTTGTGCCTCAGGTATTTAGGGGAAATCACCTCACCTACAGTTTGCCAGTTAAACTGTTTTAAAAGGCAGGGGAACCTGGACTGCAGAAATACAAACCAACATTATTTGATGTACAAATGCAACATGCACAGGATAAGGTTTCCACTGCATTTCTAAATTTATTATTTAGAACCACAGCTAAACTTCTGGCAGAGCATCATATCAGCATTGCCTGCCTGCCTAAGAATATGTGCCTGTGGGACCCAGGGCAAGAGCTCCTTGTTCAGCAACCTCTCTGCTTCTAATTCTTTATGACTTCCAGACTTGTATTCTGGTTCCTGGAGATTTTGATCATCCCTTAGACCTTTGTGGGATGATGTCTGCATAGCTGAAGCAGGTAGGGTTGTGCTAAAATGGGCTATTTTCATTGATTTAGCAATGTCCCTGACATACAAGTAGGGATTCCTTCTCAGAGGTAGCAGAGGCAGGTAAATATTGGCACTAAGGGGCATTGCTTGTGATATATATGTATTTCCATTCAGAATGGTGGGTTTTGCACATTCTCTCCTATATTCTAGTCTTGAGTTACTCCTAATCAACCCATTTTCAGTATTGAGATCCACAGGACTGCACTGGGCTGCACCAGCAAAGAATTTTTGTCAGTGATGGTGACTTAAATACTTCAAAGACGTCTACAGCGACATTTATTCACCTCTTCACGCAGTTGCCCCAGACTTTTTGTTAAACCTGTTGATATTTTTATTTCTCTGATAGCCTTCCTATTGCTGCATGTCTGTAGTTTATCATCTGAGGAAAGAAGCAATTGAAATGACAGAACTAGACCTTGTTATGCTATGAGTAATATTACATACAGTCCAGCACTTCTGGAGGGAATCTTGAATGCTGGTGCTTTATATACATGATAAACAAGGGGAATTTTGTTTGTATTTGAGATAATTTATGGTATAGGCTGCTTCACATGTAGCTGCTGCTGTGCTGTTCTTTCATGCCAAGATTCATTACCCTTAATGGGTTGGCTAACATCTCTGGGACTTCTCCAAAGGTCTGTTAGAGAGCCCTAAAAGAAAAGGATACAGATTTTAGCATCACATGTTTTTCATAAATGTTTTAGACATTTGGAACGTGTCATTAAAATTTTTCAAAAGGAACAGAAGGAAAGCATAGTACTAAGTATTTTCTTCTTCCTACTCATTTTTGAGTAATTAATTTTGGGTAATGAATTTTCTGCTTATTGAAGCATATTTTTCCTGTTGTTCTTTGCCTGTTGATTAACAAAGAACTAGGTTATCATATTGCTCAGTAGAGGCAGCATTGAGTAGCACTCCATGTCTATACTGTATGGATCTGCCTCCCTAAAATTGTGGTTTGTGCAAACCAGATCCTGTCTTAACAGATAATCAAACTCTTTGGAGCACTGATACAGGTTTCAGGCAATTCTTCAGTGCTTACTTAATCGCCCTTTTCATCCACTTTGACAATATACTAGACTAAAAATACTAATTATATTCTTACCGTTTTCATCTGAAAGAGTAAATAGCATTAGAATGGTGTACATAGCATATTTCCCCAAGGCTGAGGCCAGGAATTACTGGAAATATAAAATCAAGTTCTACTCCTACAAAATTTCCAGACCAATGGTAGATACTCAGTTGCAATTTACAGATTTTTATATTAAAAAGCTAGGTCAGCTGCAATGTATGAGATTCGGATTTTACTGAAAGAACACAAAAAGGTACATTTCAAAATTAATTATGCATGCTTGTAAGTATCTGTAAGTGAACACCCTTAAAATCTATACACAGATTAGATTTATAGAGTAAAATTCAATAGTATTTTACAAAGCAATAAAAGTCCTTGTAGATTCTTATGAAAAACATCAATATATTTTAGTTTTAATAATGACAATGTTTAATAAATGAGATCCAGTTATCAGCTTCATGGATACTGCAACATAAAATCTTTTCTCACATATCTATGCATTTAATCTTTATCTTTTACCAGTCTTCTCAATTTGCTTTACTATTTCTCCAAATTTGTTTGTTTGATTTTTTTGTTTGTTTTTTTTATTTGGGTTTTTTTACAATAGACCTTGGCAAATTGTTTTACTTATTTTTCTTTGAATTTCAGGATGAGTAGTTTAATGCAGAAAGGTTATTTATTTTTGTGAGCACATCTGGCAGGGAAATGGGTGGAGCTTGTTTCAGTGATTTTTGCACAGAGTACAATATAATTATTTTTATATCTCTTGGCTGCAAAAGAATCTTGCAATCTACAGTCCTTGAGAGCTATTGTCTTGGTGTTTTCCTGTATTTATTCTGGAAATGCAAACAACTGCAAACAGATATAAAATAATCTAGTTTATTTCACTGAATCCTCTCTTGCTTATACCAGACTACTACTTATACTTTTACCTACTACTTAACATCAAATGGTGACACAGCACTTAAAGGAAAAATTATTTTTCAGAGATGAAATTGTCTTTTTTCTCCAGTCTCCATGGGGTACAACTGCCCTAGAAATGGGTATCACTGATTCTGTGTATCATATAGGTGGCCTTCAGATTAGCACAGAAGTTCTTCCCCTTTGCTGCAATCATCACCTTTGAAGAAACTCCCCATTTCCATTCCTTCTCCTCTGCGCTGTGAAGAGGAGCTCTTAGCTCCGGAGTGGCCAGACATCTGCATGTGGTTATGTAAGTACAAAGTATTTGGAGTGAATGTTGCAGTGTGGGGTGGGTTTTAAAATGCACCCAGGTGTGAGGCAGGAGGTGTTTGTTACTGCCCATTTAGCAAAGTGCTGGCAGGACCCCTGTCGACCTTCTGTGTGTGACAGGGGGAGCAGCCCCTGCTGTAAATGAGGATCAGCCTCTTCAATTGGTTTTTCCCTTCTTGCCTTGGTGCTGTGTTTGGGAGCATGCATTAAGTTAAATCTTGTATTGGCTCACTCAGCTGGTGCCACTCTGACTCCCCAGAGCCAGAAGGACAAGCGGACATGTCGTTTTCTGCTTTATTAAGAGATTTGAAGGTCAGAGCATCAAAATGGTAATTTCAATCAGAGCCAGTCTGGTTGCTCAGCAGACTAGCAGAGCTACTGTAGGTTGCAGATCTTAACGCATGCAGAGACTGTGATCTAATTCTGGGCACTGCTTCTTGGGTCAGATCTGGTTGAGTCAAATCGTGGTGCACCAGCCCATCGGGTCCTTCCTGAGAGGCTGCCTCCCACCCAGGTGGCAGCAAATAAAATACAGAGAAAAAAGGAAATGGAGACCTTGCTTTGCTGAACAAGCACAAATTTCTGCTTTAAGGATTAGCACTTAGAAAATAATCCACTGTTCCCTTTAGTGTAATCTCAGCAGACATACTAAATTCAGTGTCAAAGCCTTTGCAGGTACTGTCAAGTACCAGACATAGGCACTCCTTGCAAATGGATGGGAGTAGAAAGCAGGGACTGGAAGAAAGAGAATAGATTAATTTCCTATTGTCTCTCAATTAATCCTTGTAGTGCCAAATGGTATAATGTTAACTACAACAGGAGATATTGTTAGGAAGTCACATTTTTATCCAAAAAGGAGAGAGGGATTGCAATGGCTTGTTTTCAGGTGTAAATATAACATTTTTTCCTGACAGTATAATAACTAATGAGGATTTGTAGGCCTTTGAAGGAATACCAGTATTTTTTAAACAAATATACATGAATTTTTAGACCCTTACTACAGCCCTCCCTGGATGCATAGGTCTGTGCCCAGCCCCAGCACACAAACAATAGCAGAAACAGCAATTATATAACAACTGTGAGTACCATTTTTCAGACACCATGGGTACTGTATTAGGAGAAAAAAAAATCCCAAGCAAATAAATTAGGAAAATGAAAGTATAGCACAGCACTTAATCACACAGTTGTCTCATTTAAATCAGTGGGTTGACTCATTTTTGTGTAATTATGCGTGTTTTTAAGACATGCTTGATATGTCATGAGACTGTGTAATCTTATAATTGCAGCTATTCATTTCCCTTCTGTTTGCCCTACCTTTGGAAGAAGGAATGCTCCTGTTTTACTGGTCATGGGTGGCTGGTGTACAAGGTGGGGCCTTGTTAGCAGGAGCCAGTAAGCACTGCAATAGGGTGCACAGCCACAGAGTCTTAGTGTAAAAATAACTGCTTATTGCTGAAGAGATGGTAAATTACAGAAGTTGCTTGACTCCAGTGATACTACAGCAGCTCTGCAGTAGACAATGAAAGTGGCAGGGTAAATGGCTACTGCCACCTTCCCTGTACTCTGAAAAAGTTGAAACCACTGGAAGCCAGTGCAGGTAGGCATAATTATAAATGGGGAGCTCTGGCGAAGATGGAGTGCAGGTGGTGGGAGAGCAGTAGTAAAATGATGTGTTTTATGTTACTGGTGTCCCGTCTTTTATTTACTTTAGTCTGCTGGCAGGATGTTTGTCTGTAAACATTACCACAAAACACTTAAACAGGAATAAAGTAACTTTTATTGAAGGAATTTAAAAGTAGTCTCTGGAAAACATGCAAGAAACACCATGTGGACGCCACATCTTCTTCAAAGTAGAGCGAACACAGCAGGCATCTGCTACTGTCACCAAAACCAAATCAAAATTGCACCGTTTAATATTTATATAATTGAAAGTACAGGTCCAGTTTGCTGCCTGAAAGTACCTCTCATGGCAGCAAAAAACTCATCTTCTCAGTCTTGTAATAACATCAAATTAATCCTGTAGTTTCAGCATAAACCAGCAACATCAGGAAAAGAGGGCTCACCACATATTGCAAAATACAACTTTCCATTCTTTAAACTAATTAGAGAGGCAGCCAGTAGCACCACTATGGTTCTGCCAGCATTTCCACAATAAAACCCCCTTTTCAGGGCTTTATAACTTGGCTGTAAAAAATTAGCTTCAGGCTGAAGCTTGGCATACTGTGGTTCACCCCAGCAGCAAATCAAGCTGTGCATGTGGTTATGTGTGTGGTTTGTTGATTGTTTCCTAAATATAAATCTTAATTAAAATTAATTTTGCCACTTCTTGGAAGACAATGATAAAATAAACAAAATTTTAAATAAACAAAGTTACATTATTTGGAGGCTCTTGCAGCAAGTTGTTAAGAGCATGGAAGTTTGAGGTTCAAAAAGTACAGACTTGTGATGCTTTTTTGTTTGAAATTAAACCATCAAGGGACGTCTGAAAGCAGGTTATTGCACTTGCATGATGAACTTATTTCACAGGGTGTGATTGACTGCATGAAAACCACCAAGCAGCTTTGACAGAAAAATTCCCCATGAAAGCAACTCACATGAGGGCACATAGTCCTTGAAGCCCTTGAAACAGCTGTGCCAAAGGGAGGATCTGTGTCCCCTGAGTTGCAGGACTGTCCAGGCTGCTAAATACTCATGTGGAGCAGCCATCAGTGCCCTTCTCCGCTTTGCATGTAGTGGCAATGTCAGCCTTTCCCAGAGATCAAACGGAGCAATCTCTTCCAGTTGTGGGTGGCAAACTGCCGTTTGTTGAATTTCCATATTATGGATGATCTCAGCACATTATTAGTTCACAAGTGTCCACATAACTCATATTCACACATTTTGCAGTGAGCTGACTAGCATAAATAATCTTGGCTCTAAATGTTTCTGTTTCAGCTTCACTGTGGTCTGTAAGAATGCCCAAGGAATCATGTCACTACCATGCACTTGGAAACAATGCAGGATGGACAGAAAAGTGGAAACATTTGAAAGCAAATCAGAAAGACTGGTAAGAGGAGCAAAGCTGACTAATTTTTTTTTTTTTCAGGACAGTTTCTTAATTTTAATACAGTTGGATGTTTTGTTATTTTTCTTCAGCATTTCAAAAAAGTTAGTAATAGTTGATTGTTAAATAAAAATAGGTAAAAATATGCAAGCCTTGGAAGCTAAATTTGTTTCTTCCAAAGAAGCAAAGAAAAAGACTAAAAACGTATAAGAGATGGAGATTGTCATCAATATGCAGTAACATGTTCTCCAAATCATTCTTCAATATAAGTGTCACAAGGAAAACTAACAATCCACATCCAGTATTCCTCGATCAATGAACAGTTGAAGATGAAAATTAATATTATAGAATAGAATAACCAATTATAAGCCAATTCAAAAGTCTATTCATCATGGAGTCATTTTTGCAATGGGTGGATGAGACTTGAAAGGGAGAGAAAGTGAGTGAGTAAGCAGCACTGAGCCAACTCACCAGGCTCCCAAGCCCAGAGCTTTGTCACTCCCCCAAAACAGAGTTTATGGCTGATGAACAATGAAATATTTGGGCTCAGCCCATCTCCCCAACTACACAGAGTCAGCTGTCTCTCATGCAGACATAGGCTCAGGTTCTCCATTAGATCAACAAAATGTTGTTCCAGCTTTAATTTTCTCCCAGCGTAGCTGCCAGGATATCCTTGAACACATAAACCCAATTAAGCCAACCTGAACTGATCATTAGGCTTTCAAGTATGTGTCTGCTGAAATTTTATAAGGCTGTAGTCTGCTTAAAGTTTTACCTCCTGCAGCCACTCGCAGCTGACCCTGGGAGTCCACTGAAATAACAGACAGAGACTCCTAAATTTCTGGGAGAGTCTTTGAATTGCCTCAGAATTAGAGAAGCTGCTCAGATCACTGTGGCTCACAGGAGAATAGCTCCGAATTTCTACTTTACTCCTTACTCCTTCCAGCTGCTGAGGTGGTACCCACTCAGGACAGCTGTTGTGACTCTGATCTGACCTACACCTGTGGGCAGCCCAAGAGTGTGCAAGTGGAAAAGCATGTGAAGCAGATGTAGGAGATATGTATGTGCTTCTTCAGGCACCATTTGTCACCTTGTGGACTGGTTTAAATGTTCTGATTTATTCCCCCTTTGCAAAAATGATCATGATCAGGCTGTGATCATGGAGATTTCATTCAGCAAGCACTAGTACCCAGCAGAAACCAAACAAAACCTACTGCTTAGTGTCCCACTTCACTTCCCCACCCCAGTTCCAGCTTATCTAGGAAACTCACCTTCACACAAACACCTCTAGCTCTCCAGAACATGCTGGCTGAGCAACCAGTAACACCAAATAAACTGAATTTGTTGAATGAAGAGGGTATGCATGGCTCCCTAATTCTGCTGCTTTCCACTGGCCTTACTCAGTCAGCTTTGTGACCATGTTGTCAGAAGTCAGTTTCACTGAACCAAGCTAAGAAATCAACATCAGTTCTGCTCATGTGAGCTTTGTTTTCTTGTAAGGTTAGTTAATACTTGAATAGACTGCAGGGCTAAGCGAGCAGATGTGTCGGAGAACACCTAAAGGGTGTTTATACGCAGCCATGGGCCAACGCCAAGACCACAGCCAACCTCTGTCCATCCTCATGCTCACTTTTCCCTGTCTTATTAGCCATTGTGAGCATCCTCTCTCTTTAAGTGCTGCATTTCTTCATCCTTTAGCAGGTCTTCTGTGATAGTAAGTATCTCACGTACAGTTTTGCTTAAGAGGTGTTTGCTTCCTTTGATTCCCTTCTGGGAGTACTCAACAGCTGTCTGGCTTAAATCCTGTTTTCTTAAACTTGGGGATGTGCTGACTAAACTACATGATGAGCCAAATGCAGTCAAAAAACATGTAAGAACTTTATTTAACATATCCCACTAGGAAAAAAAAATATTTTTACATGCAAAAATTAATGTATTCTAGTAGAGGAACATAATAACATAATCTTTCATGGATCAGTTGGACTTTCAGGCTATCAGTATCCATGATATTGTGCTGTCATTGCCTGGGAGTGTACTGCCTTTACAGCTTCATGTGCTCAATAAGCAATTCCCAATATTTAAAGGTAAATAACATGTATCTTATTTATTTAATATTTAAAGATAAATATTAAAGATATCCTTTGCCTATTTGGACCGCCCCTGCTCGTTCTATTTTTTTTTCTGAAAGGCCCTGTCTGTCCGGCTCCTTTTTCCCAGAGGTTTGATTTCTGTACTTCTAAAAGGATCTCCTCTATGATTTCTGCAACATTGCATACAACCCAACTGAACAGGAATCCAAGGGCTGCTGCCAGTGACTGCTGAGAACAGAGAAGGGTGAAGGAAGACAAAACTCTAGCTAGATCCTGCATAATTCCAGCTGCTGAAAGAAATACATGGAGAGGGCTGAAATCAGAGGTGGTGTAATAGGGCAAGTACCTGTACCATAACTAGTCTGAATTAAACAATCAAAACTAAAGATGGAATCAGGTATAATGAAAAGGGAAATACAGCAAATGATAGCAAAAAATGTGTACCTCAGGCTGAACCTCACCAACCTCATATGTACTGGGTGGTATGACTACTGTCACTGCCTGTGACTGGTCTTGCACCATGGCAGGGGTTGAAAAAACAGGAAGGATGAGTGGTAGTTTTCAAATGTATATTTTTGTGTTTAAAAAAAATCATAATGATCTTTATAAAAGTCTAAATTCTAAAAATAATTTAAAATAATTATATGGAGGTTATATGTGTATATTTGTAAGTAATATGACTGTAGTTAATAATAATGCCTACAGTACTACACTTAGCTATTATTTCCTTGGCTTCCTTCCTTAAACTAAAGCCAGCTTGGTGGTTTGTACCATTGTGGCAGCCAACAGGAAAGAGCAGTGAACATCCCATCTCAGTGCTGGCACTTACTGCCTTTGCTGAAACCCTGCATGATTGCACTGTACTGGTTGCATTCTCCAGAGGGCATCACAAGTTTTCCTTCTGTGTTCTCCAAACACTCCCAGATCATGCTGGCAAGGAGCAGTGACTTCCAGGGAAATCAGAATGTTGTGATGAATTTGGTCCTTTGTAAAAAGAGACTGATAGCCTTCTTTCCCCACCTCTCTCTCCAGTAGGAAATTCTTCTTTCCAATCCAATGATTCATACAAATCTCTTCATCTTTTTGTGTGAGGCTCTCAGTCTCACAATGAAGAACAAAAGCTAAATCCTACAAAACAACATAAGAGAGATGCCAGTTATGATTAGGCTAAATATAACACACTCTCCCATGTATGTTAATGTTCCATGTACATCATGCATGCAGCTAAAGGAGTAGATAGAAAAATAGGCATGGAAATGGAAGAAAATGAAGCTCATAGCAAAGATTGTTTCCCCAAACAGAAAGACTGTGAATTGCTTCGTTCTTTTACTCCAGAAGAGTCGCCCTCCCCAACTCTATCTGACAACTTTCTGCTAACTCCCACTGTTTTAGTTATCAGCTTGCTTTTCTTACCCGTTCATAGGCAAAGAAAGCAAGCAGACAAGACTGGAAAGCAGTTAGATGAGCATCTGGCAGTGTTTCATGAGAAGCATATCCTAGAGAGCAACAGCAATCTAAATAAGGTTCAACTTCTCTTTGTGCTTGTTTCAAGGACAGTTTGGCAGTTCCATACTTCCCATGTATGCTTTGCAGCTTATGCATAAACGTAAACTTCCTCCCCTGGATACATCCCACGAAGAAACAAATAATAATGGAAAAAAGTTTGAGGGAAATACTTGTAAATTACAAAAATCATATGTATACATAGTGACATGTTTTATATAAAGATTTTTGAAGCAGCCTTTTTACTCTCACTTTTGAGAAAGGCAAAATGCTTTTTTTCATAACCAGTAACTATACAGATAGTTACACTGGAATGGGGAGGGACAAACAAACCTAACGATGACAGATCTGTACAGAAAGCTGTTAGTATGCCAGATCTTATTACAGAGCAGTGGGAGGCCTTGTACGCTACATATCAGCCCTATAGGGACCTCCATATTTAAAATGATAAAAAAAATGTGATTTGAAAAACCCCTCATGGGCAGCCTTCAAAGGCACAGACAGGTTCTGACTGGATTAACATTTATTGACTGTTTAAGCCTGCTTTTTTTGCTTCAGGACAGAGATACACGAGTTTAATTGCAGAGGTTGTTCTGCCAACTGATCACTAGAGTGGCAACCAAAGCTTTACTAATCGGTCCTTCATTAAAGAAAAGTCTCTATTACAAAACAAATTAAGCGTGCTCTGATCCCAACCTGCAGGTCCAATGGCATTACAGCAAAGTTTAGGCTGCTAGAGCACTGAAAAACTTATTAAGGTTTAGCGCTGAGATAGCACTTTTGTATTGATTTTACAATACACAGGTATTATGATTTATGGAGTGCTAGTGTCACTCTAACAAGCTGAAGGACACACAATATCATCTCCAACATCATTAAAATTCAGAAGCCTCTAGAACTAACTCATCAACCACTGTGCATTGTCACAGGCTATAGAGCTCTGCTCCAGTTGGAAAATGCCGTGAGTTTCCCGAACAGTTGTCTTCCGGAATAAAAAAAAAAAAAAGGGGGGGGGGGGGGGGGGGGGGGGGAGGTGAAGAGACAGAATTCAAACTCTGCATTTGTTTTAAAGCCCTTCCGTGGATGTGCAGTTCTACAGCAGCAGGCACTGTTCTTCACCATAGTCTGTTCGAGCCGGGCTGCTCTGGCTTCTGCTGCCCGCTCTAAGGCCAGGGCTCCTTGGGCGATGCAAACCCATCGGGGACCGCGGCCGCTGTTCTGCCTCGGCCTGTATCCCGAATGCTTTATTTTCCCAAAGTTTGGGTGCGCACCGCATCCTAGCCCTCCGTCCAGGGCGGCCGCTCTAGCCCTATTCACGGAAAAAGCCAAAACCCGCGGTTCCTCATCGCGCTCTTTCCCGCCCCATGTAAACAGAACGCGGCGCCGCCACCTGCAGCTGCTCAGCACCCCCAGCCCGTCACCGCCGGCCCGGCAGCGGCAGCGCCCCCGGCCCGGCGGCCCCTCAGCCCCGCGGCCCCTCACGCCGGCCGTTCCGCGGAGCGCGGGCGCCCCCTGTCGGTGGCCGCGCGCAAGCCCGGGCCCTGGGCCGGCGCGATCCCGGCGGGGAGCTATCCCGTCCGGGCGCGATCCCGGCGGGGAGCCGTCCTGTCCGGGCGCGATCCCGGCCGGGCTGCCCCTCACACGGCAGCGCGCCCGCCGGCCGCTGCCTCCTGTGCCCGCTCCTGAGCTCCTAAGACCAGCTTCGTGTGCCTCAGCTGCTGAGGGAAGGCAGAAAAGGCGTAATTCTGCCTTTCTTCTAGCGATCACCAAGCGCCCGCGATTTTATAACTGGGCTGATGCTATAGTACCTATAGCATCGAGTGTGCCTGGGCTGGCTAAAGGAATTTGTCTTGGCAAAATTCTGTTTTTCTGTAGTCACAGTTTGGAATTATGCCGACAGGAATCCTCAAGGCCGGCTGTCTTAAGTGCTACTCTTCATACACCAGTGGCATTTACATCAGCGCTACCAAGTCACTTAAAAAGGAGATGCAGGAACAACAGCATGAACCACCTGGGCACAAAATCCATTTGTTTTTAATGAGGCAGTGTAGGGTGCCAGGTATCGTGTGATAAACATTTCCATTATTTTATTCAGTGATCACTGAGTAGCTGTTATTTCCTACCTCAATTCATGAAAAGTGCTATATTGCTATTAGATTTGCTCTATGACTATAATCAATATAGAAACATGCATTCTATCACCACTTTTGTGTGCAGCTCCCCTTACAAGGTGTGTGAATGTTTCGTGTGAAAGGACTTTAAAGTCAGACAATTGGGTAGCTAAACTTATTAGAAAGCAGCCTTATCTGAGGAGTTCCAAGGTTCTAAATTGACAGAGCCTTGAGATGTGCCCCATATTTCTGTTTGGCATATACTTACTATTTTTTTCCTCCCAAATTTTGAAATATCTAAATATTTTTTCTTTGAGTATGCTTGAAAATATCATTTAAAGTTCTAAAATACTTCCTAAATTATTTTTCTGACTAGTATTAAACTGGAGCTTATTGATCACTTTAATCTGAAATTATCCCTAAAAATCTTCAGATTTATGTCTTACACTGATATAAGTCTTAGTTTAATTGGGAGAGTCTCTTGATCTCAAATTTCAGAAGCATCATCAGCATAAACAAGATCAGGATCAGCCCATAATAGGTGAGTAACAAATGTAAATGACTGAATGAAAATCCACGCAAAAGTACGTATTAGCATTTTCTGACTGCTGAAAATTCAGTACCCTCCTTTTTTGGATCCATTACAAATCTATTAATACTCAAGCAGTTCTCCAAAATGATACTCCAGTATGTACAGCTGAGTAACAGCAAAAAAAAAAAAAAAATATTTTATGTCTTCTTAAAATTATTATAATATATATATATCAAAAATTGAACGTTTTTAAAACTTGTGTAACTATGTATTAGAAAAAGATGCATTAGAGTGGTAGAAGTTGTTTATATTTCAGTTGCTTATGTTTTTAATAGTGTATTATTTCCAAGGAAGGAAAAAAAGGCGTTTCTTTCCAGTATAGCCAAAGATGCCTGATTGCAAAATTCAATCAGTCCTAAAATTAAAATTAGGAGGCTGGATCAGCATGAAAGCAATTGTGTTATAAGTCAGTGTTAAGATGTTATTGATAGAAAAGCTAATGCAATACATTTTCTTCTGTCACACGTCTGTGGCCCAAAGCAATTTGCCAACCAGCAAACCACCTCAGCATAAACACCGGGGAGCCCCCGCTGGGCCCTGGAAATCCCGCTTGTCTGCAAGTGCACAATATACAAGGCAAATCTCCATAAAGCTCAGTGCCACAGTTGAATACAAACACTCCTAAGGTCCTGCTGTGACTTGGCATACCCCGCTGGACAGCTGGAAACTGAGAGGAAGGGAGCTGCTGCCAATAGCAGGTTACAGGGGATTGTCAGTGCAAAGTTTCCTGGAAACAGGCAGTGACTGACATTATTATTTTGTTGGAGGGTACTGATGTGATGTATAAGATAAATGCAATGATACACAGTTGCATTTGATAAATATTTGATAAGATATACAGTAAAACAGCACCTTTTTGATATGATCCATATGCTTTGGCTGGGAATTAAACCCTGAGAAAAACAAACAGATTTTGTTTTACCTAACGTAATTCTAGATATCAGATATTGCCCTAAATGTCATTTTAGTATGTGTACCAAAAAAGATTTAGTATGCTAAGGGTCATGAATGTGTATCTAACACCCCTGCAGCTGCAGTTTACTGTAGATAGATTACATACAGTCACTCTTTCATTTTTTTCCTTGGAACCACTTGCAATGAATTGCTACTGGCGATCATTAAAAAAAGATTGCTCTTTTTATGTAGCCTGAATATATGAAATGCTACTTATCTGCATTCTGATGTGAAGAATGTTTCAAAGACAATTCAAAGATGGAAATGAAACAGCTAAACTAGGGTTTGGCATACGTGATCATCATTAGTCTAATGTAATATAATCTTTAATGTAAAGAAACTACATTTTCTAAACCTGAATAAAACCCTAGCATTCTCTATGTGCTATAATAAATTAATGCAATAAAAACAGGTACACTTATTCTGTAAAGAAGCTTATTAAGCAGACTGCTAGTGCTGCAAAATTCAGCATACAGTAAACAATACTTTTTTTGTTAGAATAATGACTTGCAGTTTATTCTTTTATACTGTGTAGCACTTGGGGACCACATCCATTTACCAAAATAATACCAAATTAGTACTGCAAATATTGAAATCAGACCTTTCAGACTAACCAGTGGCCTAATTTTCTCTTCAATCTGCTCTTAATCTCAATTCATCAATAACACTGCCTTATTATAGGACTTTGACAGTGAGCTAGAGCTTTTGATAAATTATACATCTCAAGCCAGATTTAAAATTTGAAGCTCAAGTGCTAATTATCTGTACAGGCCTAGTTAATAACGAGATTTCTTGTTAAGTATCTGATCACAGCATGGGCATCATTTGTCAAGAACCTCAAGTCTACCTTGGAGACTAGCTCTTCGAATTCTCCCTTGCCTACCATATGTAAAATTGGGATCTTTGTTTCTATAATAACCTTTTATTAGGAAGCTGACATAATGATTAAGTTCGCTGTAGACACATACAATGAGTTAGACAATTACCCTTGCTGCTTTAAACTACTCAGGCTCCTAGCAAGACAAAATAATTAATATTGAATTTTAATTTGATGTGTTCCACATTTAAACCCCAATTTGCAAAGTACACCTGGAAGGCTGCCGCTGTTTCCTTGCAGTTTGTGCTGATGAAATAAAAGCTCCTGCAGTTCGAATGTAAAAGCACAGAAGGCATGATGCACCACAATCACTTCTCAGTGGAGCAAAGAATTTTCGAGCATTAATGGGAAAGGTAATTACCTAGGTCTAACTTTATAGCCTTTTCTCTAATGAAACTATAATCTCCCAGGCCTACATGGTTTAAGTATTTACATGATTTTAACGATTTCACTGCCATAACAGTTGTCACACATGGTAATTTAAAAACTCAGTGCCTTGAAACAAAGATGCTAATTATATTTCTATATTTTTATTATTGAAGTAAAGCTGGACTGTGTGAAGTGACAGAACCATAATAAAAACAGCCTAAGTGGAAGGGGGTGGGGGATGTATTTGTTTGCCGATAAAAGGCGCCTAAGAGCCTTTCCCAACTGTACCTGTTAACTGCCGAGCAGATTAGCTCCCCTGAGCTTTGGCTGTGGGGCAGAGCACACCCTGGGCTCTGAGGACCCTCGGTCTCTCAGACCTTGGGCAAAACTCCCACTGCGCCTACTTGTGCAGTCCTTTCCTTATTAAAATACGAATGTTTCTCAACCATAATCACCTAAGGACATATCTCATCCAGACAGTACTGGCCTTGTGAGGAGGAGTCCTGGAGCCCCTTCCCCTACATGAGCCCAGTGCTAGCATGATGGCAAGCACTTCCTCCCACACATGGATGAATTGAGCCTGAAACATGTGGGGGAATGGGCTCTTTGCCTGAAGCACTGGACAGTGCAGCGATTTGCAGGGTGTATCCTGTAATGTGGTTCCAGCTCTCCAGAATTGTGCCTGGAGTGTCTGCTGGGGTGGGATGGGGCTCCCACCCAGCTCACATCATTCTGCTATTCACGGCCTTTGCAGCCCCTCTACATCTCTCTCTGGCCTCTCCTCTTACTGTGCTGGGCTTGGCTGTCACCTCGCCTCTGTGTCAGATGTGTAGGCAGGCAGGGGAGTAAGAGCATTAGGAAAGTCAGCTTTCCCAATGATCTCAGCTCTGGGCTTGGGACTCCTGCTTTACTCAGCTCTAGCTAGCTGGATGACTTCCTCCAACCTCGGCTTTTGTCTGTGCTTGAGAACCTCACACCTTTAAACAAGCTGAAATCATCGCTGCTACAATTTCCAGGACAATCTAATTTGATGCTCATTGCCACGACACTGCTTTATTTTCCAAAACATGCTCACATTTTCTAGCTGTGGGCCTCAGATGCAAAGTTTGGATTTGTATCAAAATATGAACCTCCCAAAATGACCGTTGTGGCACTTCCTAATACAGATGTTTTCTGATTGTTATTATTGTTATCAGTTTGTGACATAAAATGACACAAAGTGAAACACTTAAACAGGAACATCCAGAGCCACTTTGCTGATAGGAAGGTGAGTCTCAACACCATTTAGAGTGTCAGTGGGGAGCCAGAATTTCCATTTTGTAGAAAATTCAGATATTTAACTTTTTTTCCTCAGTTCTTTACTGGAATGCGAAGACAAAAAAATAAAAAAAATATTTATTAAGATTATTTTCCTGGCTGACTGGAAGCTACTGGTCTTCAAAAATCAAGGCTGTAAGTAATGGCTTTTTGCTTATAAATTTAAGTGAAAAATGCTGTGAGAAGATATCAGAACAACCTCAGAGACATAGAACAATCTCAGAGAGGTAAGCTCTGCACACCGCTGGGGAGCGTTCGGCCTGAAGGATGAAACTGTGGACAAAAACCATGAACTATTTAATATGGTGGCCAAACACTGATTTTTGCTTTGGCCCCTGTAATAACTGTGTTGTTCAGACAAGACCCTTGGATGAAACTCTGTGGATCCTCTTAGCCTGGGGGAACAAGTATCATTAGTTAAGCTGGCACCAAAGCAAGAAGTAAATGAGCTGCCAGGCTGGGGAAGGACAAGAACATAGTGCTGGAGTGTGGTTTTCTAATTTTTTTTCTTAAGAAAAATAAAGGATTGTAATTGTCTTCTCTGCCTTAGCTCAAGCGGGACACTGCAGACTGGGAGGGAGATCATATGGCATAACAATGTGTGATGACAGCAGCTAAAAGCTTCTTTGGATGGGTTTCCAGCTCATAAACTGGGCTATATCATTCAGGGGAAAAGACCTATTAGTCTTCTCATCTTTTAACACTTTGAAGGAATATACCAAGATGCTAGATGCTGAGGCAGAATCTTTGTATCTGTTTTAAAGACAGCAGCACTGGAAATATTAAATACTTTATATGTTTCAACACTAGATGAGATTTTACATTATAGGATTTCTTTTTCATTTGAAAGCATAGATTTACAGAAACAGGCAGATGTTAGAAAAGATTAAATAAGAAGGTGCATTATTAAGACAGTATAAAATGACAGACATCTTTTTTAGCTACTCCAGTGTAGTCACTCACTAGCAGGGTTTCTTAATTATCCTCCACCTCTTACCCCAGGGAGGAGAAGCTCTGAGAGCTGCTGCTTTCCTGCTCTTCCTCTTCAATGTGACAAACAAAAGCAGCCAAAGCAGCTGCTCTGAGCCACTGGCTCCTTCAAAGGTGAGAACAGAGTGAACGCCTTCTACTGCTTGGTTACCCCTAGCTTGCATATAATATAGTTTGTATTTTATAATAGATAATTTTATAATAGATTTTATTATTTTCTCCTTTGTCTCTGAAACATCTCAATTACCATTGCTACTGAGTACATTCAGGTGTAGATCCAGGCCTTTTGAAGAGGTTTTGGAAGCCTTATGTTTTATGGTATGAGAAATATAAAAACTTATTAGTAGATTAATGACAATTTCTTTCTAAAAGTTTTATAGAAAGAAGAAAACTATTATTCTACCACTAATGAATTTCTGAATGGGTTCTTCAGATTAGGAAATCTAACAAAAATTTGTCATTAGTTTTAGAAGGAGGTTCTTTCAGGGTTCCTATCACAATTAAAAATTACTTTGCAGGACTTGCTGAACTGACAGTCAAACCATGGATTTTTAGGTATGTAAAAATGATGTAATACTCAATATGTTTGATATAATACAACACTAGGATAAAGTTTGTTTTAACTAAATGATAAAACATTAAAATTTCAACATGTTGCAGCAATATAGAAAATTCACAAATGTTTACAAATGCACACAGGCAACACAAATCAGACATCCCCTTTTTAATTTAGACACGCATTGGATTTTTTAGACATCATATTACCATGCACTAAAGCAGCCCAAATGACTTATCAAAATCACTGCCAATGAAAAAAACAGGTTTGTCACTTTGCTGGTGGTCTTAGCAGATAAAGCAAAATTGCCACTATACATCATCCTTAAAAGAAAGACAATACCAAAGGGGAAGCTGCCAGAAGGTGCCATTTTCAGATGTCAAGATAAGGGATGGACATCTGAATTAATGCAAGACTTGTTGCATGTTTTCTCTAACAGACAACCTGGTGCCCTGCTAAAGCAGACAGTGATGCTTGTGCTTGGATGCATTTCTAGGGTGTACAACTGAAGGAACTTAAAAGAACCTTAAGAAAACAAATAGAATTCCTGGAGGCGACTGCTATGAGTTCTTAACAGTGCTGTAAGCAATCCTTTTAAAGCTGTATGGAGAAACAGTGCAGAGATTGAATCCTGGGGGTAACAACCCCTTGGAAAAATCCATTAACCCTAAGGGTATAAATTGAGAAGCCACTTTTAGCCCTCCTGGGACAAGGCCTTCTAGGAAAGAGGAACTGGCACCTGTGTTGCGCACAGACTGTAAAACTGTGTCAGGTACTGAGGGTGGGGACATTGGTGCCATCAGCAGAGCACCAGGTTAGCAGGCGTTGCGAGAAGCAGTGACAATACTGACAGTAACGTAAGAGCTACAGTGATCCTAGGGATGGGTGTTTCCTTCACACAAACAAGTGCCCACTGGGCACATCAGGAAGCACAAGTTTGGAGGGCTTTTTGTTCTGTGAGGTATAATTGTGACAAGTGTCAAGACTACAAAGAATGGTTGTCTACAAAGCTACCTCTGCTCTTGGAGTAAGGAAAGGGAGCTTTGTGGAGCTGCAATGCAGACTTAGGTTTACCTGGGCTTGCATGTAACATCTTTCTGAACTATTCTGCATGGGGCTAATGCTTGAGGTTGCTGGACTTAAATACATTCACCAAGACAATCTAAAACCTCAGATGTGTTTAAGGGTAGATTTGCACCTATTGTGGAGTTCCCAAAATGGATGGAGATGAATCAATTTCATTTTGACAAGAAAATATGCTTCTCTGAGTGCCTGAGAAGTTAGAATTAATATTTTGGTCATGATCTTTCAAAATAAGTTACTGTCCAACAACCTAAAGTTTCTTGAATGTGTCATTCTTAAACTGAAGAGTCTGTCTGTACCCCTTTGCTTTCCTGCATCTCTACCTTGTTTTATTTTCAAGCTGTTGAGCTTTCTTTTGCTACCAGAATTGTATTTCTGGCACAAACACAAGCCTGATGCCATCTGGTCCCCTTCTCTGGAGTGTCCTCATGGCAGAGCTGTAAGAACATGGAGTCTCACCGAGTTCTCCATTTACCTCATCTTATTTAGAGAGATTAGGGGTCCAAAGCAGGGTACCTTGAACAGGACAGCTTGGTACCCTGGAGCTCAGAGCTGCAGAGCCAGCAGGAACAGGACAGTCATATACTATAACTGTAAAATCAGTTCTATGACACTCCTGCCAATATTATGGCTGTTATTTCTACAAAGCTGTGATATGCTTTAAAAAAAAATAAAATAATTACTGTCTCTTTACTAACACAAGTGTAAATCCTGAAAACTCCTCTGATACTGGGAGCTGTGGTTGAGTTTTCTGAACTGAGAGAACTGAAAACAGAAATTAAATTATAGTCATATTCCTTCACCTGTAACCGTGCTTGAGTTTGCCCTAGAGTTGGCTTCAAGAAAAGAGTGTTGTAGTGTTAAATATGTTTAACTGCTAAATCTTTGAATTTTCACTGGTCATGTACAAAGCCAGAGTAATACCTGAACTACATTTCTACTGACTTCCACTCTTCACAAGTGAAAGCTGGTGAGATGACTTGCTAACTCACACAGTAATTAATCTTCAAGAGGGTAGAAGTACAGCATTAAATTGGAGTTCAGGTTACAGAGATGAAATCAAATGAACAAGTTCAGTATCTCTAACATCTTACCACTTATTCCACAAGCTGTCTAAGTACATCAAGAGATTTAATTAATTCTGAGATTCCCTGATCAGTTGCAGGGAAAAAAGACTAAACACAGAATATGGCAAAAGAGTTCTAATCAGACTGACCTTCTACATCGCACTGGAATTATTGGTGCACCCTGTATACATGCTGCAGATGATACACTGTCTCTGTATCACACTGTGCTGAGATTCAGACCTTGCCCACAAGTTCCAGCACTCAGAAGGGCATTTGGAAGAACCTGAGAAGACTTTAACTGATTAATTTGTCAAGTAAAAAATGCTCTCTGTGAGAGTTTAAGTATAAATCAAGTTTCTCACAAATTGCAAGACACTCCCAGTAAGTACAAGCTCTTTCTATGGATTAACTAAGATTTCTGTGCTGGCCACTCTCTTCCCCAGTATAAAAAGCCCTGTAAAAGCCAAGCCCTGCAGAGAGCTCAGGTCTCTGTGGAGGGACAAGTGAAGCTTGAAAGTGCCCCAGGTGGGAAGGGAGGACCTCTTCCCCACCACTGTATCTGACTCGGCAGCAGGGTTTGCCCTGTCCGTAGCCCAGAGCTCAGCAGAGAGGAGAGTCACGCAGGGTCTGTGTTTGTCCTGCCCCAGGGGAAGCTGCTTGAGCACCATGGGGGCAGCAGGTCAGGCCTGGTTTGGGGAAACACCTTCAGGTTCTGCTCTAATTACCTGCTCTTTTGTCTTCTGCAAAAGAATTAAAGCATTTTTTTGATATGTGGCTCATCATGTGATTTTGGAGGTTCATAGAGAAACCGTAGTGGGCAGGGAAGTTTAAGTGGAGCATATTTAATTTTCTTTTCTCCACAAAACAGCTGGGCTCTGTATTCCAGCTAATTTAGGTAGGAAGCTCGTTTTTTATTTCATTAACTTGCAGCATGAATGTCACCAGTCATAGTTGATAATGGTGACCACTGCCAGAAAGTCACCAAGACTTTTGTGTTTGTAGATTCACAGTACTCCTTATTATGCCTGTAAAACACATAGCAGTGGATTTACACTATTTATTCTAGAACGGGAACTACTTAATGCTCAACTATGTTAAAAATGCAAAAGTGAAAAAACCTGATCTTGCCTCCATCTCTCCAAAAGCTGCCATCACTGGGGAAGAACCAGCTTCAGAGCCTGTGACAGTGTTTTCTGATGAGCTATTGGCACATTAGGAACTGACACGTTCACCTGGGGAGGAGCACACCTGTTCAGTCAACCTGTGTGCGTGGTAAAGTATGATAATCATGCAACAGTGCTTCTGGGGACTCTGCCATTGCACCTAGAATGCTGAGAGAGCCTCCCATCTGTAATGCCAGTGCGAGATCCTACACGCAGAATAATGTTGGAGCTCGTTTGTTACTCTTTTCACATACTCATTTTGGTAAGGAAAGTTAGTAAGGACATAATCTAAATTCTCAATGGACTTTTGATTACAAAAAAGCTTTAGCAATCTACAGGAACTGAGAATTTGGCTGGCTTTCTGCATCATGTTTGTTGTTTAAGGACTATGCAGAATAATGTTTTTTCTTTAGAAGCTGATAAGTTCAGTCTTCTGAAGAAACTGTTGACTACCATTAGTAGTGGGTTCATTTGTTCTCTGCTGGACACTGTCAACCAGCAGGGGTTTAGGCTGTTGTGCAGCTCCCAGCTCAATTATTTCTCAGGGCTCTTTGTTTAATATAATGGGGTCAAATTCAGACTGTAGGTGGCTGATGATTTCTGGTCCAATTTACAATAGCCTGTCTGCAAGCCCACCTTGAATCGAGTTAATCTCTTTCGTAAAATGAAGTGAAAACTCTACAAAGTGTTCCGAGTTTTGGTCCAATATTTAGTTTTTATAATGTGAGCTGCTTAGTAATTTTTCCTGTTCAGTGTGGTTCTGACATGCTTATACAGTTGTGTTGATAGAAGGATTATATTTATTTCCCATATTGTAATGCACTGCAACGGGAAATTTTTCTGCTGAAAGATGAAGAAATGGGAGCAGGTGAAATACTACCACTATCTACCACTGACTGCTTTGTAAACCTCACGTTTACAATTAATCATATGCTCCTGATCACAAGAGTGTAATTTGATCTTTAGGAGGCCACAGTACTCTTGTTTGTCAGTATACAGGCATGGTACTTGGCCTGCTGGCTTTTTAGAAAAGGTATTAAGTTGCCATCTTGGCTGACTCAAGCACTGAGAAGGACTGTGAGTCTTAATTGCTCCATCTCAGCCCAAATCTTTAAGGCTGAAACATTACTGCAGGGAGTAGGTGTGATACTCACCCCAAGGATGATGCGGAAAGCTCTGGGCATTCAAGGATTGTTGCACAGTAAACTGCTCCATTTATTTCCGTGTTTTATGGAAGAACTGAAACAGAAGGGCTCAATCTCACACTGTCTAAATGGAGCAGCAAGGAGGCTACTTATCATCCTCTGGATTCAGGCTCTAATCCAGACTGTAATTCAGTGCACAGAGACACAGAGAACTTGACATTTCATGATTTTTGCAGTAAGGCAAATGGATAAGACCTTTGGAAAACTTTAGCAATGGTGATCCAGAACGAAGGCTATCCTCCTGTATCGGGCTATTTCTACTAGGAGGTACAGTGTTTAAGCTGGACCTGATGTAGTGTCTTACTTAATCTTCATTTTGCTCAAACAACATCTAACTGGAGAGACATTCATGGCAGACTTTGTGTATAGTCTTAGTGACAGACATAATCACCTGCTTGCAAAGGTGGGTAGGAAGGCTTTGCAGTTTGATGGCTCCTTTTCCTCTTAAACAAGTGGTCTTTCTATAGCAGTCAAAGCAGTAGAAACAACACTGTATCACAGCAGCATTTTTATTTAATCTGAACTAGGTGTCATATTACCCCTTCTATTGCACTCACTTCAAACCATGGACATTCATTTCATTGATACATTTGTAGATCTGAGCACTTGCTATTCTTTGTAGGTCAAGAGAAAGAGGCAGATATTTTGCTTATATTGCAGTTATCTGGTTTTACTTGTTTACAGATAGAGAGGTTTAATTTTTACAGTTGTATCAAGAACCTGCAGCTTAGAGATGCTTTCCAAGTGTAACAAGACCGTTACCAGAGTAAGTGACTTAAAACGTAAAATGAGGTAAGTATAGAATTCTAAATATATTTGGCTTGTTGATAAAATAAAGTAAGGCCTATTTGCTGATACCACAGTTGGTGGAAAAAGATAGAAAACCAGTTCCTCTTTATTTCCCTTTGTAGGTAAACACATAAATGTTGATTCCCTGCTCACAAGATAGACATTCATTGTGGCAGTAATGGATGCAGCTTGCAAACAGGAAAGGAGGTAAGTAGGAAAAAACCCACAAAGTTTACTTATTCAGAAGGAAAAGTAAACCAGATATTTTATCTTTGAAAGTTATCTCACTATTGAGTAAATAAGAGATCAAAAATAACTGTAGTCATGGCTCAGCTTCTGTTCAGTTCTTCCTTAGGAACATTGAATAAAAAGATTGAAAATCATTAAAGCCTGTAAGGACTTGAACTGTGGGCAGCAATCTTGGAAAGGCATTGGAGAAGTCTCTAGATGACTCTAGAATTAATATTTGAATTTTACATATCTTCATTTCATGTCTTAATTATTATTTCTTATTTCTACATTCTGCTTTAAGCATTTGTATTGGAGCTAAGTTGTAAAAACTTTCCAATTTTTGAAGAAAGAATAAATATTTCCTGACTTTTTTTTTCTTTTTCTTAGATGAGCGTGCTTTTGTTGCCCTTTCACTCTCCTTCAGTTCTGGTTATTAAGCCATAAGAAGCAGAATACAGTCTTATGGAAAGTTGAGAACCCTGAAAGTAAAAAGCCTGAAAAGTAGAACATGGCTCTGTGAGTAAAAGGTGTTGAAACAGCAGTTCAGCTAAGGTTTTTGTGAAATGTCTCAGAAATGTCAATAAAGCATTGGAAAAAGAATAAGATGAGCAAGAAACTGGCTACAGAATAGATATTTAGCTGAGCTGAAGAGAAGGTTCTTGGAAAGAGAGTATTGGTTCAAAGGCTGATGAAATATAAAGGGCTGAAAAATGTTTCCATGACTACCTGGACACAAAACAGATGCATTAATTTGCATCACTGCAGATGATGCAAATTTTGAAGGCACTGATGGTTTGGAACATTTCTGGACTATTATATAGTCAGAATTTAGGGAAAAAAAGTTTGAAATAAAACTAAATGCAACATTAAAATAAATCTAGCTATAATCTGGAATTCTATCAGAAACATCAGATGAAATGAAAGTACCCTTCAATCAGTCAGCATGTACAAGTTCAAGCCACCAGTGCAACAGATTTAGTGGAGATGTAAATGTTCAGGGCTCCATCTATGTTTCTGCATGTTGCTATATTTCAGGCATTTCATGGGTGTGCCCCAGGTGTACAAGGTTTGTCTAGCCTACTAATGAAGCTGAGGAAGATATATGATTCCAGCATACACTAAAAAAAAAATAAAAACAGAGAGAAAGAGGATTCCATTAAAAAAACTTATGCCAAATAGAAAAAGACTAATTTAAGGGCAATTTAAAATTTAAATGGAAAATGAGAGGAAAGCCCATCCAGCTCACCAGAAACCTGAGTTTTAAGGAAATTAAAATGTGTGAAATGTGATTGTTAAGGTAGATCACTTACATAGACATGATTATTTATGGCTTCAATGCCCTCTGAGTGGTGTTTTCTTCATTTGACAGTTTGGCTAAATTGCAGTAGCACCTTTGGGTGCATCTTCAGCTCTTCTCAGAAATCAAAACTGGCCATTAAACTCAGTATCCAGAAAAGATTGTTAAAACTTTCATCTGCATGTTTTGTTGATAACTTTCTGAAAACCCACAGTTTTGCAAATGCAGTTCTTGGTATCAGATATCAGTTTTACTTTTTGAGAGATATCAGTTTTACTTTTTGAATCCTCTGTTTGGATATCCTGGGGAGAAAAGAGGGTTTTCCTGAGTTCTAGACCTCAGTGTACTTTTCATGAATGTTTAGGCAAACTAACTGCAGGCATGGTATGATGGAGGAAGAGAGTGCAGAGCACTGTGGAAGGGATGAGGTGTCACTGTTGTGCTGCTTTATCAATAGATAGATACCCATGAGCTGCCAGACCTTCCTGCCTGGAGCTCTTCCTGGCAGGCACCCAAGAATGGCATGCTGTGGCTGCATACCATGGTTTTCAGACTCAAGGGAAGATGTCACATGTTTTCTACAGGTTTAGCTCTAGCAGGTTTGCCAGTGGCAATGCCAAACAGCCAGGGCTGCTCTTGATTCTCCAGGGTGACTATGGAGACAGTAGGCTGCACAAGGCGCCTTTGGCTCAGTAAAACCATCATGCCACACAACTGCTGGCATCCCCTTAGAGAAATATGCTTGGAAAGATAATGTATCAACTTTTTTTTTTTTCTTTTTAAATTGTCAGCCACCTCTGAAGCATTTTGTATGTGTGAGTCACCCTTTAGGCACTCGGTGGAGATAAACTTCCCAACTGTCAGAAAGTCAGAAAAACTGCTGGACCTTTTGGTACAAAAGATCATCCTCTTAAGGATATTTAATGGCTGGGTAGCAGTCTCCTGTGTGAATGTATCCAAGCAATTATAGCTTAAAGTTGTACTAATCACTCCTAATAGAGATGGACTCTTACCCCTGCTGTGTCCCTCACTGCTCCCAGATGAGAACTATCCCAACAATTTGGGATTAGCAAAAACACTTGTTATACTATTATCTTCATAACTTTATTAACATCTTTGATTATAGAACAGATGGATGAATGTTAATAATTCTATAATGGCAGATTAAATAGCTTACACTATATCAATCATGTTTAAGTCTTTGCTTAATAAAACAATAATTTAAGTTGGGTCACGGGTAGTGTTTGAACCCCAGGCCCTCAGATTAGCTGCCGACTTCCTCCATTAAAAGAGTAAACCCATTAACTGCTTGCAGTTGTATACTTATGCCTGTGTACACTGGGCATTAAAATATATGACTCATGCTGTGCTGGTGGATTACACATTCAATTTTGAGATTAAGAATTCCTAGGTGCCTTTTGTGCCTCTCAGAAGGAGTTTTGCCCCCTGAAAAGAGTAAGCAGTGAGAAATGGGTCAGCTAGTGATAGAATTGTTATATTTTTCCATAAAACTGGTATAAGCATGCAGGTATCAAAAGACTTTATTAAAATGTCTGGTTTGGTTTACATTGGTTCAGAGATGCTTAAGAGCCAAATGAGTGTATTTGGTGTATGGACTTTGAGATCCAAACAAAAGGAGAATTATTAAATTCCCACCCCGTCATTATGAAAAGAACATAACTATGAGACTACAGTAAAAACTGCAGGGATTGCTTGCAGTATACTTTTTATCATCTATTTCATGTTAACTGGTTCACTGTAAACAAAAGTTCTCAGTGGATGTTTTTTTCCCTCTATGCCATTTTTTGCTGTGCTACTTAAACCTTAGGTAACCTTAGACACTCTTCATGACCTCCCCCAGAGTCAGCACTGGTTTGCACTGACTCAGAATCCTGAGTGCATCTTATTAAAGCCCTTTATCTGCTGCTTTTCCAGAAACAGCACATCAAACTTTACTGAAGGTGACAAATCACGCCACTGACTGGAGATAAGTTGTGTAATTCTCTGAACATTGAATGAAAGAACCAGTGGAGAGAAGCTTAACAAATCTAGTCTGAATAAGAGGTCTTCAATCTTGACTGTAAATTTGAATGCAGTGTGATTACAATGCCAGCCTTCAGCAAGCTTTGGTTCATGGCTGTGTGCAGAGAACTGACTTGCTCGTTTTGGTAAATACACAATGTGTGACTGTTGCTTGACACTGTTAACACAGTGCTGCACTACCAGAACTGAAGGCAAAGTGTGTAAATTAAAAATCAGCCACTAATGCAGTTTGAGAATTTCACCTCTGAAGGCGAAAAGCTCAAGAACACACGTAGTGGGAACAGAAACGACTAATTCCTCATAAAAAACCCACTTCCTGTGGCATGATTTGGCTTCCTTGGGGGGGTCTAAAAGCAGGTTGAACTCTAGTTAACTTTGGAAAGCTCACAGTAAAAAGTACACTTGCATAGGAGCTCCATAGCTGTATATTGAGTCCTATAATTCTGCAAACTTTGCAAGTTTTCCCATCAGTCTTCCTCAAAACTTTACATACATACTTAAGATTAAAATTTTATTTGGAGATGTCATTTCACTTTACTGCGAATCAGTACATCAGCTCTTCTATAAGTGCACTCAATTACTCCCTAAAGAGAGAGAAACTTAGCAGTGGTATATATATTTCCTGCTCATTACACTGTAAAAACCCTTGGAGAACTGATACATTGATTAGCACAAGTCAGAAGTGCATCTTTGCCTTGATCAATACATTTGTGTGTTGCAGGCTGGCTAATGGCAAGTGTCAGAGTGCCCACCTGTTTGGAATAATTGCAGGATACAGGCATTAACCTATTGAAAGAATGCATTTATTGGGCACAAAGAAAAATTTATGATCTTCAACTATACAGCCTGTGCAATAACAGTGACTGCCAAGAAGAGAAAAGACAGTTCAGCTATATTAAAATAGCAGGTAAATCTGGAGTCTGGGGTTTGCTCCAGGTATTTAAAGACCTGAGCAGAGCATAATGAAGGAACAGATGTACCACCTCAAGCCAGTCTGGTACATGAGTAGCCTCAGAGGAGCATTGGAACACAGAACAAGAAAAGAGACAACTCTGATCAAAAATATATATCCAAAGTCTCAGAAAATACAGATGCCTGCTTTTACAGAGCTCCTCTGTATAGATCCTTCAAATTTGGATATAGATATGTTGTAACTGTAATTCATGTCCCTCCCTGATTTTTTTATGCTCTTGTAAATTATTTTATTTCTTAAAATAGATTTTTCCAGGTGAACTGAAACACTCCCTGGTGCTTTTAAGTACTCTGATACAAAATGGAGGAGGAGCTTTTTTTTTTTTTTTTTTTTTTTTTTTTTGTTAATCCTATAAACCAAGAGATACAAAGTTCTCACTGGAGATTAAGTTAAATTGCATTGTTGGAATGCAGGAGTTAAATATTTCCCAGAAAAGCATCAAACCACAGCAGTAAGGTTATTCTAAGATGAGCTGCTTTCAGTGTTTTCTGCTGCTACTCCATACAGCACATTTCCATACACAGCAGGAGATAACTATTGTCTGGTGGTTCCACATCTCACTTGGTATTCTAATTTTGGGTACTCCAAAGCACAAAGAAGCATGACTTTCCAAGCAGAACAGAGGAGACTCACAGCAGCTGGGCTGCCAAGAGCCCTGGACCAGCCCAGCCCTCTTGCCTTCCTTGGAGGGTACAAGAGATGGCTGAACACATCCTGATGTACAAAGATGGAAAGCGAGGAACTTCCAGCAAGAGCCAGCACATATTGGACTGAGATACCCTAGATATTTCATATGGTTCTAGGGATAAACCCTGAAACTCCACAGCTGCCAAAACTGGATTGTTGTGCCCAGGGAAATAGGAATTGCAGGAAACAGTCACCTGAGGAAAGCACATGGTCAAGAGGTGGTATCCTGAGTGAGTGTCCTGACCTTCCTCAAAATAATCTGATAGAGAAATGAGGAGTTGCTTGATCTGAAACTTGATAAATTATTGTTGTTGCAAGAGGATCTCTTTCCATGTTGTAGCAGCTAAACAAGTACATTTTCCTAATCTGCTTAATACAAGCTGTTTTCAGTGCTCTGTCTCAGAGGCCATAGCACTGTGGCCTTCTCCTGCTCCAGTCAGCTGGACCACCTTATCAGGTCAGAGCAGGACTGGAGCTTACACATCCATCTGGTTTTAGTGTGATTAGGAATCAGGAGCTGTGCTAAGTGGCAAGCACGGCTATTTGAGATTGTTCTCTGAAAGCAGATGCATTGAAATTGTGTGCAGGTTCCATGGAGCTGAAGGTACATCCTTAACCCTCTTAATTACAAGTTAAGAACTGACACCTGAAATCAGACTCAGGACCTTGGATTTAGTCCTTGAAATAAACTCAGATGGGTAATAGTAACTCAAGAAGCTCTTTTTTGAGAACTTAATGGGGTAAGTGTTCTTCATATTAAAGTAAGAAAATAATTATTAGAAATTGTAATATCAGGCTTTTTCTGTTCCATTTCTTCAGTGCTAAGTTTGCAGGAGAGAAAAATTATACTTGTTGGGTATCTGGGAAGTGGTTTTAAATGTTTCTAACATGTGTGGTAGAGCCTGAGAAGGCTTTGGTTGCAAAGGACTAAAACTGGTAAGGTTTTTGTTTGCTGGTTGTTTTTTAACTTCTGCTAGTAATCTGATGTTTTTTTTTTTTTTTGCTGTTCTTTTTAGTTCTCTGTAGCTACATTGAGGTTAGTTATATAGATAACAGAAAGTTACTCTATCTCTTATGGGACTATCAGACAACAAGATACTGTTGCTGTAACATAGAAGATAAATGCAGTGCCATAGTTAAAGAGTGTAGTGCTTCTGCAATCCACAAAGGTACAGGAAAATAAAATGGATTTTAAACAGTGATTAAAGGGAAACACTTCTTTAATAAAGCAGCAGTGTCTCCCTCATCCTGTAGTTTTTTTCTTTACACGATAAATCCCCTAAATACTAGTTAATTTAGCCCTTTTTTCACTGACTCTAGGCTGATGGATTCATTCTTCAGCAAAAGCCATCCCCTGAGTGCTGTGGCAAGTGTCCATGCTAATTGGAAAGAGCCCTTTGGGACTTGCTCCCAGTACACCTGTCTCTCTCAGATCAGAGAGCTCCAGGTTTTGAGGCAGGCTTTAACTAAGTGTGAAAATGTTTCAGGAAGGTGGAAACAAATAGCACAAAGAAACTGCGTTCTGGACTTGGCTGCTGAGTTCGATGACCCTCTGATACGTGCTGAAAGGATTTCTTGTGCATCCAAGAGGAGCAGCATAAGGTAAGACATCGGTGACACGGGTTGTGGGAGAACATTCAGATCCACTGATTTGTTTGTGAACTCTCTCTGGTGAAATATTCTACTTTTGTCTTCTGGCTGTTCACAGTAGCACATCTAATACAAAAACTCAGATGTAGTGTACAAATGCTCATGTGAAGTTCAGTCCTTCTGTTTGGATGCTCTGCTTGGCAGTGATGAATACAGTTCCAGGTGGGAACTATGTTGACCAGGTGGATGTAGAATGTCATGTGTCCTCTGTACCTCAGCATTGGTCACAAACTTGCTAAACCCCCATTTTAGTGGTGTCTGTAAGAGATGCCTGCCCAGGGAGAAGGTATCCCAGGGACACAACTCTGCAACCTGAGTGGGGAAAGGGTACTTGCAACCTCTCAAAAATGCACAGGAAGGTGTTTCCTGATTGATGTGCACTGGGCATAGAAAAGCCTATTGCACACAGTGCAAGTCCTGTAGGAGTGTATGCTCCTCCTGTTTAGAGAGGTTTGTCTGCAGTACTCAGCTGCTCAGATATGTCTGGACTTACTATATGAAGTTGGAAGTTCACATTGCACTGTAAATGTGACCCTTGTTCAGCCTATAACGTGTAATAGAGTCATCCATTATACTACATTTCATTACATTTTCTTACATAGCTTTTACATAACCCCCAAATTTCACTGGGTGGATGATTTCCAAGAAGAAAGACAACTTTTCAGCATGGCTTTTAATTCTCTTCACCATGTGAGTTCATGCCAGTCTACTTTGTGTTCACCTTCTGAATTAGGTAAGGAAACATTGCCATAGGGATTTTATAGAGTTATAACTCCCTACCGATAATTTATTCATATTCAAATCCCTTTGGGGATATGTGTGTAACAGAATCTTGCATTACATTATCTTACCTAATTTTTACATGAGACTCCAATCCCACTGGATGTTTCCCAAGACCTGTGACAAGTGCTTAATGGAGTAATTATTGCCATAAGGGTTTTTCAGAGTTACAGCTTGGTGTTGTTAACATATTCAGTTTGGAAATTGACTTTATACTGTATAGGCAGATAGGCAAGCTAGAAAAGGGACATTAAATCTCAATTAATTTTGGATGCTTCTGAAATACTCTGCTTTGGAAATGTAGAACACTTTTAGGAAGCCTTTAAAGATTGAGACTGTGGTTAAAGAACTGCTTGAGCATCAGTTGTTTAAGCTGCATGATGACTCTGAAGCACAGGTTCATAAGCTTTATTTTCATCAACTTTTACATGAAGAATACAAAGAAAAGAAATTACTTACTGAAAGAAGTATATAACAAAAAAAACCCCAAAACCAAACTCAATTTTAAACTTGGGGTTTCCTGTTCTTGGCACATCCTACCCTTCTTTTTACAGATCTTTTTACTCCAACTGCATGTATGTTTAATATATTTGAAATATGCATGGTTACCAAACTTTGTTTAGTAAACAGATGATAGTGAATGTTCTCCAGGATAGTCTTGGTCAGGGATGCATGTTACCAGTGCCGTTCATGTGGATGGGTTTTCAGGTGGGTGCAAGCTTGTGCTGGACATGTTCTTCCCTGCAATATTTCAGATTTACACTTCATGCAGTGGCACAGCTCTCAGTTGCACTACTGTTTCCATTTCTCCTCAGCATGAGGGAAACAACTCAAATCCTGGCTTGCAATCTGTCTCACTAATGCTTAAGCTGGTGTTCACAGCCCTAAGGGCTTGTAGGCAACCTAATTACATTCATTTCATAATTTCAAGTGATGGTATTTTGTAAACATTTTTAATGTATCATCATTAATATGCTAAGGAAAGAAATCTATTTTTGCCAAGAAAGAGGAAATAAATCTTCACTATCTCTTCAGTCCACTACTTTATGTTTAGAATAGAACACCTTTTCTGAAAAGCTGTTGGAGACATATGCTCCCATTATTATCTCACAGTGATTTATCACTGACTCTAAAATAAACATTATATCTAACTTACCTGCTTGCTTACTGCCCTTGCTATGGTGCTTCAGAATATCTTAAAGACCCAGCATATGAACATTGATATGGGTTTGTTGGGTTTGGGGTGTTTTTTTACCTGCACTCTGTTTTAGTATTGTTACCACATGTATTTTTTCAAATTTTACTAAGCAAAAGAGAAGGAAACAAAACCAGAATTGCCAGCTGAAATCCTATCTAGAGAAGGCAAACTCACACATAGAAAGCAGTGCTGAAATTTTCTTATTGGAAGGATGATGAGTTGAAAAATTTTCAGGTACTAGGGGAAAGAGAAAACTCAATAAAATATAAGGTATGTTATATCCTACAGGCAGAGAGGATTTTTCACCTACGTATTTGGGGCTGGGTGAGTCCGTGCAACCTTCAGTAGCTTGAAAAAGGCATAGACCATGCCTTTTAAGTTGTAATTCTACTGTCAGCAGCCCAGAATCTCTCTGTTTGTGAAATCAGCCAACTGTTTTCCACCTCCAGCAACTTTTGCAAGTAACAAATAACCCTGCTTCCAGTAGAGTTGAGAAGAAGGTGATTTTTTGTAGCTGAAAGATCATGGTGACCCAAGGCCTAAGACAAGCAGAACCTGTAGTTCTCTGCCTAGCACAAGTTGCCTGCCTCTTGGTTAGCAAATCACAGGCTGCACCCACTTCAGAACAACTCTGTTAAATTATGGATATTTACTTGTGTTTGAGATAACAGTGATGTTCTCAGTATAAGGGATGTTGTTATGCCAGAGCTGGGTAAACCAAGAATAATTAATAGTTCCTAACCAACTTACCTTGAATTGAGATTCAGGAAGAGAGTGTAACAAGGAAGAGGGTGAGGCTGGGGGAAGTTATACTTCTGTGGTTACATCTTAAAGGAGAAAGATGACTGGCAGCTACTGGAGTACTTCCTGGTGGCTAGCATTTTTAATTTTGGTTTTAAATGTTGATGTATGTTGCAAATCTAGTTCTCACGCTTTGTACAGAATGAGAAATCAATTAAGGAGTTTGGTCACAGGATGTATCATTGCTCCAACTTGAAAAATGAGGCCAAAGAGAGAGGAAGGTCACTACTCATCCTTTTGTTACTGTACCATTTCCTCCTTTGTTTTAGTAATCGTTGTTAATAGCTATGTGAGGGAAGCTAGGCAGCCTGAGGCATCTCTGCTTTTTCACTAAAAACTTCACCCAGTGTCAGTAATTCTTCCTTTAAGCCTCTTTGTTCAATGTCTTGGGTGGTGGATTAAGCCTGAACATTTAGGATATTTGTCTCCCTTTTGGAAAGGCAGGTTTAGGGTCATAAAGGTCTTTGACTGCAGGAAACATACTGACCTGTGCTGTTCTCTGCTTCCAGTTTGTTCTGAGGTTATGCAGTGGCAAAGCTGTTCTGCAGATATCTGGGATGGTTATTTGAGAAAATAACAAATAATTGCCATTGGGTATAAAACTTTGATTGAGTGCAGTGGAGACTACTGCTTTAGCATGATTAGAATAGCGCTTCTTGGTTTTAAAGCATTGAGAAGAATTGCCTTTTTATCATGTTTAAATGGATGTATGCAAATTCAAAACCTGAAGGATTGCCTGTCTATATTTACGAGATACAGTGTAAGTAACGCTGTGAGGTCCTAGAGCAATGTTGCGTCTTACCCTGTGGAGGCAAGTCCTGTGTTACATATCTTTTTACTTCAAATGTTTCCTATTTTTCAACATCATCTCTCTAGTTATTTGATCTGGTAGGTCTTTAGTATAAAATATAGGCACACAGCACAGAATACCACAGTGATTTTTTTCTGGCAAAAATGCATGTAGCCTCCTAGAACACAGGAGCTGAGGTTAAAAATAGTTAGTATGTGGCAATGCAAGGTGGGGATTTGGGAGTTTAAGACACTCTAATTATTCACTAGACCAGTATGCTGCTGTCATCTTCACCAATTCAGAATAACACTTGGAAAAAACAAGTGACCCTCACTATCATACATAATGTGGCAGCTTAATTGGCAAGAAGAGGGTGAAAAGTAGGCTAGGAAAACCCTTTGAGACTGATGGAGCATATTTCAGTGGCTTCATCAAGACAATGTCCCCCAGGTGATTGAAAACAGCAAATATTTCATCAGGAAAAAAATTTAAAGGTGCTTCAACCTGAGAACCCCAAACATATTATTACAACCTCTTTTTTTCTAGAAGCCTTTCATATCCTACATAACTAGAGGAAAAGTAGAAGAAAATTATTCATTTTAATACCCATAAATTATGGTACTGGTGTACTTAAAGAGACCTTGCATTTGCAGAGATGTTTTCACTCAGCTAGGTTCTGTGACCATGAAATTCAGGGTACTTCAGTGTTATTTCTGTTCTGGACGTGTGCTAAAGGGCATGCTGTGTGCTAACCTGCACAAAATGGAAGCAAATATGTGTTACAACTGGAAATCTACCAAGGGCCATTAGGCTCACAAAAGCTCACATTTCTTCAATATCCAGTTTACAGGCAGATTCTATAAAGAATCTTTTAAGTGTGAATAGCATAGACCACAAAATAAATCAGAAAGTAAATGAAGACTTTTTTGTTGTTGTTATGACTTTCCAGATAGCACAATAAAACTACAGAGAAAGGAACTTCTAGAATTTTCTGCACAAGTACCCTGATTCTGTTAAACACATATTTCAATAAATAATCAACTTTAAATATCTATTTTAAACAAAATTCATGGCCCCATTATTAGAAGAGGTATGTGTCCCCACATCAATATAAAGTTAATCATACATATTTTTCAGTCATATTTTCTGTCAAAAATACACCATTATGTGATTTTGCTTCTTTAACATTACTAACATGTACCATGGCAACTACAATAAGGATACATGGGAAATATGGAAAATGGAAAACATTGTCATGTTATTACCTGTGCAGGTAGTGGAAGCTGTTGGCATTGAAGGTGCCATGTTCATATGAGCAGACTTGGTGCTCTAGAAAGTCTGGATTAACTTGGGTACAGCTTTAAATCAGTTAATCATGTTTGAAATGGAAATGTGTTAGCTAGTTGTTAATTACCAGTTAAAATAACTCCTGATCAGCAACAATAAAAATACTTGAGGGTAATAGTGTTAGTCCCAGTTTTTTGGACTATGTGTTTGCATCCCAAGATCACATATCCAAATATAAGCTCCATGCAGAGGGAATGAGTCGAGTGGCTGGATGGGCCTGGCTGGAGTATCTTCTTGGTTTAAAACATGTTCACAGATGGTCTGAGCATGGATGTTGTTTATGCTACTGGAAAAAGAAAACAATTATTTCACAACCAGAAAAAATATAAAATGGGAATTGTGTCTGATACTGAAGTACAGATATTTAAGACCACCACACTGAGTGCTGAGATACAATCAAGGATACTATATTTATATTTTACTGATTCTCTGACACATACAGCTTTGACCTGAAAGTAAACAGTGTCATTATAATGGGCCGTATATGATTAGAGATGTCTCTTTCCAGCCTTATTTCTTCTAGCAATTTTCAAGATTGATAAAATTTTCACTCCTGAATCAAATAAGTAAACAAAAAGTACAAGGGAATGTTTCAATTACACAAGCCTGTCACCTACACGAAAGACTAAACATTTCTTAAATTGACTGCTGTGTGGTATGTTAATTAGTCATCACCAGAGAATGAAGGCTCCATTAGCAGGCAGGTGCATGTAAGGTGATGTTAAAGAAATATATATGCATGAAGCCTCAAATCTAACCATCTTATTTGCAATCTGTTACTGAGCTAGAATTTAGTTAAACATCTTGAAGACGTACAAAATCTCTTGTAGAAGAGGCACTGGCCCTTAAGTAATTGGCAGCAATGCTACTCATTAGAATAGGCTCTCATCTGAGGTGCCAAATGTGCCCTGTGTTGAGCTGTTCAATAATCAGCAACCAATCGTTCCTGTTCTCACATCACTCAGCATGACAAATCAGTGATATTAGCCACATGGGTTAAGGCAAATGCCAGTCATTGTTTACATCTCAGGTTAGCCAGTCCTCTTTCAATCAATATAATGTCTCTAAAAATACAATACAAATAAACTGGTGGTGTAGTCTTCATAAAAAAATCACATGACTTCCCCACATTTCAAAAACAAAACAATAAAATGTAGAAGTGCAATACAAATAGTGATATGAAACTGGCTATATTTAACTTGAAGGATATAGGGACTGTAATCCTGGAAGGAATTGGTTGCTGCATTTGCCAATACCCAGGCTGTAGAAGATACCAAAATCTACTTTCAGAGTAACAATTTAAAAAGCCCATGTGGAGGAAACCCATTAGCTTTTCTCACAGAGTCAGCTTGTCAGTAGCACATTTACCCAGACAATGCCCAAGCCCTTCTCCAAAGCAATTTGAGTTAAAAGATGAGAAGCCTGGGGTATCCTTTCTTGCATGTGTGTTACTTCCCCTTGGTTGGCAGTGGATTTCAAACACTGTTGCACATCTTGTATTTGGCTTAGTTAAGTTCCTCTCAAGCTCACAGCCTTCCCTAGTCTTTACCAAGATGAATAATTTGTGTGTTGTATCTGTATAATCTGTGCCTTTGATCACCTCAGTGTTCACCTGTGGTCAAAGATCACTGATAAATAAGGAAAGCAATAGAATTTGTAATTCAAGCAGTACTGTGTGCTGCCTCACTGTGCCAGCATTAGCCATGAGGGCAAACGTCTGATCGCTCTCATTCACAGCATATTGCTGATCATCCCTCGCTTCTGGCATGGAACAGCGCTGTGCTTTCCACTCTTTCATTTCCTCACTTATGCAACAGCATCTCATGGAAATGTAGCAATGAATCAGTGACTGAAATATTTACTTGACAACAATTAAATCCTATATTCTTATTATCTCACTCTAGTTTTGTAAGCAATGGTGATGGAAATCCACAAAGTACTGTGACTATCCCAAATCTAAAAGGCAGATAATATGCTTGTGTATGCATACCAAATCCTGCTGATTCTGTCAGTTTGGAAAGAGCTGCAGGCTAAGTGGAGCAGGGTGATGTGCTCTGAAGTTAACTGAAAGGACATGAATCATAATTCAACAGAGAGAGGCTGGAGAGAAGGACAAGGAAAAGTAGTCAGTAATACTGGAAATTTCTTGAGCTCTCTGTTCCTAAACAATATGTAAGGTCTGACAAAGAGGCATTCTTCCTGTTCTGCACATGATATTTTTCATCTGCTGGATTTTGTCCCTGCATCCAAGGACAGAGTAACATTTCAGCTCGCCTGCTTCAATCCCCAGCTGTCCACTTTTAGCCAAAATCCTGCAACTGGTTACCTTCTGAAATGGCATCATTTTTTTCTCCAGCTTTGCTTTCACTGGTAGCAATAGCACAAGAGCAACAGAGGAGCACACAAGAGCACTCGAGTAGTGCCTGCCATGGGGTCTGGCTGCAGGCTGAGCAGTAACACAGCACCAGTTACCTGGTGGTGGTCTCTCAGTGTGGCTCCTTGTCTCTCTTTGTTTTCTCCCTCCCCTCTCTTATTCCCCCCATTATGCATAAACACAGTCACTTGATTTCAAGGGTTTTTTACAACATTGCTTTTTGTCTGAATTTTTACTTTATTTCCTGTTTCATTCCTGATGCACAAAGGTTTTGTTACACTGCTTTTGGCTACTCTCTCTACATAAACAGAGGAAAAATCTATATACCACATATAAGTATGTATTTCTTATTTCTGTTAAGTAGTATAGACACTGGAGAAAATATAAGGAAGAATGTGATGCTCAAAAAATCCAGCAAATACATGCAGGGGCTGTTATTAAAAGTACATTCATCCCGAATGACAATGGTCTCTCTGGACATAACTCCCTTGTGCAGTAAACGAAACAGCACTCTGGGAAAATGCAATGCCGAGGGAATTTTTTTGCTTATGATGGGAATAACATGAGAAATACATTCTGAGATGATCAGGATAGCTATTACTGTGCTGTGGCAAGCTTGGGCCTTTAAATGTCTAGCCATTTTTCTTTTTTTAATGGCTCATTTTATCTACGGTTCGTCATTGTACCGCTGACCTTTTCCTTCTGACTTGCGCTGATGACATCATGGAAATGACAAGATTACCAGGAGCGATGGAAATAGGTGCTTATCACTGTACAAATTAGCAAAGAGCTGGCTGCAACAGGAACATGATAGGCTGCTATGTCTGCTCTGGTGACATAGCAGCCTATCTGAGGATGAGAAAGCCACATCTCAACCATCTAAAATTGGCAGTCGGAATTCAGCTGGGGACAAAAGCCCCTGTTTGTCCAGGAGTTTCTCCCAGTGTAGGAACATCCAAATGAAAATGTCTGATTATCATCTATTACAACATGGAGTTACACTATTTTTCAGCTTCAATAAATAAATGGCACAATTGCTTATCAGTATCTCCTATTTTTAATGTGGAGTGTAAACATATTTTCTGGGCAGGATTTCAATAATTACTTTCACATAAGAACCTCCCCAGTAATTTTAACTCAATTTTACAATTACAGTGAGCACTGATGTGCTTTAACTGTATTTCACTGTGGTTTTAAATTCCTCATAAGAATATAGGATAATTACTTTCACATAAGAACCTCCCCAGTAATTTTAATTCAGTTTTACAATTACAGTGAGCACTGATATGCTTTAACTGTTTTCACTGTGGTTTTAAAGTCCTCATAAGAATATAGAGTTCTTGTGCTATCATTTGAAATGCATTGATATTCCCAAGATGTTAGTCTTGACTCAGCACATTGTTATTGTTAGGCTTATAACAAAGCTTTATATTAGTAGATTCACACTCATGGTAAAAGTTAGGAATGGTCTTAGTACCATATTGAACTGGAGCCTTGGAAACATGACAATTGATTTACTAGGATAGTGCTGCAGAGTGAATAAAATAGTGAAACAGATGTCAGCTAGGTAAGAGGATCACACAGAACCACATACTTGTGTAATCACACTCTGGGTATGATGGGAACGAAAAGAATATTTTAAATTGTGTTACCTAGGTGATCTACTGTTCTAACAGACCTCCTGGGCATCTGTCCCTGACACCACCATCCCCCCTAAAAAAACAAGCAGAAGACAAGAAAAACAAAACTGGGTACTGTTTTCTGTTTACAAATTTGTTTTCTGTGCATTATCAGAAGTTGCAGGTAACTATGAAATAGATGAGTGAGGATTAGACTGCACTAGGTCATTCCAAGGCCACTTAGGTGCAGCCAGTATTGACAGTGTTGTAATGACTGCAGGAATGAAAGGAGATTCCAGTTTTCTCAATAGCAGTTGTTTGTGGTGGTCTCAGCATCTGCTGAGAATGTTTGCTTTTTATCATTCACAAACAGGTAAATGCTTCCGTAAGAAAAGGCTTTTTCTTTATGCTCAAGAATATAATAGTTTTTATTACCCCAAGACCCAGACTAAGAGAGGAAGTGCAACCACAATCAAATATACAGGGGAAAAAATATTTTCCTGGGAAAGTCACAATGAAGTAATAAGAAATTTTCTTCATTAGTCTTTGTGATTTTAAGGGAAATAATTGTTGTATCTTCTGCCTTTGCTTTGTCAGAATTTCCTGTAGCATTCTTCTGTCCTGTGCTTGCACTGCTCTTGTGGATCCTGCATGTGATGTTAGTGAGATTGAATGGGCTGTCCTGGGTAGCCTGGTGCAGAACAGCACCTGTTTCCTTAACTGCAGGTATTCTGGTGCTTTATCTGTATGTGCATAGCTGGAGGCTGTACTAGATCTCTTTGCTCTTGTGGTTAGGTAATTCCAGCAGCAGGTAGCTTTGGCAGCATTTCATATCCATAATTGTCTCCAAGACTGTCTCTCAGTGGAGTGGATGTGCTCATTTCTAGCCATGATTCTTTTATCCTAATTGAATAACTGCAGCTCACTAATGTCCAGCATGACTCAAGCTACAGACTGGGTGATGGCCTTCATACTACTGTGCCACGTCATGGTTTTCCTACTGCTTTTAGATCTCCCTGTGAATAGCAAAAGAAGCCTTTGAGCTCCTTGCCTGTGTTGTCACCTCCCTGGGAAATGGCTCTGTGCAGCTACTCAAATTAATTAGGATACACAGGAAGGGAGAGAGCAAGGGGTTTGGAGTGAGATACCAGCTTTAATATAGGCAGGCTCATCTTCCTCTGCAGTCAGTGAAAAGGTCTCATCCATAAACAGTTTCTGTTTTTCAAAATATTGACTATGCCAGGCATCACAATTCCCCTTGAGTTTTCTTTTTTTTTAGCAGGCAGCTAAAGATTAGCTAGCTATGACTATGTGAACAACAATGAATATCAGCAGTCTTCGTTCAAACAAGGAATCACCAAAAATCATCTGATTACTGCAGTTAAATGCAAGGTAATCCTCAAATTCATCAATACATGACAGTCAGTAACTTTCAGAAAATGTATCCAAGTCCCTGGTCCACTCACAACTTTCTGAACTCAGTCAAATACACTGTTGGTTAAAGTGCTTAGAATAATTAAGCATATGTGTAAAGCTTAATGTAGAGCCTTGCAGCCTTTCTGTATGCGACAGGACATGCTTCTGTTTGGGCTCTTCATTTGTCTCACAGAAGTGTGGGTGTGAGTCTCTTCCCGTCACACTCCATACAAGCAGTCTCTACAGACTTGCTTCCCAGGATAGCATTAGGCTTTTGGAGATCCCTCAGTGTATTTATTTCTTGTAAAGATCCTATTGCATTGTCAGCACTTAGCACCAGATAATAATTCTGGAGCCAGACGCTCCCATCACTGGCCACGAGTCGCTTCTATTGATTTCAAGTACAATGCTGCTTTTATCTGCATTCCATGCAGGAAGGAGTGTGGTTGGGCCACCCTCACTGGATACATCATAAGAGTAACACAAGAAACACATTGGAGGAACTCTTAGATAGGGGCAATGCTGCTTTAATTTCCAGAATGGGGCGCATAAAAAGAAGAATTTTTCTTTTTTCTATAAAAGTGAGAAATTAATTCCAATAAAATTGTGGGAGTATTGTTTCTGCCTTCAATCTACATGGGATATGATAAATTTTCCCCTTCAACTTGTAGGTCTTTTGAGCAGCTGCTTAATGGTTGCTAGCCTTTATAAGAGGCAAGAAACAAAAAGATTCTCTTAAAGAAGTCTAGTTTGATTAGGTTCCTCAATCATAATCAGAAGGAGAAAAAATGTACATGGAGCGAGCACAGGTACCACACTCCCTCATGAGTGAGTGAGGAGGACACATTTCAGAAATTAGCAAGTGTCTTGCTTGGGAATCTGAAACTAATGGTGGGGAAGATGAATTATAAAGGAATCTTTATCTATACACATTACCAAAAAAAGGCTGTTATTATGGCATGAGTAGAATTTGAAGTTACAGACAGACATTAGACATGGCTGCTCATAGCAGGACCCAGGTGCCAAACTAGAAAAGATATGTAATGCTTCCCATAGCAGCATCTGGCTTTTTGGCAGAGTCTACACACTTGGGCATTGATGACTCTGGATTCGCTTTGTAGTCTCTCAAACAGTTGCATTGCAGTGGCCCTGGGCAAAACTGCAGAACCTTTTCTCCATAGCACATCATTTCACATAGCATTTCACAAAAGAATTACCACTGAAAATGAACATAGTCTGTGCAATTAGTCTGATAATTAAGACTTAAGTACTGGACAGAGATCAAAGTGCTTGTAATCTGCAATAAAGTTCCTAGAGTTGTAAGGATTTTCAAAATGTTAGCTCGTGCTTTATTGCACCTTCCATTTATTGTGTACCCATGATAGCAGCAAACACATTTTCCCAGTGGATATCAGCATGTATAACTGCAACACCTGTTACTACAGAAGCCTGGTATTTCTCACAATATGATTACTCTGTCAACGACTGCCATAAAAGGTGGCATCTGTATTCATCAAAAAGAGTTATCAATAAATGTAAAGCCATACCACCATTAGAGATCTCCAAGGAAGAACAAATCCAACCAAAAAAAATGTCAATGACAGTATTTAATTACTAAGATTGTTAATCAGTAAAATGCCTTCATAACTTTTAATTAAATTTTTATTTGAACTGGATGTTTAGAAAATCTCATTCTTTGTTTTTGTTTCATTTAACAGTTGCACTACTAAAGTACTGGTGGCATCTGTGAACAACTTTCCTCGAGGGGACACTTCATGTCTGTAACTGCATTTTGTCACCTACAGAGGGTGTTAAGAATCTTGTTAAAAATAAGGGAAATAGTTAGGAGACATCTCACTGTAGCCATTATTATAGTGCAAATTACCAGGTAGAGTAATCCAGAAGCTGTCAGGAAAGGTTAGTAAGAAACAGTGTCAGGAAATCAACCATACAGCAATCCATCATGGCCTAACACTAGCTCTAAACTGAAAGCTTTTAAAAGGCATTGTTTTATGAAGTAAGGGACATTATATTTTTTTTACAGCATTGAATAAAGATAACTAGGAGAGTGGTTCTCTCATGAAAGATATAAAGACATAATGATGAAAAATGTCAATTATTTTATTGCACAAATCTGCAGGCAAGGTAAAAACCAGAAACAGGTTGCTACAATTTGAAGCCATTGCAATATAATACCTTACCTTTATTTTCATTTTAATTTTGAAATATGCTGTCTGATTTTTTGCAATCCTTATTCAGACAACAAATGACAAGCTGTCTAGATTACCAGTTCAGTCCTTAGAGGCTCTGTAAGACGTCATGAAAATACAAAATTTGCCTTTCAGGAAGTTTTTACAAGTGCAGTCTTGATACTGATTATAACACAGATTGCCATTGTTCTGTTAAGGGATATTAGAACAGTTTGTTGCCGTTTGTCTTGTAGGTAAATAAATGCTATCTGCCTCTTCCTTTGGGTGTCAGGTTTAGCCAGTGAGTGAGTGCCTTCTGCTGCTGACTCTCAGTCGTGTCCCTCCAGTGCTGCAGTGCCACAGAGGAGGGCACAGCTGCTCTCTGCTGTAACGTGTGATTCCCATGGGCACTGGCTGAGCAGCGCCATCGCTGCTGGTGGGGAGTTCGAGAGCTCGCCTTCAGAATTATATCAGAGCCTGGACACAAAACTTGGTCTTTTATAAAGCTACTACTAAAGTACTCGGGGTTAGGGGTGAAACCAAGCACAAAAAACGCTCCAAACAGCCAAAATACTGAACCAGTAAAAACCCAATAGTTTGCATAGACCAGTAATGTTTTCCTGGTTAATCACGGCTGGGTGAAGTGGAAGGAAGGCAATAGAGTTTGCTGGAGGTAACCACACTCAGAACTTCCCTTTAAAAAGAGAAAAAGTAGACAAACACATACTGAAAACCTGATGTTCAGAGGCTTGGTTAGTTGCCAGCATCCCCAGGCCTCTAAAATAGCTTTGTGGTACTTAAGAAGCAGAACTCTGTCAGAAAAGATGACCAAAACCCTGTCTTTATATTCCATATGAAAATGTCTCAAGAAGTACCAGTAACCAGGGATTGCATTGGCATTAAAAAATACATCAGTGTTAAAAGACAGTTGTCTCAGATTGAAGGCATCCCATAAGTTTAAGTGATAGCTGGAAGAGCTGTGAAGATGATAAACAGAAATAGTAATGAGCAGAAGTCTCAGAGCATAAGATGGCAAATTCAATCATACCACACTTTACTGAAGTCTCTGAAAGCTCTTGGTGTGCTGTACAGCCCAATGTAAAACCATGGAGAATAATAATGCAATTAGGAATTGAGAATTTTTTAATGGGGCTGAGTGATGTTTAGATGGCAGAAAGTTTAATTACAAGCACAAACTCACATCAAGTTTGCATTGCTAGTAAAAGGTTATATTTATATCCAGCCTCAATGCGCTTCCAAGGGCTAGTCTTCATTTGCAATGTTAGTGATATTTTCTGAAGACTTGTCAGAATGGAGCACTCACTTCTCATGGGTATAAAAATACCCTTATGATCAGATAATAGCATCAATCACTTTTAGTATTTGAATGTCAGATATGTATGAAAACCTTGCTAACTACCTTCAATAAAGAACTTCAAAAATTGCTCCTCAAAATACGTATACATGTATTTTAATTCACAGGAGAACAGATTAAGAGAACTCTCCTTCCATGACACATTGGATGAGAATCTGTCTTGTTGCAATGCTAAAAATTCTCAATCCATCAACTAAATGCAGATGCAGGGCACCATCTCGTATTTCCTTGTCAAATAAATTATGCCTTATATCAAAGACCACACAGATTCCTACTTAACAAAACAGGAGTATGTTTGGACATATCATAAATATGAAATATGAAAGAAAGCAAAATGAGACAGTCAATAAAATGTAAGATTTGTAAGTCAGATAGCATATACCTTAGAAATAACGTTACCAATACTCAGAATCTGTGATGAAAGAAATATTCATAATCTGTTATTAATTTTCCACAGAGATTGAAATTTTTTATAATACTAACCTGAAAATGTGTGAGGGAAATTAAAAGAAGAAAAATAGCAGATGAAATAGTGTTTTAATGTACATTTTTCTATATTTGCACATATATAAAGATATTCCCCTTTATTTCTCTCTTTTTTTTCAATTAACAACTAAGCTGGGAAAAGGATGCATGTTATCCAAGGACAAAGTTTGAAGATATACTATTATTGAGAATAGTCAAACGTAAAACCATAAATAGAAATTGCCTGCAGCTGTCATAATAACTGTCTGGGCAATAAAATGGTAGCTAAAATTCAATAAGGGCAAAACAACATGGTGAAATGCATGAAGAAATCAGCTCTAAGCAAACTACTGCCACTCAAGGAAAGCATCTTGGATTGGGCTGCTTCATAACACCATGAACTTGGTATTCCTTAGCTTCCATAAAGCAAACTCTGTCAAGAATAACTTGGAAAGGACGGAATACCAAGTTCATGGTGTTATGAAGCAGCCCATATTTCAAAGAAAATACTGACCTGATTAGAATTCTGATGTCCTTGTCTTGGATATAGCTTATTGTTCTGCTCAGAGTATAATAAAAAGTTACAACAGAACTGATCTTTAATCAGCATAAAACTGCATTAATAATGTGAATGTTTCTCGTTTTGTTTCCATGTATTAGGAGCTCTGCATACTGATGCAGCTTCGAAAGATGAAGACTCTAAAGAAGCTCTGGCTAAACCAGAAAACCAGCTACAGGGTAAGAATTCTAAAGTATGTATATAATTAGGTAATTGTTTTTTTAGTAGTTTAGGTAATATGCTGTACTTTATGGACAATTGGCTCCTGTCAATAGACTTTCACACTGATATTGCAAACAAATTATCATATGCCTTGCTTTCTGATTAAAAAAGACATTTTGTGGTATATAACTGAACAACAGCTCATTCAGCCAAACCAATAAACATCTTGAAAATCTCTTATTTAATCTTTCTAAGAATAAGCAGACATGCTCATTCTCTAGAAGCTCACATTTATCAGCAATGATCACAAGTTCTCATTAATCCTTCATCAACCCTGCATTCATCTGATAGTACCTGGCCCCCTGTATAAAAGAGGAGTAGAAATTCACGTCACGGTCCATGCATCAAGCTCCTGAGTTCTTGGCAAGGTAGCCTGCCTCTTCAGACTGACATTAAAATTGATATAAAATTTTCAGATGAAGATGAATCTGCCATGTGGAAATAGTTCCAGTGTTTAAGTACCCTTTGCACTTTATGCTTGCTTTATGCTTTACTGTCTTTCCTCCAGTCATTGATGTTCCTATACTTGTGTCTGTTTATAGGTATCAGATGTCTTCTTCTGTAGATAATTATGGACCATGATCAAATTATCTCTTAATTAACTGAACTAAATAGACTGAGCTTATTTCAAATCTCTACAGAAAGGTAGGTTCCCACATTTCAGGGTTGTTTTTTTTTTTTCTCAGAGTTTTTCTGGTATGTCAACATACTTCCCAAGGGTGGGTACATGCCATGCCAAACACACTGCCTCAAAAATAGTTTTGATGTAACATGTATCACTATTATTACCAACCTCCATTTATCCCAGTATTTCCATCTACATCTGAAGAACCACATTAGGTCTTTTTTTGTCATTCTGTGACATCTTTTCCAGCTGCTTTTCAGCAATGACTTCCAAATTTTCACTGTTATTACTTTCCAAGCATTGTTTTCTACCACTCTAACAACTGGTGCATCACCCACAGCTCTTCATCATTTTCTTTGTTTCACTTTTCTGTTACTCCTATACCTGGAAAATAATATATGGAAAAACCAATCCTTCCTGAAAATTAAAATAATTTTATAATTATATTATAATTAAAATAATTAAAATTTAAAAATACATGAATGTATGATATCTGCCCTAAGTTGTTGAAATGCAATCACAATTTCTGTCTCTCTTCACCACTACAACAATATCTCCCAGTAGAGAAAGAAGTGTGATGCAAGGAATATACCATGGGATAGAAAAAATACTTTGTTTTCTCATTACACTTTTCCTGCTTTGACAATTTCCCTCACATTTCACCCTAAGTAGACGAGCAAGCACAGCATACACATATTTTGAAACACAGAAGAAACATATGAATTGTGCTAGTGATAGGGGTGGTGGGAATAGAAAGCAGATGACTGTTCGTGACTTAGGTTCATTAATCCAAACTGTTTGAGTTTCTGCCCAGGGGATCTTGCAGGTCTCTTTGGGCAATCTGACCTGGCTCTACTATAAGGTTCTTGTAAGAAATGGGTGATTATTTTTTTCCCTAATTTGAGATCAGATAGCAATGATAAGGATTTTACCATCTTTGAATAATATTATTAGATTAATAGCAGTAATATAATGTCTCATATTCATGAAAGTGAATGAATGAAATTGGCTAAATTGTTCAACAGTGTGTTTCACCATCCTGGTATTTTCAAGCACATCAAGGTCAGAAATTTTTGCTCTGAGAGGCAGCAATATATGCACCTACATGGTGGAGATGAAAGTGGTGGGTATATGGGTATGTAACTTCCAATTTAGTTTACGGTACAGTGCACATGTACAATTTTAGGAGCTGTCTGTCTGCTGTTTGGTCAGCTGCAGCTGATTGCAAGAAGGAGGGAAGCACCATGCTCCTTCACAGAGGCTTCATTTCTGCTCTTTCTCTTTAATCTGGAGTTACAGTCCTTCAGCTGACAGTGAGAGGTGTTCTTCCTCTGTGGGGAAAAGTATGACTGAGATCTTAAGAACCTTATTGTGACTCAGGGAAAGATCCATCTGATCAGCTGCAAGTGCAGTTAAGCTGCTAAAGGAGAACATAAAAAAGAAACTTTTCTCCAGCTATATAAAAGATCACTTTAGATAATATCAGCTCCTGTAGTCAGCAGCTGCTACTAAAGCTCTGAAAGCATTTTCTCCTCTCCATCTTTGTGACCATTTCTACCAGAGGAAAGGTGAATGTAAGCTATTTTACATGCTCACAGCTGTTCAGGAAAGATGAGAAGGCCATGGCAAAACCCTCACCGTGTTATACCTATCACTCCTGTTAAGAAAAACCTCTCCCATTCATGAGGCTGTTGGAGAATGGAGATTGTAACACTTGGAAGGAAATCTGTAGAATTTTTGGTTCTAGTACAGAATTGTACCCCAAGTATCAGTTACCAGTCCCCATTTGTGCAGTAGAACAAAGCCCTTTGCTGATGCCAGGGTGGTTCAGTGGGCACCCAGGCACCCCACCAGTCATGGCTGGGGCCATGGCAGCCTGGCTGGGACATGAGGTCTGGGACACAAGGTGCCCAGGGTGTGGGCACCCTCTTCCATGGCTCTTCCATGGCTTTACCAGGGGGAAGGTATTTAAGACTTGCATCTATCTGTAATGGCCAGTTTCACTCTGCTATAGCCAGATACCAATGAATCTTCTCAGAGGAGAATCTCAGCTCTTCGTTTATAACCTGGAAATGCTTCCAAGGTTTTTATACAAAAGAGAAAAGGAGAGGGGGAAGTTAAAGAAAATTAGGTTGAGTTGGAAACAAGAGAATCTTTACCATTTGTTTACAAAACCTCTCTGTTTCTAAATCCTCATCTAAAAAACTAACATTAACATTCAAACCAGAGCAGATACTTAAATTAGTTTTGAATGCTCCCAAGATCAAGATGAATACAAGGTTTTATTGTATCTGGAACCTGTCCAGTGGAAAGAAAGGTATGGCTGATGTGCTGCTCCTTTGATCTTGCAGTCCACTCTTTCTGCTCATCCTTTCACTGCAAAATGTTATATTAATGCTGATCATTCCAGTAAAGGCTTAACTACAGAAATAACAGAAAAATTAGAAGAGTAGGCCAAACACTTTCTCTTTTATTTCATCAAATTTCTTCATTCTTACAATATATGTTTAGTCATCTTGGTATATGGGTCAAGAAAAATAAATTTTCACAAAAAATATCTGCTGAAATTCTAGCCCAGAACTCTCCCAGTGGAGGACCTGGCTAAGTCACAGACATGACTACAGTCTTCCATGGCATTCTCTCTTCCTCTCAATTATCAAAGCTCTCTGAAAAGCTGAGCGTCTGATACAAGCATGTGAAGGTGAGAAGGAAAACCAAACAAAGTGGATATCTTTCTTTCTCAGTAGGCCTGGATAAAAGTATACATTTAGGTTTAGAAATCCTTTTTTATTTGTTTGTTTTTCCTACTCTATTCTGTGTTTCTTTTCAAAGAGTGAAAGTGAAAATATAAAATAGGGACTTTCCCATATATATTGCTGAATTTTAGAAGCAGGAATGGGAATGGAATATTTGGACCACCCCTGCTGTTACTTCTGAGTCCTGACTACTGCTGTTCACTTCCTTATCATTAATAAAAGATCAAGGAGATGACACAGACACTGTGGTGAGAAACAGCAAGTCTGTTTTGACATGAATTTTCCAGAATAATTCTCTTTCTGTACTGATGCTAAAGTCTCACACAGGGAGGTTTTTTATTGGTTGAGTATGTGCCAAAGAATGTTAATAAGGGAGATGGTTGAGTTAGTAATTCCCTTTCAGAAATGCTCTGGGAGTGTGCACCATTGGGGTTTTTGGGAGTGGTATATATAGCACAGGCATGATGGACACTGATTATCTGCATTGCTGCAAAGTAACTAACATTATTGGTCTGCCACATCCTTGCACAGTGCAGTATGAGTGCACCCAGTGTGCAAGATATCCACGAGCTCCCTTCGTCTCTGCCAGTGGGAGGGAAACTTAAAATTGTGAAGAGAATAAGGAGTAAAAACTGAACATTTCCTGAGTATTAATAAAAGGAATCAGTATCCCATTTTTACCCAGAGATCTTGAAGGGACCTATATGATCCAGTGACTCTAAAATTTAGATGTACAGAGAAGCTGGATGGCTAGCTCTTTGTGGCTTTTTTGAAAATTGCAGGAAAAGGTGCAGTGTCCATTTCTTAGTGTCTCTGTGAAGAGCACATGCATGGTTCCTAACCTGATTTGATGATCTCTGAAATGTGGACCTATATACAGTCCAGCACACTGGAATATTCACCAATAAAATAGGTAAGTACTTTTAAATTTTAAGCACCCATGAATAAAAATATATCAGAAGGCTCTCACAGGTGATTGCAATCTACTGAACTAATCATATCCTCATCAAATTTTCCATAGCTTGTTTTTGGAAAACTACCCAGAAGCATCCTTCTGCATTTGTTCAAGGCACATTTTTCTGATAAAGGGATTATGTGGGATTTAAAGAAATTTAATATCAAGTAAATAATAAAATAATAAATTTAATATCAAGTGGAGCTTGCCAAGAATAGAAATTACAAAGGAGCTTTCTCATATTACTCAACCTTATTGCCACAGAGCTGTTTTCACAACATTTGGTGTTCGCTTGGATTTTTCTGCATATTGAGAATTGATGACAGTATGTTTGTTACCCAAGTTAAACATTGCAAGTAGTTTAGAATCTCTGATATTTTAGCCATGTTAACCAGAAATGGTGATACATTAAAGAAACTCCGTCACCTGTGGACTCTCTGTAGATCAATGTCCCCTCAGTCTTAGAGGACAGTGAGCCACAAACCTAATAATAATTAGGACTCCTAGCCGAGGTGAAAAGCTATTGCCTCATGGAACTATTTTCCAATCCTCCTCCTTCCAGCTGAGCTGGACTAGTGACACTATAAAATGGCAATAAAAAGACTCAAGTTTAAAAATACCTTCAGCTTCCCAGGTCCCACAATGGCAAAGGTTAAGTGGATTATGTGGAGATAATTCACTCAGCTCCAGGGGGAGGGTGCTGATTGCCAGGGCTGTTGGGTACCTCCCTCTCCCCTCCTCACTTGCTGAGCAGTGATTGTTATAGTAATGTCAGTTTTGCCAATCTAAAACAAGAAAAAGCCTGGAAAACTTTCCCAATGGACCCTGCAATTACTAATGGGCACTGTCTGGTACTTGCAAATTTCATTTGGATACAGCCTTGAAAGCTGAGCATGGAAGTGGTCCCTAGTCCTCAGCTGACATCTTAATGCTATTGACCATTCATGCAAGTCTTCCAGTAAAAACACCCTGTTTCTTCAGGAGAAAAGGAATATGAAAAAGATTGCTGGCCTTGCATGAACAGCTACTCTCCCCCATGCTCCAGCTGAATTAAAACCACCAATTACACCTCTAGTTGTGTGGCAACACCTACACTGTGTTTCCAATTAACTTTGTAAGTTTTTAATCAGTGACAAATGCATTTTTGTAAATTCAATTTGCCTTTTATTGCAGCACCTATAAAATGTCTTGCAGCATTCCGGAACTTTGTGAAGGTTTTACTTGCTACTGACATAACGCAGCTGTCGGACCTACAACAAAGGCTGAGGTTTATGAGCAACTTGAATTAGGATGTAGGTTAAGCAATTAAAGTTCAAGCAGGGGGAGGGGGAAATGGTTTCCCAAAATTTGCACTTGCCAATTTAAAAAAGCACACCAAAAATCCTGCTGTACACTAGGATGGGAGAAGCTAAATCAGCTAAGGAGACCATCCTCAGCTTTAAAGTTGCTATTTTGAGAGCATTCCATATGTGAAAAGGTCACCCAGATTTCATTAATAAATCCGCTCTGCTGTTTGTTTTCTTTTTTAATCAAACTCAAATGCATCCTGTTAAAGGGCTGAGTGATTAGATCATAAATCTGGATGTCCTTGAAGATGATGAAGAAAATGCTTATCTGTAAAGCAATCATCATACTGCCAGTCCTATCATTTACACATTTTTACACATGCTGGAAAAACGGTTTAATTTTAAATAATTTGCTTGTATTTTTAGGTAGGAAAAAAATCTTGCTGACTTACAGTTAAAAGAGCAACTGGATTACTTGTGACATATGGAAAAAACCCATTACGTCTAATCTTCTGTATCTAAATTCAGGGTATTAAAACAACCAACATTCATAATAAACATGAATTAATATTTCATCTTAGTAAAAATCAAGTCTCAGTACATTAAATTCTGTTTCCAGTTATATGAAAGTATTCTCCTAAATTCAACAACTCTGAAATTAGTCAGTTATAATGGGGCCTAAGTGTAAATTTGCTTTGCTGGGTTTTATTTGGCCCGGTAGAGGCAATCCAAATGAAGTTACCAACTGTATTTTTGTTATATTAATGTATGGGAATCCTTGTTCTGTGGGGTCCAGACAGTACATATTGTGCTAGATTTCTCATTTCTTCTTTTTTTCTCTATTTTTTTGTTTTCCTTGTGTCTTGATTTTTCCTTTGTTTGCAAAGTATTTATTCAATACTTCTGGCAGTATATTTTTCTGTTGGAAGCATAATTAGGATATTGCTGTAACTTCTCCTGTATGCATTTGAGTCTTGCAGCTGATTTGTCACTTTGCCTGAACCCAACTGTGGACATGACTGTGGCTAGCACCAGCAGCATATTTACCTATTGCAGTGCTAGCAGGAAGTTGGGAAATGAATGTCTCTTTGGAGCTTTATTAAAACAGTGGATGTGTAAAATAAGTCTTGTGGATTTATAAACATTCTTACAAAAGGAATGAGATATGGAGCAATATTTTGAGGTGGGTAGACACACGTTGCAATTTTTTAGCTGACTGCATGACCTGCTTTTACTTTAAGGTAAAACCCCATCTATTTTCATTCAGTGGAGCCATTTTGATTTCTGGAGGCTTGATCTTCAGACGTAAAAGTTACAAGGTAAGTCAGCTTGGCACTGATGCTAGTGCCAAACTGTGGCTCTGTGGAATTTAGCACAGTGCACGTTATCTGATGACAGTGGACGTGTTGCATTATTTAGTGCATAGAATGTCCACCCTGCAAAGATTTATGTGTTTGTTTAACTTTGTTCTGTCTGGCTAATTACTCACAGTCACAGAAGATCCTTACATGTATAGAGTGAAACATCAATGTGTTTTATTCTCAAAATATTTTTACAATTACTTGCTTAATTCTTTACTAGTTGAAAAGACACTACAGTAAAAGCTTACCAAGGTTTCTAAATTATATTTTCCCTGCATATCACAGTGAGCAGAGGGAGTAACAGGATCATTCTAAAATTTGTATGGGAGCACTCATATGCACCTAACTTTACTTCACACAATTTTCTTTAACTGACATTTATAAACATTATTTTTATTTGGTTGTTGTACACCCTGCGATCTTCTCCTCATAAACGCAAATGCTAACTTAAATTGAGTTCAGCAAGCCAGTTTTGAGCTGCATGCAGAGAAGATTAAAAGAAATAGTACAAAATCCTCTCCTGGGAAAGATCAAATGGTTACTGAAATGAAAGCAGCCTAAAACTGTAGGGTTTAGCCCAGAGCAGGGAGGGGAATTGGGCATTTAGCTATAATTAACACCTTCTACTTGCACTCTCCACTGTTTCAAATGGATTGTTTTTTATTATAGGTAGCTGCTCACAAACCTGAAATCACTTCATTAAAAAAATAAAAAGAATCAGAAAAAAATATCAGCAACTAATAAGGCTAAATTCAAGTGTCCACTCTTCAAGCAATGGTTCTGTAATCCTCATATTTCTATAGTCAGCCACAAAGTCATCTAGCATTAGTTACATATAAAAAGACACTACTTCTGTGTGAATATGTGATTGCAGAGAAAAATCAACCTTTTTTTCCTGCTTTCTACAGTACTTGCACTGAAATTTTGCTTGGGTGAATGCTTTATTAGTTTATTTGAAGCTTGAGATTAACAACTTTATCCAGAATAAATGTTTTATGTATTCTTGATGCTATTTCTTCAATCTTCTTTTATTTCTGCCAGTGTTGCTTAAAAATATCTCAGACAAGTACCTAGAATGTTTTAAATTAAGATGTTGTAGTGGTTTTTTTCAGTTTGTCTTGATAGATAAAGTGCCCAAAGAAAAAAAAGGCTGACAAGCTTCCTTAATTGGTTTTCAGAGAGCTTGCTCAGTGTTTTTGCTATGTTGCATGCTGGAATCTGAACTATGACTAATTTTCTGTCCCTTTCTTCTATCATGAATCAGTCATTGTCAGGTCATTGCCTACTGATCATTCAGTCCCTCAGTCCGGTGCCACAAAAGTACTTGTTTTACCAAAAAATAACTAGGTTGCTACCTTGCATCAGCTGATCTTAAAGTAAGATTTTCTGGCTTTCTGAACTTCAGTTTGCATGTTGCTACTACTCCTCTCCTTTGGCATTTATAAATCCATATCCTGTGTCGGTTGATATCCTGCCCCTGTAATGCTTTGCAGGCTGTTAGCATACTTCTTCACCTGGTGGAGATAAACGCTGGTAGTACATCATAAAAATAAATTCTGGTTCACATGTGCATTAAAGATCATCATATATTCTGAAATAACAAGACAGTGGAATTTGGTTTGGAATTCTTCTGTAACTGCAGTAGTGCCCCAAAATCATCACCTTTCCTTTTGCCCTCTCCCGCTGAGCTGTACAAGGAGCCCGAGAAGTGTCAACAGAGTGCAGATGTGTCCTGCTGAGTTCCCAGTTCACCACAGGTCTATCCCTGAACAACATACCTGGTGGTTCTGATAAACTTATGCACACAACATTATTAAAAGATTAGCAATGTTTTCTCTGTGTGAGGCCAAGACCACCAATACCAGGAGTTTTGGGGGGATGCAGTGGGTAGGGAGATGACAGATAGCACTTACTGATGTCAGTGATCCATAGTGAATTATAGTGATCCATAATGAATTTTGCTTCAGTGTGTGAGAGGAGATATGGTGTTTAAGAAAGAAGATGATAAAACAGAGATTGTCATATTGGTTCCTTTCTTCTGTGGCTAAAGTCTATGAGTTATGTGGATTTGTTCCCTTTTTTTTTTTTTTTTTTTTTTTTGTTTTCTTCCTAAAGAAAGACTGTATTGACTATAAACTTATTTGAAGTAATTTCTCCTTCTGCAGATAAGGTTAATGCTTTTGAGCTTGCTCTTCCATGCCTAGGGGGTGTAACACATATGGTAAGTAATAATAAAATACTGATCTGACTGTACAACTTTATGTAAGGCATGTGTGACTAAAACCTGAGCAATAAAATCTCCTTTCCTGCTCAGACAGAACTGTATATACTTGTCATATTTTATTGGTTGTTAAATGGCACATGCCCTTATGGATCACAACCGAAACCAGACAGCCTAGGGTATCATTGCATATATGTCATCTTCAATGAAAACATTACAGCAGATTTCTGTTCACTTGGGCAAATTAAGCTATAGAAAAGTAAACAATCATGTTGCTGATGAATATGTATGCACTTAAAGCATGTGGAAACTTTAGCTGTTCAGTACTAGTGGCAAAAATATCTCTGATTTAAGTGGTGACACACACAGCGATCAGGAAGCAATATTGTAAAGTGGTATTTTTTAAAGATAATTAGACACCTTTATTGGATGCAGACAAAAATATCTTATAGATCCAACAAATTAGACCCCTTTTAGCTGCATTAGTAAATACCATGTAATTCATTAACATCCAGTGACTAGAGCTATATGAAAGAGATACACAGAACTTCAATATTACTATCACTGTTAGTAGTGTTCCTCATCCTTCTGAGTTCTGAAATTGTTGTTCTTTTCCTACACGGTAGACAATTCCAGAAAATTATAAAAATTATTTTAAAAATTCAAGAGGCATCACATATAACAACATTTTAGAAAAGGATTGTGTTAAATATACAGTGAAACTGTGCTTTATATTCCCTTCCATGGAATCCAATGGCAAAAATTAATCACAGTGATTTTAATATTCATTATTACTGTGAATATGTATAAATTAATAATATCACATGCTGCAAACCAAACTGCACTGTTGTATTGTGTGATAAACAAAAGAAATTATACAGTTACACTTGTAAACCATCCTTTGCCGATTCTTCAAAGTGGCTGAAACTATATTTGTTTAACAACAAATAAAGCCTTGTGACTTTTGTTTAGCCCACATGGCAGCATAGCCCACTGAATAAGCCGTTTGGACACAGTGACACTGACCTTTATGAGAGATACTTTTGGTAACCAAAGATATGATATTTCTTCCTTTGCAGGTATTAAAAAAAAAATAAATCTATGGTTGATGCCCTGCTGTCAATCAAATAAATAACTGGGAAGGCCATGCTGATCTGGATTTTGAAGAGTGATGTGTCATTATTGTAAAGCCTCCAAAGGTAAGAAGATTTAATTTTTTCATATTCTTGGCACCAATAGCTAAGAAACTCCAGAGTGACAGTGACATGTCAGGAAACTGAGAGTGGATAAATGAAATTTTGGTGACTAAGTATAATTTACCTACACAAGACTGTGAACATTTCAGGTAGCATGTGCCCACCTCCCACCTGCCAGGCATTCCAACCAGATCCTTAGCAGGTGAGAGAGGCTGAGAGCAACCTGCAGCAGTGCTTCCTTAGGCACTGTCTCCTGCAGCCAGGTGAGTGATACCAGTGATGGAGAATCCAGAACAACTCTGTCATCCCTCAATCCTCTTCCTGCAAAACCCTTGATCTTTTCTCTCCCTCTAATAAGAAGTCTCTATAACTACCATTTCTCCCAATATTATCACTGCTTTACATCCATCAGAAATAATGTAATAAAGGTCAGGCTGATGATGATAGTTAGGCTTCCAGTTTTAAATGGCTGGTTTTGGGGTGAGCTGAACTGGCATGACCCTGGCAGGGACTGAGCTGCTGGGCTTGTCTTGGCTGTGTTTATAAGCACATCAGGTTTGTAGTCAGAGCATCTTCCATCAGAGGTGCTGATAAATTTGAAGGAAGACAGAGTTCATGCACACAGTGCTGTCGTCTAGTCTGCAATGTCTTTGTTAGGATGATGTCTGTGGGACATATACATTGGCTTAACTCTCAAATTCCTTGCTATTAAATGCTTTTGCTGTATGGAGAAAATATGGGAGAATAAGCTTAAGTGACAATAGTATGGGTGTTCATATTTGGTGAAGATGATTACTGAAATGGGTGAAATGTCAAAGCAAACTAAAATATTCACTGGTGTATTAGGGCTCAGCTAGGAGTTGTGTAACAGAGGGTGTCTCTGCTGCTTTCCTCCAGCAGAAGTGTTCAAACCTAGAGCTCTGGAGATGGACTATACTGCTGTAAATTCAATCTCCTCTTACATGTTTTTTTAAGAGCTGTGAATTTCCTTTTTTTTTTTTTTTTTTTTTGTTAGATTGGTTGCATGAAGATGGTAAAAAGTCCGTTGAGGACTGATTTAATGATTCTGACACTTTTAACACTGAAAGTAAACTGCAATACATTTTGAAATGTATTCCAATATCTTTCAAAATCTCAGGTTTTGAGTAACTTTAGTTTTCATATTTGAAATGTGTTTTCCCACAGAACTGAGGTTTTAGTTGCAAAATCAGAAACAGAGTCTGCTGAACATTTTGGAAGCATGATTTTAGCTTATGAGATGTGACTGCCATGGTGTGTGTAGTCAGGTCTCTGATCTATTCCAAATACCACACGTATGCCATGTAGTTTTCACAAAGCTGTAAATCTGATGCTGCTCTTTTAATTGGGGGGCACACAAGAGTTTACTTTGAAGAAAATAGGACTATTTAAAGGTATTGGAGGATCACTCCTAGCCTCAGCCATTTTTCTTTGGTTCCTGCTGCAGCACCATTTCCAGGGTGTTTGCAGAGGGAGTTTGGCCGGCGGAGCGATGAAACCCCCGCGGCTCGTGTTCGCGCAGCTCAGTCCCCGCTGCTCCCTCTGCTGGTGGTCAAAGACGAAACACAATCGACACCATGGAATTACAACCGCTCCAGGATACAAAATAAAATACTCACGGTTTATATCTCTAAATTAACTAATATCCACAATTTTTGTGTCGAACTGAGCTCTTTTTTAATCGGACATGTTCCGTCTGGCATACCTACTGCAATTTCATGTATTTCCTACCATGATTCTTTCCATAAAGTGCTGAACTACCTCATGTAAACACATCCTCATTTTTGAAGTAGTCATGAGGTAAAAATCAGGATGCAAGCTAGCATCCAGAGTGGATTCTGCCCAAAACTCTGTGAATGAATGGTCAATACCCTGTTGCCAACAGAAATTCTTCGTAAGTGCAATAACTGAAATATTAAGCAGCTTACCAGGAGATGTATGTGCATAATATTCACATGATTTCCCAGCCAAGCCACTCCACACCTCCTACTAAATCTTTGTTTAACACTCTGTGTATGAAAGGTATTCTTATTTTCATAATATGAATCTGGTAAAGGACTGAATTACAGTAAATTGATAATACTTTAAACTAAAATTCTCATTCAAGGCAAATGGATGCAGTGTCATATTATTTTAGAATTTAATCTGTATACCAAACTTTCACTCACTGCTACATATGCATGTGTAAGAAGAATCTGAGCCTGATTAGTGTTTAGCACACAGCTTGTACCGCAGGAAGCACATGGAAATGCAAGTGCTGATCATTTAGACACAAGGCCTGTATATTTCCCACTCATTATTCCCTAAACTGAAGGACATAAATACCAACAGCCAAATGCCTTTAAGTCACAAGAAAATGTGTCTCCCCTCTTACTTTTTATTTTTATGGATAAGGGAGCTTTCATAACACAGCTAAAACTGAAGATCCATCCAAGTCTACTTAAGACACCTTAGCAAAGAACGGTTTGCTGGTCTCACATCAGTGCATATTGCAAAAAGCATTTCAACTCAGCGGATAGTCTCTATTTAAGCTGAGCTTTTTGGACTGAAATAATAGGGAGATCTACATAACTGAATTACTTTTACCTCAAGAGACGTTTTTGTCTGTGAGGGTACACTTGGAAGCAGTGACCTGATAATAGGAGTGCTGACTACACATTTGCATGCAGCTACACAAGGAGGCAGGCTTAGATTAGTGATCTGAACTACTAACATTAAAATACAGTTTTATGATAAATACAGAAAAGCTTTCCAATTACTTATAATTCTTACATTGGCTGTCCAGCACAAAAAAACCACCACCAGTGGCAGCAAGAGCATCTTTGAGAGGAGTGCAATGGAAACTATAGATAGTTCCAGTTTCTTGACTTAATCTCTTTTAGGAGTGAGTTACTTTAACCTAATTCCAATGCATGTTTCCATGTGGGCATCCAAGGGATCATCCAAGGAAGCACCATGTTTACACAACCATAGAAGAATAACAGATATTCAATGCAAAAAAAAAAAATCTAAATGAGGTTAAATTTATTATAATGAACATTACTCAACATGTTTTTCCACATGAAAATATTTATTCAAGACCACCAGCCCCATATCAGTTTTAAAGAAAAATAAAAGCTTAAGGACTCTCAGTTTTCTACACAGCATTTATGAGTGGAATAAAGGACACTCTTGCTCAGTTTGATTTCTTGTGAAATAGAAATAAATTCAGGATACTATGAAAATGATGTTTGTTCTAGTGCACTCTGGACTAAAACACTCCTGCAATTTCTTCTAGGTAGAGTATTTGTATTTTTGTCAATCCATTATTTTACCTCACCAGGCAAGAAATTTCCACAGCATGTTTAAAACACCTAGAGAAAAATCTCCCCAAAACTGTTCATGTCATGCAGCTTTGCATGCTTCAATTAGTACCAGTTTTCTGAGGGTTTGGGGGATTTTTCTTTGTTGGTTTGGTCTTTTTTAAGTTCTTTTTCTCACCACACTGAACAGTCCACTTCATGGTAGGAGACAACCTTATCTTGTATCTCTGGATGTAGGTTATCACACCTTACAGGGAAGCCATAAATGACTGCATGGAATTTTCTTCCATTAAAAAAAAAAAAAAAAAAAAAAAAAAAAAAATTTGATATTGGAGACAGGATTTTCAAGTGTGTGTAGGGAAATTCTGTATTTCAATGAAAGCTTAATTCCTCAGACTCTTAACCCTTACTGACATAAAATTAGTATTTTACATAGTTCCTGAACAGCAAAATGACTCACAAGTAAATTGAAGCTTATGATATGCAGAAATGTGAGTTATTAACAGAGAACCTATTCTGGGACTGGGAGGCACAGGATATTTTGCACTCCAAGAATGATGTTTCTGTAGATGAATCCTTAAGGCTGAAAATGTTCCAGCTGTAATCCTACTGAGTAATGCTTCCTGAGTGAAGTCATGGTGTTACTTCTGGGAATAATTCAGCCCTGAAACTTGGTCATTTTACTATCTTAGATTAGATGAGCCAATTTCTTTAACACAATTCTGCTATGACTGCTGTTTACTTTTTTCCAAACTTTTGCTGTCTCATTATCTCTGGCATTTACTAAATGCCTGTCTGGAGCTAAAAACAAATTTTATGTTTACTCTATGTCAAGTCATCATGGGAACACAAGGGAAAAATGAGAGAGAAACTCAAGGATGTAGACTCTGTGAAGAAAAAATCGTTGTATTCAATCAAAAAGAGAAGGCTGGCTTTTTCTACCCTCTGCAGAAAGGTTAGCTTGCCTTGGCAGTGCTTCCCTCATGCTGCTGGGCAGGGGAAGCCACCACCTGTACCTGCTGAAGGTGACAGGTCTGCCTCCATGCACCGTGCCTGGCTGTGCTGGCACACCCTGCCTGGCAGCACCCTCACTGCTGGGGCTGCCTGTGTCACCAGCAGCACGCTCACTGCACACGATGGAGACTAATTCCTCACAATGAAGAAAAACTTGGCTTCCTCCTAGGCCAGCACTTGGTCCAAATCTGGTAATTGCTTCAGAAATCTGGTCATTAAATGCAAGGTGATTCTGTTGTATGATACACAGTTTAATGACTTCAGCTTTTTCCATGCTGCTTGGATACATTTGGAAAAGATTTTTAAACACCAACAGCTTCTGCTAAGCATTAAAAATGCAAAGCATAATATAACAGGTGCAGAAGCAGTTCTTTAATGTTCTTGTGCTTTCCTCATGAGTTAGGTGGTTACAGTATATTCCAAGAGGATAAGCTGCCTGTTTAATATACCAGCCTAACTTCCACTGAGGAACTCTGAAGCAGCGATACATTATACAGCTATTATTTTTTTCTTTACATTGTTTCTTCTGAGAAAGATGAATTTTATTTGCTGAAGTTCTCTCAGCTATGATTTGGGTTTCTATTTTTCAAAAAAGCTTTCTGTACTAAATCAGATGTAAATGTCCTGTTAAACTATCTCTTACTGTTACCAAAAAAAAAAAAAAAAACAGTAGGTAATATGAAAGATTCTTTTATATTAGACTTGTCAGTCTACATCCATGAGTAGCTAAAGTATAATTTAGTAGTAGAAATTATCCCCTTTTTCTTGTTTGCTTGTGGTGTTTTAGTTTTTTTATTCTACCACTCCACTTGTTTTGTGTGATTCAAAGGATGTCTTACTGATAAACAGAAATGAACTATGTAATGCTCTTCAGCAGTTACAGACAGCCAAAGGGGAGGTATTTCCCATGATTTGAAATAGAAAAGTGTAATAGAAATACTGTATTTAACGTTACTTAGTAAGTATGTGTCTTCCCAGACCAAAATCAGCAGTAATAGAGAGGCCAGGTTGCTTGCTCCTTGCAGCTGTGCAATCAGGGCAAAGTGCAGTGCTTTTGCCAGTCTGGTTTTCAATGGCTGGATCACAGGGGGTTTCCGCTCTTTCCTATTTGCAGAAAAGTCTACTGGTTTTTAATTTCAGTTTCAAACTAATTCAACAGTTCCTCCCTTTTATTATAGTTCATCACTGAACTTTCAGGGGGAAAAAAATAAAAAAGAAGGGGCGGGGGGGAAAGAATTATCAGCAAACAATTTTGGCATTATATTTTTCTGTAAACCTGCAGATTCTCTGCAGCTCCAGTAATTCTTTTGCTTATATTACTGATTTTCCAGTTAAACATTCAATGCTTCCTGGTTTACTACTCTATAAGTCTCTGAATGTTTTTCCCAAATGGATATTTATGAAGGATGCTTCTGAACTCAGATGCCCCATACCCATAAGATGAATAGAATAAAAAATAAATTTGATTATGTAAGAATCAGAAAATTGACCCAGATCTCCTTGCAAAAGCAAATGCAAGTGTTGGTCCTAAACAGATGGTAAGTAAAAACATAATGACAAGCGTGCAAGGCAAGGAAAGCCAAGTGACAATTACATGAACTTCAATGAGATTAGCAAGTCAGTCTTTCATTTTTCAGTCTGACGATTTTCTCAAGTATATAAAAAATATTTCAAGGCTGGCAACTGAAGACATGGAAGGAAATTCTCGACATCACAGAGTAGCCTCCAATTCCTTAAAGTTCAGTATTGTAGAAAAGGAACTCACTAGGATATATAAAAGCTAAAATCTGTTATCCAGGAATAAGATTACAGTGTTTTATAACCACTCCTTTTCTGTGAATACATTAGAATCTGGGTAAAGAAAAATAAATAGCCTACTGTTAAAATTGATGGAGAGTACAGACTAAGGGAGAATACTCCTGGATGGCTATTATTTAATTTGTTTTTTCCTAATACTGTACAGAAATATTTTTAAATATATATTCTAAAAAATGCAACAAAGACACTTGAATGTACATCTAATTATACGTTCTAACAATATAAATATGTAAACATTCATACAGTTTTCTAGTCATCTTGGAGCACACATAAAAATCACTTTCAAAATCAAAATTTCACTGAGGAATTTCACTTTCTTTAAAAACTATTAAGAATACTCACGAGTCACATCCATAGCTTGCTCTTTTACTCTGTAGGGATTGATTCTCCCTTGAAGCCTGGATATAATCATTGCAATGCTACCTGAAGGATCAGTAGAGGATAGCACTTCAATTACAAGCAAGAACCTGGGCCAAAAAGGAGCTCTTGGTAATTCTCACAGTGCTCATTATCTTTGGCTTTCTGCCTTAACAACTGGCATGTACAATAGCAGGTGTATAAACGTTCTGCGTGGTCGTTGTGTATGCTCCACACTTGACCTCACTTGGCAGAGATCTGTCTCCTCCTCTGCTGCCTTTCACCTTGGGAAATCATTACATAGTTTACATTTACGTAAGGCTGATCCAAACCACTTCTGAATTACAAGCCTTTAAATGGCACCCTCTTTGCAAAGGTGTGAGTGGCCCCACAAGGGACCAGGAAAATTCCTCGCCCAGGACCCAGATTTCTGAGCTACGCTTAGCCTGATTTTTATAGTAAGAATTCTTTAACAGAAGTGGTGCAGCTGAAACAAACACCAGTGAGTGCTTTCCAATTCACTCTTTATACAAGCTCATAAAAATGACCTTTGTGTGAATTTGCCAGGGAAAAATGTTTCTATCTATAAGATGTGCAGATCCGGAGATGTGGAGAATATAAACTCAACATTCTGGTTGTGCATCTGGCTTACATTAGTCAGCAGTACACGATGTGATAGTATAACAGAAGTAAAGAGCGCAAGGAGGGATTCGAACGCTCAGTTACCACATCTGTCTCCCTGCATTATCATCATTAGAGTGTTTAGTGCAATTTATCTCCCTTTCCATTTGGAAGATTCATGTTCCCTCCTATGAACTGGGCATCAGCCCAACCATGATGGGTTGTGTCCACAGGGGGAACGCCTTCACTTTGACACCTGCTAGTAGCCATCATCTGCCCAGCAAGCTCTGCTTGGCTTGTTTATGTTTGCAATATTTAGCCAGCCAAGGAAGGAACCAGTGTGTGTTTGTCTGATATGGAAACAGGAAAGGGAACTAGGGGAAAGAAAGATAAAGGTATGTCCACTCTTCCACAGCTGACAGATTTTACATCTCTGACATACCAAAATTAACAAAGCTGGGCTCTGCTTTTAACTGATTATAAGTAGAGAAGAAGGATGCTGCTGGGTTTAAGGCTATTGGCTGAGCACAAGAAATGACGAGTGAGTCATTTGCACTGGCCACAGTCTGACAGTGGAAAAATCAACCTCTCCATCCCAAAGTTACTGAAGAACTTGAGTATTTAGCCTTCATATTATTTTGTGCAGAGATCAACTTTTACTATGTTTTTGCCAGAATCCAATACCCTGAGGCTCTGATCTCAACGAGGTCATCTGGTTATTATCATAATGCAAACTGTCCCATTCATGTCTCTGCCCTCAGGCCTAGATCTTACAAAAAAACCCTGCATGTAGAAAGGAACTGAGGAAAAATACCTAGATGGAGGACAGAGAATTTTTCCTTTGTGTCAAAATTTCTATAATGTTAGAACCAAATTATTAGATACAAATTAGATAATGTTAGATACAAATTATTGCTAATTGAGGCATAATGTGTAAAATGGAGCTGGAGAAATTCCCTTTGTCCAGCTTCCTGGCATTAATGGCAAAATCAAAAAGCACTAAGTGATCAGAAGGTTCAGAGTACTGTTGTAGTGCATGTTATCATTTCTGAAAACTTCTTCTGGAGATGGTTGTTAAAATATGCTTTCAAGGAAGGTACAAGGATCCCTATTTTCTCAGGCTTCTACTAGGGAGGAGAATGGAGGAGGGTCTGCACTTCTGCTAAGTCTCATCTTAGTGGGATGTGTAAGTGGGTGTGATTCCTGCAGTGTGTGTAGGAGTTATCACGCGAGCTTTAATCTAGAAGCTGGCCTGTGCAGGCAGTGATAACACATCCAGTTGCAGCATACACAGATGTTAGATACAAAAGAAGTCTAATTTGAATCGAGAGATCTGGGTTCTGTTAGTGACTGTGCCATATATTTCCTGTATTGCTGTAGGCAAGGCATTCAGAACCTGATCCAGTCTCCATTTAATTCCGCAGCACCCCTTTGTCTGGCAGTACTCTGAGCTCGATTAGACTCCTAGTTTATCACTTTCCCATATTCCCATATTCCTCAGGGGTATAATCTTACCTGCTCAATCCATAGGTGTCTGATATAGCTTAAACCATTTGCCTCTGAAGTGATTTGCTACTTAGGCATAGCATGAATATGCAACTGAATTAAATTCTCAATTCAGCAAAAGCCTAAACCTCTAATAAGCTTCAATCAAGTAAACACATACTGGAGAATTTCAGGTTCTGTGTCATTAGGTGTCTATACATACTCTTTAAAATTCAAGAAGGTAAATTATTTCATTGGAACTACTCAAGGGCCTAAGATGAAGCATGTGTCAAAGTACCTTGCTCAACGCCCTATTATCTGTCATTAACCATAGACACTTACTTAAAGTTAAGCATATCCTTAAGTGTATTGCTCAATTCATCCCTAAAAGCATAATACTGATATGCTTTCTAGCACAGAAAATACATTTGAGCCTAGAAAATACTAAAAGTAACCTACCTTTGATTATATGAAATGTCACAAATTATTAGTTTAATCTTTTTAATAAATCTAAAGAAACAAAAAAAAAAATTAAGGTCATGTAGCCTATACTAATTTCCAGGAATCTTGGTTACACTATAACCCTTCACTTTTACATAACTCTGAAATCACAATACGGATGTGTATTTTGAAGTAATTGTGTTGGTGGTCCCTTCGTGCTTTCTGAACATCTAACAGTTAGCTAAGCAAACACACATGACTGATTAAAAGAAGAAAGGGAACTATTTTTACAGGGACCATTAAACTTTAACTGCCATCTGGCAGGGAATGATTAGAGAAGATCAAAATTAAGGCAGTCAACACAAATACTGTGTGGATACCTCAGGGAATTAATGTGGATAGAAGACGGTGGACTTGTGGCTCTGTTAAGAGACAGACAGAGAAGGAAGTGGTGAACACATCCTTTATGACTGCTGCCCTAATGGCCACATTCACAGCAACAGAAGCAGAGAAAGAAGAAATCAAAACCACCTGGGAATAATCAGACGCTTGCTGTCATAAAGAAAGAAAGTTAAAGGATTATACAAGAGCCACACCATTCTTGTTCCCCAACAAGACAGGAAGGAAATTTTTATTGTGGAGGTGTGTTGCAGTTGGCAGGTTATCTACTATCTTTACATAGGCATTTTAAATAGGGTCCATAATAAATCTTTTAATTGAAAGGCTTTATGGAACACAGACTTGTGGTTGATCTAACTGAACACTGGATGTCACTATACACACTATTAGTCATTTTAGAGGCATTAAAACACAGTCCAGCCATGAATTGGAGCAATCCAGACATGTTTTCTAAAAATCAGCCATCTTTAATTATTGTTGTTCTAGAGACAGCAGTTTCCATGAGCCAAAGCTTCCAAGCTGCCTAGACATGCACCAGTTTTTTTTAACAACTACTCAGCTGTGTGCCCCAGCAACGCTGCTGGTAGGTATTCCCTAACAAGTGTACCTCGTCTGACTTCATATTTTAAGGGAAAGATTTGAGGTTTGTATAGAGAGATAATGGACTGGCTGCTCACTGCAACATCTCAGAGCTGAGACTTTGACCAGGCAGCCTTATAACTTTGCTGTTATGGCTGGTAAGAAACAATCAAAATACAACTCACCCAAAAGTGCAACAGCCCTCCCATGAGGCAGTTCCTTGTCTGACTGTGCTGGAGTAGAACCTTCTTTTCACCCCTCATGAGCTATTGGATTGGAAAACCTCTGTTCTCTCATGCATGTGCCTTGAAGTTTTTCATTCCTTGGCACTAATAATACACACCTCTTCTGCCACTCTGCAGCACTTACCTGAGGGTGTTTTCTCAGGTACACAATTATTATGAGGGAGCACTTTTAAAAGAATTATCTTCCCTTATCTTTAGAGAAGATAAGGAAAAGAAAAACAAAGAATCTCAGAGTCTAAGTGGTATGGAAAACAAATCAGCACTGACAGCCTCACAAAGTCAGGTTAGCTGCTAAAAAGGCTAAGGATGGAAGACAGGTGAGAGGACGTAAAGCTTAGTTACAATTGATGAGAAATATACTGTGAAATTAGGCTTATTTTTCTTTTTCATGAGCTCAATACAGTATTTTGAAGTCATCAAAAGCATAGGAAAAGCACATTAAGTATGTTTCAAAGCCCATGAAATCTTGTCAACTGTACCCAATTTTGTAAACACGCTAAACAACAAAATGACCAGAAATATACACATTACTACTCTGAAATGTACAGCCAGTAGAAACGTTTGGTTATTTTAGACCTTGATTCCCAACAGAATTTTTCAATATACTCATGTGTTTACTTGTCACTCTGCATCCTTGAAATACTAGGACTCTAAAAAATGTTTGACTCTTCTGCACATTCTCATATTCAACATTTTTTAGGAAGAGGTAAAATATAACTAGAAACAGCCTTAGGTGGTTTTTGCTTATAAAGAGAACAACTGATAATACCTTTCCTGATTTGAAAAAATACATTTCTATGCACAACATGTGAACCACGGTCTTAGTGCTATTCAGCCAAAACACTATGGGTGTCAAGGGGGTTGCAATTTTTGGTTTACTTTCCACGGATCCTGGCTGCACAATAGAATATCTAGGAGTCAGAAATTATGACTGGAAATACATAGCTGGAAATTATGTAGCCTGAGTCTTATTTTATTCTAAATAGCATTTTCTGAGATATATGCTGGGCAAAATGCTCTTTTGCTTAACTGCAAAGTTATATTTTAAAATTTGAGCATAGTTTTGAGCTGTTTGGTTGAGGCTTATGAAGGTTTTGCTCTTTCCTAAGCTATTTCTAGCCTTTACACAGTACAGTGGAATTCTGCTAACAACAAGTAATCTGTTTAGGGGGCAAAACAGGAGTCAAGCGCTGCTACAATATACTAATATGATACTAATATGATATGCATAATATATCAATACAATATAATGTATCTTATACAGAGCATTATATAGACTAGTAACTTTAATAATCAGTATCAATGTTGTTGTACATACGTGCCATTTTACAAATGGGTGGGGGCAGAATATGCCTTACACAGAAATCTGTTGAGAACCTAGAAAGGAAAAAGCTGTGCTGCAAAAAGCAATGCTCTATCATTCTCTTCTCAGAATATACTGCAGACACAAAGCAGTGAAAAGGGAACCTGAAAAACGCAGGACAGCTCTGGTAAACTTCTGCAGTTTACTGTCCCAGCATTGATGCAGTAACCTGTTAAGACTGCTCAGAGTATGTAACAGACTATGGCTCACTCCTGTGAACAAGGTGCAGAGCATTCATTCTCCACATGCAAAATTCCAAGCACTGAGCCAAACTGTAAGAGAAATAGAGTAGACATTTGTTGATTTTTTTTAATAATACCCACAAGCATCTACAGATGTGATCCCATGTAATGAAGCATGTGGCCTTAAGCTGGAATTATTTGCAAACAGCAGGATCTCCTGGCAAAAGAGATGGCACTTGCTGTGTTATGAAAGCTGTCCCTCTAAAACCATGTTTGGTTAGCACCTATGCCCTGTTGAAATTGGCATAGATAATTCTGAGTGGGAACAATGCCAGCACGACAGATGGGAATGAATACAGGCATGCCAGAGTACCAGGATGTTCATTGAGTCTGAGTATTAGGGACAGAGTCCTTTCCAAGAATTTGGAAGTGGCAGGCTGTCAAGAGTTTCTCTACTTTAGGTACAAAATGTGAGAATATATGAAGTCTTTTGTAACTATGAGTAAAATCAATTATAGTCATTCAAAAATAGATCATTTGAGCCATGCAAAGCATGATAGTAGGCAGCTGAATTAGAGCAACTTTTTCTCTGGGTTCAGAATGGCACCAGGTCCTAGAGAGCAGAACCTGTGCACTGGAGTCAAAAGGAGTCCACAGGTTTTCTGCTAAGTGGTTCAGAGTGAAAAGCTTTCAGATCATCATGAATATTGTTCTTTTGTACAATGCCTTTCAGGCTGTGAGCTCAAAGCAATTTGCAGGGATATGAGAATCTAAACTCATAGCTTCGAGGTGTGTCATTTACAATTAAGCAGATGAACCTTGCATGTATTAATGGGCTGTAGTCCCACCTCCCCTCCAACCAGGGATCATCAGCTGGATGTAGAGCCTCTGTGAAGAAGGTGGAGGAAGGTAAAATCCTTCTGCCACAGTCCTGTGTACCCTGCTTTTGCTCTTTACGTGGCACAAATAGCCATAACAGATCAGTTATCCCAAACACTAATTTAGTCTCCAAACAAGATTTACTAATTCCTGTAGAGGTTTTTTTGAGCACTGAACAGCTGCATTTCCTATTTCTCTTTTCAGATTACGAACAATTTAGTCTCCAAACAAGATTTACTAATTCCTGTAGAGGTTTTTTGAGCACTGAACAGCTACATTTCCTATTTCTCTTTTCAGATTATGAATGGCCAAAATGTATTACCCAAAAAGGCTTGTCCAGGATCATTTATTCTGGGAAACAGGAAAACAACAAATCTAAGAAAAAATGTTTAAGTATTTTTGTTTAAAAGCTAAGAATCTGGTGTTGTAATTTTCCCTGCAGAAAGAGCCGCATTTCCAGAAGAGCCCACTAAGAAAACATTCTTTCATTTTGGATTACTTCAGCTATAAAAATCTATGGATACTTCTGACAAAAAATGGCTCTAATTTTGGCAAAGTCTTGGCTGTCTGTACTGTGTATTATAAGAAAGGTGTTAAAATCGGATTGCCAAAGTTGTGCTCTAACCAGTGCAGCCAATTGTGTCAGCTTACAGCTGAACTTTGTTTTCTGTTCAAAAGGTATTTAGTACTGTTATCAGCATAAAAAGCATTGCTGAATTTATTTTCATTTAATCTAGTGATATTTTGTAACCTAGAAATCCACGTGTGTGTTATCCAGTGAACTGACTGACCATTCCAGATTCCGGCTGCTTTTGCAATGCAGCCTTGAGGAATATCATGACTCATCTGAGTAAGAAAACTTTGTTATAGTTTAGTTAAAGGAGTTTATGTTCTAAAGTAATACATGAAGAGGTATATTCATTCTAATGTTCTGAATCTTCTGTGCATTTATAAAAATTGCTTTCATCAAACATCAGCGGATTTTTTTATTACAGCTTTTCCTCAAAAATCAATTTCCAAAAAATATTAGGCAGATGCATAATAATAATTTTTAAACACATGAGAGTTCACCCTGAATGTTGCAATCCTGACACACACATTGAATAGATGTGAAGCATAAAGTGAAACTATTAATGAACCTGACATTTCCTTCAACTTTAAGTTACATTGCAAAGGTTCACGGTTGGACTCAATAACCTCTGAGGTCTTTTTCAACTTAAAAAATTCTATGATTGTATGAAATATAAATGAAAGTTAAATTAAAATAGGGAATCATAATTTTATGGGAAAAGAAATAATTTTTGCTGACATATAAAATTAATTTTAAAAATACAGGAATGTCTTCCACCTTGTGACATTCTGGGTTTTACAAAAGGCCGGGTGTATTTTTAATATTTATACTGTTGTACAGCATTGTAAAAGTAACCAGTAGAACCTGAATGCCAGACAATAGGGCTTGTTATCCAGAGGGAAAAAAGCTCTACCACTCTTTTCTGGCAAGGTTTCTTGGAGCCTTGATGTCACTTGCCACCAGAATCCAACAGCTAGAATGAAGAGGAGTTTGCCTCTTTTCCATGCTGAATTTCTGCTGAAGAAAAATGTTTTTCCTCTTGACAACATCCCATTTGGACATATATAGCTGTGGTGTAGCAGACCCTACTTATATAATCATTGTGATATTTAAAGCACACCTTAAAGACCCAAAAATTACATTATAAGGATTATAATGATTTCCCAATCAAATAGCATGAATGTTCTCAACAGTGTTAGCACACATTGCAAATCTTGCCAAGTATGAACGCAGTACTATGTTTGTGGCTAATGTCATCCATTTCTAGGACTCAGGTGTTAAAATAATCAATGGAATGTTGAGCAGAATGCTCTACAGCCTAAATTAGCTCTACTTTGTTAATTGCCTCCTGCTCTCCACTGAAAAAAGCCATTGAGACTATTAAAAAAAACAAATTTTAGGGAAAAAATTGCTTGCGTAAGTACTCTTGGGGACAAAGATCACTGAAGAGACAGTTTCTCCCTTTTCCTTGTAAAGAAGTTTGGAATTTAGAGAAAAAAACTTTATCATCTGTATTCCTATGAAGAACCTCTTATGATCCAGCCAATTCTGCAATTAAAACAACATTACTTATGTCAAAATTGGCCAACTACTAATAATCAGTAAAAGGGTAAACAGGTATTAAGAGAGTGCTACCAGGAGAATTTCTACTTAAAGCAGAGCCATCTAAAAATGGCTTTGTTCCTTCTTCCCAGAGCAAAAATGGTTTAAATACTCTGGAGTGTATCAATTCTACTCTATATATACATCTTCTTTCCACAAGCCATTGCTCCAGTTGTATGAGTCCTGAATAGGAAGATTCCACCACACAGCTGTCAGTGGAAGAGGTAGAACTGAAACATGGCCCAGGCTGTGAAAAACACTGAAAACCCTGACTTTTTAAATCAATATCAATCAATGCCCTGCAAAGTACATCATAAATCTGGATGTTCAAGAGAGCTAACCCTGAGGTGATGCACCTTAAGTTTTAAAATATTTCACAACATTAGGATAATCTCAGGAGGCCTTTGATCCAATTTCATCCTTTGGGGGTGTTCCAACAATTAGGAGTTTTTGGAATATATTGGTTTTCCAAATACATCTCCTCTTCAAAACAGATTTTAAAAAAAGACTAGTGTGAGTGTGTGACATATTTTGAGTTAATAATCCTCTGCTGGGAGATAAAATTTAACCTGAAGGAATAGGTTTCGATCTAGCAGCAGAACATTTTATTTAGGCTTTGGACAATGGTATTTCTCTTAACTAGCCAAGATTTCTCCTTCAGCAAATACAGAACATTCAGATATAGACATTCATCTTTTATGAGTTATTAATAATAAATGTTGAATTCTGGCAGACCCTCCAGTGCAAAGCACTCAGGACATGCTCGTTTATTTAGCATTGCACAGAATTGTTCTTGCTCAACTGAACCAGTAGACAACTACCATCATTTGCCTGTACCTGGAGGAAAACCAACCCGTATCTATCAGGCAGGCATCCCAGTTTATGGGTACTGTTCCCAGCTGCCTTATGACCTGCTTTCTGCACAGATATAAGGCTTGATAGCACTCTGAGAAGTCACCAGAAAAATGCCGTTTGTATGCAAGATCCATTCTGCTGATACTCATGTGTGGTAACATTCAGAGCGTGATATGTGAAGATACCAGTTCATTTCAGGGTTATAAAGTGAGAGTTCATGTCACTGTAGGACTGATGCGTGGATCCATCAGTGAGCATAGCAAATGAGCTGCTTGGCAGTGAGGGTCAAACAGATGGTTTTTTTTCTTAAAATAAGGACAAAAAGACTGGGAGAAGCTTTATGGTTCCAGGAGAGGATTTTTAGAAAGCTTGGGAAAATTGGGATGACCTTTTCTCTTTCCTTTCTGGGAAAGGAGAAGGCCATACTGGTGGAACCACAGCTAGTGGCCACTTGCTGTTCTTACTGCCCTGACACAAACCTAGCTCAGCAGCAGGGAATTGTAAGGCCACAGGAGCTGTGGGAGAGGACTGGCTCTGCAGGCACCAGGTACTGCTCAATCATCTGCAGTCTATCTTCTTTGCCAGGGGAAAAATGGGGAGAATATCTCCTCTGGCATCCTTGGCTACTGCTCACATGCATAACTGGTCCTGACAGGGAGAGACAATTGGAAAACTGGGAACCTGGTCAAAAAGATTTTCAGAAATGTGACGAGCACCTAGAAATTACACTGTCTTTAGTGCACTGATGCCCTTCCTTGGGGACCTACCAGCAGGTCAGCCATAGGAAATGGTATGAGATTAACAAGTGTTTCTTTGTGAAGATCTTCTTGAATTAAACTCAGCCTGGCCCCCAGAGATCAGTAACAGCTCTTCAAAATCCTCCTGAAAGGAACAGCTGAGTCACATTCACAATACAGTATCAGATGTTATGCCTTAAAAGCAACAATAAACCAGTGTTTAATAGTGGTTTTGACACGGCTCACAACAAATGGCTTGTGAATGCATCTTTAAAAAAAAAACATTCTGGGGTGGGAATTGTGGCAGAAGAGAGCACTTCTTTTGTGAAAGAAGAGGGTTCCTGTTTAGTGCGGTTTTGAGTCCGTGTGACTTTGTGCTGTGTGTACACAGGGGTGTAATTTTCACTTTCTTCTCCATTCATGAGAGCTGGGGGAAGATTTGTTTCATGCCTGGAGGTCCAGACCTCCGGTTTCCCAAGGAGAAATCACGTCCCTAACTGCTGTGCTTTTCCTTCTATGAGGAAGTGAATTTCTTTGTTGCAGACACCCTGCTGGCTGCCGCACTTCCTAAGGTGAAGTACCCGTCTCCAGAAATGGGGTACTCTGAATGTCACTGTGCAGCAGCATGTCACATCCAAGTCGTTCCAATTCTGCAGCATTTGCCTTTGCTTCGTGTTTTTATTCATGGTGATGGCAATACTTATTCCCACAATAGCATATGGATTGAATTTTTCTTTATGAATGAATGAATGAATGAATGAAAAGTTCTGCCTAACCGTTAAAAGGTTTTGCCATTGATATTTATTTCTTAGTGTTTGTCTGTGGAAGAACCATGTGACAGATCTGCTCATGCACCTCAGTTCCCAAAAAAATATGTGTAACCTGTGACAAAGAAAAAAACTAAAAAACCAAAACCACTGGTTTATAATCTCTTTTGCTGGCCTTTTTACAGACTGACTTTTTACTTCTGTTACTAAGACTCTGGATGCACAGTGGAATCAAACCAAATTTGCTGCTGGATTGAGGCAGGGAGCAGAAGGCTGGAAAATTCAAATTGTGCTGTTGCCTCTCACCTTCTGACCTACAAGTGACGTCCCTCCCCTGTACCTACAGATCAGAAGACACTGCGTTGTAGGTTGTAAAAGCAACATTATGGTTAACACTGGTATGCAGCTGCTGAAAGCACCTATTGATCGTGTTTGTTGGGGGGTTCAGGTTGCTGACATGGAGCATGTCTCAGCTTTGTGGCACCTGTGGGTTAACCAGTGACAGCAACATCAGTTGTCCTGGAAGTCTGCAGGAATCCAGCACCCAACCTGAGACTGTTCCCATCCCTAAATACACACACAGCCCCTTACTTGGTCCACTGGAGACTGCTCGCAGCACACAGTTTTAGAATTTATTTTTATTGCACAGATTGTATCCAATGAAAATCGTACAACTTAGATAAATGTTTTCCGGTGTTTTAGTCACAAAGTCGATTTTTCAGCATCTTTCCTAGTTGGCACTAATACCACTTACAATAGCAAATGACTATTAAAATAACCATCCCATTATCAAATGAAAAACATCAAAGCACATGTAAGTGATTAAAGCGGGAATCTCATGCTTTAATGCTCAGATCAGTGAAGATAATCCTATTTCGGTTAATCTTGATTAAAAAGGATGCTTTCGTTACTTGGGTGTGAATCTGCTCATAGTGCAGAAATGACTAATTGAACAGTAAGGGCTTTTTGCACACAGCGGGTGTCCTCGGACGCACCCCCGTTCCCTGCCGTGACCCCAGCGCCGGGGAGGAGGCTCGACACCAACACGGGGCCAGGAACCCCGACATTGACGCCAACATTGACGCCGCCCTCACGGTGCCGCCCTCACGGCCGAACCGCCCCCGCGCGCGGAGGGCGCACTGCGGCTGCGCACGGAAGGGGCGCGCTCGCACGCGCGCGCACGCCCCACGCCCCCCGCCGCCGCCAATGGCGCCGGCACAAAGTGACCTTGGCCGCGCTCCGCCCCTTCCGCCGCCCGGCCCCGCCGCGCCTGCGCACAGCCGGCCCAGCCCGCCCGTCGGCCCGAGCGCGGCACCGCAGCGGTGAGAGTAGCGCCACTCGCGCCATCCGCGCCCATCGCCGCCCCCGCCCGCCGCTCCCTCACCCTCTCCCTCTCTCCGCAGAGACACCGGATCCTGAGCCCCGGGACGCCGCCAGCTAAGATGTTCGCCTGCGCCAAGCTCGCCACCTCGCCCTCCCTGGTGAGTGGGGGTGCGCGGGGGGCCACTGCGCTTCGTCACCGGCCCCGTCCGTGTCGGCGGCGGGGTCGGTGACGGCCGCGGGGCGATCGCGGGTCGGGCGGGCCTCCGAGCCCCGCGGCAGCGCCCTGGGACGAGCCCGTACCGAGCGCTGCCCGCCCGGGAGCGAAGGAGTGGGGGTGGGGGTCGGGCGGACTGCGGCAGGGCCGCGTTCTCCTTCCTGCCTCCTTGGCGCCGCCGGGGCCCGCTGCCAAGGTGAGGGGCCCTCGCACACGAGCGGCGAAGGAGGGGCGGGTCAGCGCAGCCAGCAGCTCCTGGGCCTACTGCGCTCCGAGCCTCGCGCTAGGTCAAATTCCAGCCTGTTGCTTGTCCTGAGCAAGGCCGGAATTCTTTGCCCTTGCCGAGATAAAGGACGGTCCTGCATGAAAATGCCCTCTCTGGCCTGCAGAAGGTCTCATTTTGCATGGTCCAGGCCCAGGTTTCCCCTGCAGGAAGAGCTTTGTGCAAGAGCCGATATGACCTTAGACTGCTGGGAGCCCAAGGACACATGCAGGCCGCTTGTGAAAAAGGATTCATTCATTTGTGCCTCGCTAAATTTAAAAGTCTAGGTTACATTTGTGCATTTAACAACTTCGAAAATAATTTTGATGGCTTTTATTTGTTCATTTCAAAATGTGTTTCACTGCTTCCTGGTCGGTCAGGATTTTTTGTCGCTGTTTTGCTCTATTTTCTGACAGCATGTATATGTTCACAGAAGGAACATGAATGGTGTGGCTATTTACTATGTCTCTTCTGAAAACAGTGATGTCATGTTGCATGGCAGTGCTTGCTTCTGTATCGTTTATTGTATATCCAGCTTTCAGAGATTGCTGTCTTTCAAGGAAGACAAATGGCTTAGTAGCTAATAGTCTTACTATCTTACAGGCTGTTGTATGGAACAGCTGTGATCAAATGTTTCATTTTTTTATAGTTTTTTTCTTTCTCTTACAGATCCGTGCTGGATCAAGAGTCTTGTACAGACCAATTTCGGCATCTGTGTTGTCTAGGCCAGAGGTCAAGAATGGAGAGGTACCTTATAAACAAAATTCTGTATCTTCCTAAATTACCTGGTGAGCCTAAATGTCCTCAACCTAGAGTTCACTTGTACTAACTCAATACCTATAGTGTGAAACTTGCTTCAAGTCAAACACCTAATAATACTTGTTGCTGTCTTGCTCTTTCCCCTGAGAAGTCATTCACGTTTAAAGTTGATACTTTCAGGTGGAACAGGTAACATTCTGAAGTTTATGACTTACAGTCTCAACACTCTGAAGAATAAGTAGACATTGGATCTAATACAACTTTTAAAACTGCATAATAACACTATCACATGGTCTTTTGTCTGAATATAATGGTTTTTCATGTTTTGTTTTCTTAGGGCAAGTCAACAGTTATCGGGGCCCAAAATACTGTCTCCCAACTAGCACTTAGGGAATTCCAGACTAGTGCTATCAGCAGGGACATTGACACTGCTGCCAAATTCATTGGTGCTGGTGCAGCCACAGTAGGTGTGGCTGGTTCTGGTGCTGGAATTGGAACAGTCTTCGGTAGTCTAATCATTGGTTATGCCAGGTAATCAATCTCTCTCTTTAAAAACTGTTTAATTGTATGCAGATGTATCTTGAGACAGCAGAACTGTGGAAAAGATAATGGCACTGTAATAAATTCTGTTAATGATTACTGTTACTGATACACATGGCTGAAGAGAATCTTATGAAACTGTACCATATTCATCAGGATGGCTCTGTTGTTAAATTCAGAACTTTGTACACTCTTCCTGGAGGAGAGCCATGAAATAAATTGCATCATTAGACTTGGTTGGTCTTTTGGTCACTGAAGTCCAGAGTTTGAGCATTCAGTTCCAGAACTGAAATAAAAATCCAGCCTGTATCTTAGCCCATGGAAGAGGAAAATTCCTAAGTAGTCTTCATAGTCAGAATCATTGTTTAGGAATGGATGTTTTCTAACACATTCAGCTTTGCATCTCAGAATATGCAGTTATTTCAGCAAATGAGTTATCATTCTTTCTAGAAATATGAAGAGGGCAAGGGTAGTAGTAGGGATGAGCTTTCCTTTATCCCTTTGTAGTAGGGATGAACTTTCAAGTAATTTTAATCTTCCTGTAATAGAAGTAGTTCACATGACATTGTGGAAGAGCAGAACTGATATAGGCATAAAAGAGGTTTCATGTTTTTCACTACTTTTTCAGCCAGTTAAGTCTTAACTTCTTAATAAAGATTTTTGAGCCTTATTGAAGACAAGCTCATTTTCCACTTGAATAAAGAAGCATTTTCAGTACAAAATTAATATATCAAGTTTTGAATTTGGCATGAACATGTCAATAAGCAGTTGTAGAACATTGCTTCATAGTTTTATATTGGAGATTCTCTCCTCTCATTTCTTGAAGGCATATTCATTGCATTTTTGCAACCAACTGTTGCAACTTTTTGTTCTTTCCTACTCCTAAGTGGTTTCAGTTCCTGTATTTGCCTTGAGAGCTGGTTAAAACATGATACACATGAAATTCCTTGGGTGTATGGTTCTCATGTTACAGATGTGAAATAAATTTGTAAATCAGAACTGAGTCTAGTCTTAATTGCCAACTAATTTGTCTTCAGTGAAATCCTAGGAAGAAGAAAAAGTTGCTTGGATTTATTGGATTTTCCTGTTACCGAATAGCAAGGAACTGTGAGGTTAAACTGCATGAAAAAACTTAATTGTAAGGATAAAAAGGACTTACACCTTCTCTTTCTTCTAGAAATCCTTCTCTGAAGCAGCAGCTGTTCTCATATGCTATCCTGGGATTCGCCCTGTCTGAAGCTATGGGTCTCTTCTGTCTGATGGTTGCTTTCTTGATCCTGTTTGCCATGTGAATGGAGATCTGCCTGTAATATTGGCATTGGAATGTAACTGCATTTTATGGGACTCCCAAAATGTTGGTGTCATGGAAATTGATGCTATTTCCAAAGTCATTTCATTAAAGATAACAACTTTAACTGTCAACTTGTTGCCTTCATTTATTGTCTTTCTCGCTAGGGTATCTGGAAGATTACATTTTGTAATTCAGTCTCCATGGATTGCTCCTGATAATAACATTGCATAGCACTCTTCCAGTCACACATTTTATTCATTAAAATTAATCTGACATATACTTAAAAGATCAAAGCATGCAGAGATTAAGTGTGCAAGGCTGTACTGTTGGGCCTTGTTCCTTCACTTGTGCTTTTGTTTTTTCCTAAGCTAGCTGACACACATGTTCTGGCCCCTCTTGACAGAGGGAGCCAAACAGAAATCCATGAAAGTGAGAGGACACTTCGTATCAGTTTTCACCTACACCAGATATTTTGATTACCATGGTATGTTTTCCACCTGGATCTCACCAGTGTCCCCATTGAGCTAAATAAGCAACTGCTTTAGTATGGCCCAAGGCATTTAGTTGTGATACATGGACATTGTATTTTACTTAGTTGCTGCATTTTTGGCATCACCTAATTCAAAGAGAGAGTTCCCAGCTTTCCGGTTTTGTAGTCAGCCTTGCATTATCTCACACATTCTTTGAAGAGCATTAAGATTAGAGCGTTTTGGTTAATAAAAAAATAGCTGCAGTATCTACCTTTGCTTCTCTTGTAGCAGTCTAAATGGATTTATGGTGTCATCTATATTTGGAGGAAAGCACTGTGTGCTACTGTACTTACCTGGTAGGGGGGTTGATAGCATCTCAAACCTTATCCAGAATACTAAATAATCTGATCATATAACAAAAATAAATAAATAAATCTGAATTTAGTAAGACTGTAAGCCAACCTTGTTAAATGTTTTGTCATCTTGGTGTTAAGTAATTATTGAATTAAATATAGGAATTTTTATTGGAGGAAATGAAGAAATGATTAATGACTCAGATAAGTGTGAGGTGTGGGTAAGACTTTGTTTTCATCTGAATTTAAAAAGCACCAAGCGGGTAGTGAAAGAGATACAGTTTAGTGGACTTTAGTCCACTTTAGTTTATGGTGGACTTTGCAGTGTTAACAGTTGGACTTAATGATCTTAAAGGTCTAAAACACCTTTCCTTCAAGGTGTTTCCCAATCTAAATGATTATAGAATTTGTGTAGCAAAATTCTAGAACCTAGCATGAGAAATAACTTTCCCCACATGTTCTTAGTAGACAACTGTAATCTCTAATACAGAGAATGTTCTTTTATATATGTGGACTTCAGACGTGTAGAATATGAAGCAAATTAGTAGCGTTAGAACAATATTAGTAGTGTCTTGCATGAGTAGATCAGGAAGTGGGGGTTTTGAAGAGTGACAGGGGGTAGGAGGTGAAGCATATTGCAGGTATCTTCCATGTGGTCTGTGCTCATGCAGTGGTGATTTTAGGGACTTGATATTACCCATTCTTGGAAACCACTGATTTGCAAAGCTCACAGTGCATTTGTCCTGGCTGAAAGGTATTCTAGACTCTAAATTTCATCTCTATATTGCTCTCCTGGTAGGTGTTAAATTTCTTTCTCTTTCAGTACAACAGGAATCTCTACAGGCCTCTGAGGTGGCAATCCTAAAATCATGGAAAGTCCAGCTTAATTCAAGCTTCATGTTTCCGTGTGGCTGGGATTTGGCCAAAAAGGCATCTTCAGATTGGTCTTGATCAAGTCCAGCTCCAACTCTGCCAATTCAACTTAGGAATTTGTTTGCATATAAAATGTTTCTTTGTGCTGAGTTGTAATGGTGTTTGGTGTAGACAGAAGACCTGGCTGAATTACTGCTTTGTAACTTCACAAAGAAAGCCACCTGAGTCACCGTGAGTTATTTGAATCAGGTTTGAATAATGAGTTTTGGATTAACATCCCATCTTTTACCACCCTGTCAACATGAACACTTTTTCTTGTGATCAGCCTAAAAGGCAGTGGACATCTTGGGTGATCCTAAATGTGGATGTGAAGGTTGTTTTAGTAGTCGCCTCTCCCCAAGCTTTTTGCCTTTTAACTCGCTCTTAGACTGTTGAGCATTGGCCAAACTCAGGCAAAGTGGCTGTTTAGTTACACCAGTCGTGAAAGAATCAGATCTGGGCTCTGCAGATAAAGATTAATGGGGAGTTTCAAAACAAGGCAACAAACCTTCACACAGAGGATTATGCTCCTTAAAGACAATAAGGGGCTTAGAGTTAGTGAGTGACGGGCAGATACTGACAGGCAAACTTCTGCAGGGCACATGGAATTCCCTTCCAACAGAGCTTAGTTGGTCAGTTTGAGTGGTGTGACAGAGAGTACCCTCAGTTTTCCTAAAATGCTCACAAAAGTAACCATTATAAATGTGTAAAAGACTTACTGTTTTTTCTTACAAAAAAACCCCAACCCAATCTCTGCCTTAATAGGGCAGCAGGACCAAACTCTCTTGATCTTGCTGTAAGAGTTTCCATCGAGAAATCTTCCTGTAGGTCAGAGAAACCAAGCTTAAGTTTCATGACGTGTTACTGTAGGCTTTACTTCCCCAAAATCTTTGTCAGTTTCTTCTGACATGGACCATGCTGAACTTAAGAGATGATCAGCTCATGAAAATTTGGCTTTTAGGTTCTCCAGATTGAAAGACTGACTGTTCGTGTTTCATTGTTGAAGATGAAGCCAGCTAAAGCAGAGATCTTCACTGTATCTGAATAACTGTTCTGCCTGCCCTTCCAGGAGATCAGACATCACACCACCTCTGACATAGCCATGTTATTCTAATGGAAAATGAAGGAAATGGTGAAGTTACCAATTATGCTCTTAAGTTATTTCTGCAGGTAAAAGAGATTCATCCCGTGCTGCAGGTAAAACTGAACATCCTGCTGCTGTTTTTTCCCTTTTCCTGCTTTCTTTTTCTTTGATTTTTGCATCAATTTCACACTGAAGAAAGGCACCTGTAGTTCAGTTTTTTAGTCCAGGCTCAGGACTGCTGCTGCTACATAATGGTGAAGCTAAACCATCAAAAATACTTGTTTCTAATACAGGTCTTAGTTGCTCTCTGAAGAAAGATCTCCATTCCTCTCTTCTGCATGTACAATTGAGTCCTTGCAACATGCCACTTTAAAGAATAATTCCATCTTTAAGTAAACAATGTACTTTTATGCAGTGCTTTCTATACTACCATGTCTTAAAGAACATTGCAGAAGTGCTGTACTATGCCCTTCAAAACCATTGCAAGAAATGAAAAATACCATACTGTCTTGTGCAAGTTCAGAGAAAAGTAGCCAAAATGTATTTTACTGGAACTGATACTACTTTTGTAGAAGTACTTTATTGTTATGGCCTTGCAGTCTCAGATCAGTCTCAGAACAAGATCAAATGATGCACATGCACAGAATTAAAGCTCCATGTGGGATTCAGAGTACACACTAGCTAAACTGTGTTGCCATATGGGTTATCCTACTTTTTTAACGAATCCAAAATTCTTTTAGCTCCTCCTGTACAAAATACAGGCGTTTGCCATTATTCTGCAGTGCCGCAGCATTTTGACACATTAACCAGGGTGAATGTTTAGCACACCCACGGCTTCGGGCACACGCCTCGCTCCTGCCCTGAGAGCGGGTGTGTTGAGACATGGGCAATCTCGGCAGTCCAGGGCTTTGGAGCGCTCCCGAAGTTAGATGCGACAGGCGCATGAAGACTTGCCGCTGGTTTATTCACTACACGGTGCCTGCTGTCCTCAGCTGCCGGCCCTCCTGCACATCGCGCCGCAGAGGACGGGCACCTCATGCTGAGCTGCCGTCGGCCACGGCCGCGGCAATCGCGCCGCGCACGGAGCGGTGCCGAGCGCGGCCCGGCGGAGTGCAGCGGGGCCCGGCGGTGCGGTGCGCGGCCCTACCGCGGCCCCAAGCCCGGCCCGGCCGGGGTCGCTGTGGGCAGCGGGGACCGGCCCCGCCCCCGCGCCGCGTGACCGCCCCGCCCCGCCCCGCGGAGGTGTCAGCGCGGCTCTCGCGAGAGGTGACGGAAGCCCGCGGGGGACCCGGCCTTTAATGTGCGGTCCGGCCGCGTTCCGGGTGAGTTTGTAAACACGGCCCGGCCCGGCTCGGCCCGGCGGCGGCTCCTCCTCCCTCCGCGC